>NW_012267259.1:6467871-6584645 GCF_000151885.1 Dipodomys ordii | reverse complement strand
GTGTGTATGTGTGTGCGTGTGTGTGTGCATGTGTGTGTGTGCGTGTGTGTGTGTGTGTGTGTGTGTGTGTGTGTGTGTGTGTGTGTGTGTGTGTGTGCTTAGGAAAGCCACTTAGCCTCTCTTGAGTCTGGATTGAATAAATTGATATGTTCAAGTCCCATAACATTGTGGTATGCAGTAAAGGCTCAATGAATGAGGAATGGTGTTAACTATTAGCATTGCCTGGTAAATGCAATGATATGGGGCTCAGGTAAAACACAGGAAGGATCAGCCAACCAGCTTCCTTCGTTTTCTCAGGGCCCTGTTTGCTTTTTCCTTTCTTCTTCTGAGCAAGGTGTTTTTTGCCTACTCACTGCAGATCCCCTGGTTCTAAGTCCCAACATTGCTCTCCTCCACACACAAATGTGATCTGATTTGCACACTTCTCCAGCTTCAAGTTAGCACACACACACACACACACACACACACAAACCAACCTTCCCAGCAGTGAGGAGAAAAAGAGCACAGCTGTTGGAGGCTGCACAGCTCTGGGGCTATTCTCCATGTTATAGAAGAGGCTCCTTTGTCTCTCGCCACTGGCATCAGGCATTAGCTCTGTGGTCTCAGCACCTCCCATCGCTTGCTCTGGTGCCGGCGTGCTGAGGAGGAGCCCACATTAGCTCGGGGTCTATAACAGAGCCCCAGTTGCAGTCCAGCTGATTGATTTGCTCTTGAGCACCAGAAAGCCCAACTAGCTCAGCAGCGCTTTATGGCAGCTGGCACATACAGCAGCTTGCTTCCAGCTCAGCTCGTGGAGCTAGGCTCTGTCCTGCCTTAAAACCAGCCCCAGCTCCTCAATTACCTTCTGCCCTTTTTCATGCCCTGCCAGTTCCTCTTTGCTGGAATCTGAATGAAGCTGCTGCATCTGCCAAAGCTGGGATCATTTGTGAGGACTTATGGGTCTCTTCCTTGAAGGTAAAGTTGGCACTTGGAACTGGGCCCGTGGAAAACCATTCAGATATTGTGCATTGCCAGTAAGAGGAGGAAGATGGAGATCTGCAGGGGGACAAACTCTTCCTGTAAATCTGAGTTTTCTGCATTATCTGTTCTGTACGACATAGGCTGGGCCAGTGCCCAAATCAAAAGTCCCCTCCCCCCCCAGGATTCATGTGAAGAAGATTGCTCTCATTGCACTCCCTGAGAGACTGCCCTCATGTGCACCTGTACACTGCCATCTTCCCTGCCTGCTAAGCTGACCTGAGCTAGGAAGGAGCATTTCTCACTTCCTTTCATTCCTTAGCTAGGAGGACTGTACTACTGAGAGAAACTATCCCTTTGGAATAATTCATTTCCCTTTCCTCATAGTAGAAGGAAACACCACACGTTGAATATAGTGAAAAGTAAACTGTGAACTTGAAGGGGAGGAAGAGAGGAGCTACAGATGTGTTCCTTAAGCCTGAGAGAAGTTCTGCAGAAGGCATTTCGAGTTTATCCTTTTGATTATGTCTTTAATCCTTTGTATCTCTGTAGGTTTGCTGCATGCTTGCCTAGACACGTCACCCAAAAGCCTTACAACATGAAAAATTCTCTGGCCTCACAAGAAGAGGGAGATCTCTCTGAATATAATCTCCAAAGGATGGTCCTGGAGCAGGAAATGAGAGCCAAAGGGCACATCTGGGGGAGTAATACTTCTTACACACACTAATGCTGCCTCTCCCTCGCCTTCTCTCCTTGATGATAGGAAGCACACACTGTCCAGGTTCCACTTCCTCACACTCTGGGATGAAATTGTCCAGATGAGAGAATACCTCTGTGGAAAGGAATAACCTTAATCATTCAAAGACACGTGCTTGTTTCCACATTCTACATGATACAAGTCTCTGGACACCTGAGCCATAATAAACCAGGAGAGTGGGTGGAAAGGAGAAATAGTCAGAAAAGCCAAGGAAGAAGCAACCACCACAAATTCTACAGGTCCCCACCTCTTTCTTTCTGTAGCACATCTCAATCAGTGCCCATCCCAAGCTCCATCTCTGGAAATCAGCCCTCCCCCTATTGAAGTTCTGCTGTGGAAATGAAAACAGGCAAGGCTAGATCATTCGTAGCAAAGATGGAGGATGCCTTGCCATTATGCCATTATGGCCCCAAAACTAAATGCTGTGTCCACAACATGGTGATGTCCTCTTGTCTGAGATGGACAACATTTTGATGAGCAGACAAGCATTATCATAGAATATCTTACACACGCATAATACACACACACACACACACACACACACACGTGTGGATTTAGATCGGTGATGGCTAGCTATTCAAATGAAGGGAGGGGCTAATTCTTCATCGACATGACAACCCAGAGATGGTAACCTTGGTGAATAATTGTTACTCTCATATAAATATGCATGATTTCCCTCAAGTAGCACAGACACTAATGTCATAGCCAAGGTCTTCTGAACTCTAGCCTAAGTCACTTTCCATTACATAGTAGCTTTCTTGGATGTGAGACTGAGGTCATGGTAGACGGATGGCTGAATATGATTGTTCAGTGGGTGGCAGGCTAAGATTAATCAGAGAATTAGGTCTTTATGACCTAATAAAGCAAGAGAAAGTTTAGAATTCTCAACCTATTAAATCTTGTTTAAAAGTTCAAGTTGGGCACCAGTGGCTCATGCCTATAAACCTAGCTACTCAGGAGGCTGATATTTGGGGATCCCAGTTCAAAGCCAGCCCAGGCAGAAAAGCCTGTGAAACTCTTATCTCCAATTAAGTACCAAAAAAGAAAAAGGAAAAAGAGGGGGCAGAGAATCAGAAGTGGAGTTGTGACTCACATGATAGAGTTCTAGCCTTGAGCAAAAAAGTTCACAAATAGCACCTGGGGCCCTGAGTTCAAGCCCCAGAAACAGCACACACAAAAATAAATAATTTCTTAGGCTGGGAATGTGGCTTAGTGGTAGAGTGCTTGCCTAGCATGCATGAAGCCCTGGGTTCGATTCCTCAGTACCATATAAGCAGAAAAAGCCAGAAGTGGTGCTGTGGCTCAAGTGGTAGAGTGCTAGCCTTGAACAAAAGAAGCTCAGGAACAGTGCTCAGGCCCTGAGTTCAAGCTCCAGTACTGACATACATACATACATACATACATACAAATAAATAGTGAATGATCTCTTAACATAAGGAAACTTGTAATTATTCTACAATCAATGGTGAATTTCAAAATAATATAGGGCAAGCTATTTTTAATCATCATCAGAATTATAAAAAGGTTTAAATTTTCTAATGAAGAAAACATATATAGAAACAGATTAGACTAGAAGATGACACATACATTTTGAACTAAAAGGACTCTTTAAAGGAGGAAAACTACAGGAGAGCAACTGTACACCAGCTTTTAGCCATTCTGCCTCCTTGAAGAGGTTCAGGGCTAAAAAGGATCAGGAGCAAAGTCTCTTCTCCCATTCCTTCTGGTTCAACCGTGAACCAAAAGTTTATCAATCAATAGCATGGACAAGAAAAAGGAATTTGAAATCAGACTTCCCAAGTGCAAACTCTGGCTCTGTCCTTCAGTGATTGTAGGAGAATTATTTCTAAGCATTTTTCATTCCTATATCCCCAAATGCAAATGGAGGATAATAATAGTAGCTTACTTGCAAGGTATCAGTGTTAAACTGCATAACTTAATAAGTTCAACATGTAAGAGGCAGCTCTTTCATCATTACTGTTGTGTTGTAAATGCTAAGCAATCGTTATAATTAGTATGATTGTTGAGATGAGCTGTGCAACAAAGCGTTTTCTCTACTCACAATCTTATAGGAGAAAAATAGTTTGAAACTAAGTTTAGTGGTGGCAGAGATAGAGGTGAGGTGGGAAATACATTCTGGAAGACCTTATAGCCAAATGCTTTAAAAGCAATTAGAATATGTAGTATAGAGGAATATTCAGGAAGGAAAATCACTGAAATGTGAGAAGACATATACCACATGGCAGCTATGAATAATTAAAGATGACCAAACAACAGCTAAGTGGGAAATGAGCTGGAGGCACACACTGGAGCAGGGTCACTGGGTACCAGCTGAATTTAGCTCATATGTTAGACAACAGGAAGGTCTCAAAAAAGGATTCCAAGAAGAGAAGAGGCTGGGTGCCGGTAGCTCTTGCTTGTAATCCTAGCTGCTCAGGAGGCTAAGATCTGAGGATTGTGGTTTGAAGCCAGCCTGGGCAGGAATGTCTTTGAAACTCTTATCTCCAATTAACCACAAGAAAACTGGAATTGGCACTGTGGCTCAAGTGGTAGAGCGCTTGCCTTGAGTTGAAGAGCTCAGGGACAGCACCTAGGCCCAGAGTTCAAGCTCCACGACTGACCAAAGAAGAAGAAGAAGAAAAAAACAGAAGGAGGAGGAGAAGGAGAAGGAAAAGGAAGAGGAGGAGGAAGGGGAAGAGAAGACACTTGACTATCGTGTGCATTCTTACATGATTGTTGAAAGAAGTATGGAGGGTAAGGATTAGGATTTTCATCAAGGAACCTGTTTAGAAGGTTGTTTTAGGAATTCAGAGAAGAAAAATGAATGAGATGAGGAGTTGGAGATGTAATAAAAATGTATCAGCTGAAATAGAAACGCAGGAATGTGGTCATTGATTAAATGAGGGGTGTAAATGGAAAGACATGATTTTTTTAAGCTGCTTATGCCTCAGATTTGGGCATCTAAGTGGGCAGTGGGCAGTGGTATGCTCACAGAGGAGGAATAAGAGGATCCTGGAGAGAGAGGGAAAAAAATGTTCAATACTGCAGTCTTCTTTTCTGCCCAATTTGCTTTAGGATAAGTGGATGTGTGGCTTGATTACATATATATAATGATTATGCAAATCTTGGTAAATAGCTCAGATCATCCATTCATGCAAGAAGGAGACAGCAAAAACAATTCTACCCCCTCCTCCTCCCTCCAGAAGGGAGCACCACGCGGAACCTTGACCTTGGAGAGCTTAGCATGTATTATGTTGCAGCCATAGAGCACTGCACACAGGAGGGTGAACAGGCCTCTTGAATGGCTGAGCTATCCTTAGGACAAGTTAACAGCTTCCTTTATAATTTTATGTTCCAGCTCTTTATGGAGGCATTCAAGCTGCTTTTTCTAAAACGGAGAGTGGACTGGCCCTGCTGTGTCCGTGGAATATAAAGGAAGGCAGCTGGGGCCCTGGATGGAAGGATGAGTGGATTCATGGGGCTGCAGAGCAGAAAGTCTATCTACACACCCAGTGCTATGATCTGGGAGACGGGAGGCAGGGGCTTAGCTTGCCTGGGGGGAGCCTCCCAGGGGAGCTGCCGGCCTTTGGATTACCAAGACAGCTCTCTTGGAAATATGGGGCAAAGGGTCATCATCTTAGCCAAGCGGACAGTGCCAGGCCCGCTGGAGGAGAAGGGTTGGAGAATCACTCTATGTTACAGCAAGAACTATACCAGCAATTGCTTGGCACCAGGCTCTTCCCTGTTCAAAAGCGGAAGACCGGCGTGCCTTGCTGGGTACGGTGTGAGCCCCCTGCGTTCTTGGATGATAAATAATCCTCACCATCTGGACCACGCAGCCTCAAGCCAAGTTAACTCGATTTGGGGAAAGACAGGAATCGTGGTACCATTGAACCCTGTGTATCGAGAAGCTCATACCTGCCCTTTGTCTGGTTAAACAAGCTAATTCTCTTTTCTTCGATGCAGGAAGCCTCTGGAAGCCAGAAATTGCTATCTCCAGCCATGACCCTATCACCATTTCAGCATATCCTACAATACAGAAATGTTGATTGCAATATGGGTCTTCTACTCAAACCTATGGGTATACTGAAAATAATCCATGTAAGTATGTTATACACAAAAGCGGCAACATATCAGAAAATAATTTAGGCATTTATGTTTTTCATTCTTACCCAGAGGGATCAAAGCATTTTTAAGGTTTGTCACATTTAATGTTACTATAATATTTACTATCTACCTCTAGTTACCATCTTAACTTTTGATCTTTATAGGATAGCTATAGTAACAATGCAAGATACCACAAATGTTCTGCTTGAAAAATTCCTTGGATTATTATTCTAAATTAATCACAAGCATATAGTTTTCACCGAACAAAAGATATTTAAACTGTATTCATGCCCTGTTCACCAAGAGGTGAAGACTTTGGGCTTTTTTCTCTTTTCATTGAAAACTGATTTTAAAAAAGATAAGAGAAGTGCTCCTCTGAGCCTGCCAGCCCGAGTGACGCCACTGTCACTATGGCCCATTACAAAGCTGCCGACTCAAAGCGTGAGCAGTTCCAGAGATACTTGGAGAAGTCGGGGGTGCTGGACACACTGACCAAGGTGTTGGTAGCCTTATATGAAGAACCAGAGAAACCTAATAGTGCTTTGGATTTTTTAAAGCAGCACTTAGGAGCTGCCACCCAAAAAAATGCAGAAATAGAGCTGCTTCGCCTAGAATTGGCAGAGATGAAAGAAAAATGTGAAGCTACTGTAGAAGAAAATAAAAAACTGAAAGCAAAGCTTGCTCAGTATGAACCACCCCAAGAGGAGAAGCGTGCTGAATCGGATTCTTCTCAGTTGAAAAGACACTGAAAAATGGTTTTGTATGACTTGAATAGCTTGTATAGTATATAATCTTTTCTGGACAGATGCTATAAAACTCTTTTAATATGTTAAGTTCACTTATCACAGTTTGTTATTAAACACATATATTTAGAATCACTAATTAAAAACTATTATTCCACTCAAAAAAAAGATATGGGAGTTAGAGTTAGAAGGAATTTTTTAAAATTATTAAAAGCTACATAAGTAGTCATAGTACTAAGAATTTCTTAACAAAATAGGTTCACATTTCAACTTGTCACGAATATGTCGTGTGATTACTCAAATCTTTGTAAAGAGCTGATACCAATCATAATAGGATAAACCAATAGGAGAAAACATGAACAAATATATTCCTTGGTAGTAATAAGAGCATTGAAACGCTAACTCTTAACATTTGGCCTACAGTGTATGTGTGTGTGTGTGTGTGTGTGTGTGTGGTTACTATGGCTTGAACTAAGGGCCTTGTGCTCTCATTGATATTCTTTGTTCATGGCTGGACCGCCAACACTTGAGGTTCACCTCCAGTTCTGTCATTTAATAATTAATTGAGGATAAAAGCCTCTAAGATTTGTCTGTCTGGGCTGGTATTAAGCCAAGATCTTCAGATCTCAGCCTCCTGAGTAGCAAAGATTGCAGGCATGGGTCCCTAACATCCAGCTTTACCAGCAACTTTCACTGAGCAGAGATGCAAATAATAGAGGAGTAATACTTCAGATTTAGATAGTTTAACACAACGTAAATATATAATTCCCCATTGACATATATGTGAGCATTTGCCTACATACATATCTCATATCAGTATGTAAAAATACATGGGTGTACACACATATATTAGCAACTTTAAAAACTGCACATGTGATTTATTTAGTCATTTTGAAAGATTTACTTACACATTGTCGACAGCTCAAGAAATCTGATTTAATACAACAACAACCAACAACTCTTTTTTAATCTCTGTAATTTCAAATGGAAATAATTCAAGGGGAAAAATGTACGAGTTGGTTAACTTAGTGGTTGGTTAGGCCATAAAGGGCCAAGTTTCACTCTGACCTTCTCCTGTGCCACGTGGCTGCCAGCTAAATCTTCCATCTCTGTGCACCCTACCCTACTTCCATGGGTCAATCTGTCCCCAACAACAACCAGAAATGGAGAAACAAAAACAGGTTGATCTCATCCTTGACTTAGCTTTTAAAATCTCAGAAACCTGTCCCAGAAGTTACTCCTGCAGATTTCTGCTCAGCTCACGTTGGACAGAATTGAGTCACATTCTCTTTTCTAAGCTAATCTCTGATGAATGAGAAGGGTGGAGTTACTGTGATTAGCTCTGCTGGAACACGTGGCAACTGTTCCTGGAAGTGGGTGACCCAGAAGGTGACAGACACATAGAATAAAAATAGAGTGCTGTTAGCTAAAAGAGAAAAATGGATGTAGGGCTCAGGCCACCAAGCATGCTTGCCATCTGAATCTAAAATGGTGTCCTTTGACTTGTTAATTCTACTTGGGCGAATTTGTTATTAGAAAATAATCAAACAGTAAGTATTCCAATAATCAGGAAATAATTTATTTGAAAATTACAAATGTCCAACCAGCCTCCTGTGGCTCACACCTATAATCCCAGCTACTCAGGAGGCTGAGATCTGAGGATCATGGCAGGAAAGTCTGAGGCTTTTAACCTTCAAAACCTGGAAGTAGAACTGTAGCTCAAATGATAGAGTTCTAGTCTTGAACAAAACAGCTTGAAGACAGCACCAGGATTGGCATACACACAAAAAAGTTACAAATGTCCAATAGCATAAAAATTGTCCCTTTATTTCTCAATTAGTTAAAATATTATGAAATTTTTGGATAATAATTATCAAACTTTCTGGCAATACAGAAATATTTGTTATAAAGTATTTCAGAGAAGAACACAATTATAATAATAATTGTAACTACATAAAATATGATTCTAATTTTTTAAAGGATTATGTGTGATTTTTCCCTTGTCATGTTATCTTGTTAGCTTACTTTTAAATAATAAAGTATATAATGTATTATTTATGGATAATACATTATCAGCAAGTCTGTTGCATAACATTTTATCTGTAGGCTGTTGACTAAGATACAATCAGGAAAAAACATTGAGTATTCCTATTAGGCTGTTACATAAAATATAAATTCCAGAAGTTAATTATTCAAAGGAAAGTAAGTAACTCAAAAATTGAATTAAACTTGAAGCATTATGGGTGCATGTGTATACATATACACACATACATACACAGATACAATTTTTAAGATACACCAAGTTTTGAAAGATGTACATAATTGTCCACATTAGTTAGGCTTTAAAATAACCATAAACTTAGATTTCCTTACATTAAATTTCAGTTTGACCTGTCAGAGAAAGTTTGTTTTTCTGTACTATGTAAGCCTTGTAGATGTCTTTGGCATTCTTGATTGTTCATATGTCTTTTGGGAAAAAAAAACAGTCAACTAATCCAGGTTTTCATGCTTGAGGTCCAGAAGGTGGACACCTGGGAAAGGCCCTGAACTTCCATTAGTCTTTTCTATTTCAGAGAATCCTCTCACAACAGTTGTCCTCCTGTGCATGACCCTGTCATCAACTGTCATCCTGAAATGTTTATAAATAAAACGTGGAAAAGAGGATGAGATCACAGCCCAGGATCAGCCTTAAGCTCCGTCTTTAGGATTGTTGCCATAGCAGAAATGTATCCAGGATCAAAAAGCAGTCTTGGGTCACTGGACTCTCATACTGTCCATGTGGAGCACCTGGTGTAGGGAAGACAGGAAGACATGCATTACAACCCAGGGCAGGGTGGGGGCCAGCTCTGACAGCAGCCCCTGAAAAGAGGAAAAATGCTCACTCCCTATTCTCTGTCACTCATGTAAGTCCTCCAGAGAGATAGGTTTAGTACAGCGCCAACAAGACAGCAGAAATGTAAAGATGCATCATTCCCCATGTCCATTGTTTTTGAAAGGCAGAAAGTCATGCCTCAGTGTAGGTAAGTCAGGCTGTGGGCTTGCTATCTTGTTTTCACTCTTACTCTCTGAGAACTTGCACACATCCAGAAGAGCTCTACTTGCTTGAGGAAGGAGGTTGCTACGGGAAATAGGCTTTTAGGCCTTTTGTGTCCCTCTCTGAGGTATTCTACTGGGTCCAAACCAGTAGGTTTTACTCCCTTCTGAAACAAATAGCTCTGCTAATCCGAAGAGAGGAGGATACTTTTTGTAGGATTCATACTGGTAGAAGTAAGGCTAGAAGTCACTTGAGCAAGGAGGAAACAAGCTAAGATTTACTCTTGGAAGCAAGGTGTATACCACCTGTAATTCCAGCACTCTGGAGGCTGGGAGAATTGGCTAGAGAAGTCAGGGCCAGCAATTTCATTCATAGATCAAAGATATTTAGAGGAAAATTTAACTTCTTTTCTGTGTCATACCTATATTTCATTCTATTTCTCCAGGATCTGCTTTCCCCCCCCCCCGACACACATACCTCACAAAAGACAAACTCAGACACTCTATCATCTCCCAAGTTCAGTCATTGGACAGAACGCACCCACGTTTTTTTTCTATTTTTTACATTATTGCATTTAAGGTCTATACATTTTTATATCCAGTTATATAATATTTTTCTATATGCTAAGTCATATGAGTTCATATTTTCCCATCTCTGGAATTAGAATGAACCTTAAAATAGGAAGAGACTAATCCAAAATAGAGAGGGAGATTTTAGGGTATCTTTCTCTGCAGCATATGACAATGAAGAGTAAGTATGTGGAAGCTTTGGCACTGGAGTTTGAACTCAGGGCTTGGGCACTCTCCTTTAGCTTTTTCACTCAAAGTTGGTACTCTACCACTTGAGCCACAGCTCCACTTCTGGCTTTTTATTGATTAATTGAAGATAAGAATGTTACAGACTTTTCTGCCCAGGCTGGCTTTGAACCATGATCCTTAGATCTCAGCCTGAATTGCTAGTTTTATAGGAGTATGCCAGCAGCACCTTGCAAGTATATAGATGAATCAGACATTTGCACCATAAAATTAAAAAAATAGATAAAATAATAATGAATAATAAAATAATAAATTTTGAAACATAATTTTTAAATGGCCTATTAAGCAATAGCAGGACAATGGATCAAACAACTGCATAAACTATCTTCTTTTCAAACATCACTAAAATACATAATTAATATTATAGAAGGAAACTAGAAGTATAAAGAAGATAGCTAGAAATTTCTCCATTTTGGTTTAGAAATTAAACAACTATATCAAAAAAATCATAATAAAAATCTAACTGAAAGATCACTAATAATATACACTTCAAAAAGTATTTGCATTAAGAAGAAGCCTAAAAAAATACATAATTATCTCTCATAAATTTAGGAAAGAAAAGGTGCGAGAGGCTCCTGTCTGTCATTTTAACTATGTGGGAGAGTGAGCTCCGGAGGCTTGCAGTTCAAGGCCAGTCTGGGGCAAAAAAAATGTTCATGAGAATCCATTGAAGCCAATAATAAATCTGGGTTCCGTGGTGTGAACCTGTGGTACCAACCAACCAAGGAAAAAAGCCACTGTTCCAAAAGTAATTTTAAAAAGGGCTGGTGGCATGGCTCAGGTGGTAGAGGGCTTCCTAGCAAGCACAACACTCTGAGTTCAAACTCTAATATTGCCAAAAAAATATTAAATTAAATTAAACCCCAAATAGTAACAAAGAGTTTCAGTTAATCAATTAGATACTATGTTCAATAAAAAGATCATCAAAACCGAAAGCCAGTTCTTTTTAAAGATTGATAAAATTATCTGATGGGACTTTTCAAGACAAAAATGGAAGAAACCACCAAAACTAAGATTAAGAATTTAAAAAGCAAGCCTTACCCCAGTGGCTCATGCCTATAATACTAGCTACTCAGGAGGCTAAGATCTGAGGATTGAGTTTCAAAGCCAGCCTAGGCAGGAAAGTCTGTGAGACTCTTTTTTTTTTCTGCAAAACTTAAACATTTATTGAGCATATGTTTGTTTAGTAATAGCAACACATACTTTCTCCAGAAAAGATGTCAAATCCCTTCAAATGGAGGGAAATAATTCTCTATTTTTCCCAGGTTACTCTTTTTTTTCTTTCCTTCTTTTTCTCTTTCCAGTCATGGGGCCTGAACTCTGGGCCTGGGCGCTGTCCCTCAGCTCTTCAGCTCAAGGCTAGCGCTCTATGGCTTTAGCCACAGCACCACTTCTGGCTTTTTCTGCTTATGTGGTGCTGAAGAATCAAACCCAGGGCCTCATGCATGCGAAGTGAGCACTTTATCACTGAGCCACCTTCCCAGCCGCCTGTTACTCTTATCTCCAATAAACTACTCAGAAAAAGCCAGAGTCAGTGCTGTGGCTCAAGAGGTAGAGAACTAGCCTTGAGCACAAATAGGCTTGGGGACAGCATTCAAGCCCTGATTCAGGCCCCAAGAGTGGCAAAGAAAAATATTTAAAAAGAGATATCATTGTCTTCAGAAGTACTTTTAAAACCCACAAAATAATGTTATAGGATAACTTTTGTCAAAAATCTTTGAAAATTTAAATAACTCAGAAGAATTCCTTAAAAATCATAATTTACCCAAATTGAAAACAAAGAAAAAGAAAATTCTTAATTTAAGAAAATATCTGCACTTTAAAATCTCTTCACAAAGAATATCCACATGGCTTTTGAAATTTTTCTAATATTCACAAAAATATGGTCCTAATCTTCTAGAACTTCTACAGTGTAGAAAAACAAGGAACAGTCATGAAGTTCACTTTTTCAGTCCATTGTAAATTTTATAGCAAAGCCTGAACAAGATATCACAGTAAAAGGCTAAATTCATGTGATTCCAAAAATAAGATAGGTAAGAATATATTATGACAATATTGAATGAATGTCGAAATTTAAAGTTTGGTTAGCAATCAAAATAAAATCAAATAATTTATCTGAAAAACTAAAAAGTAAACAAATTAGATGTCCATGTTAATATATGAAGGTAAAAACTTTTGACAAAATTCAACATGCTGGGTTGTACAAGTAGCTCAGTGCTAGAGCATTTCCTAGCACATACTAGGTCCTGGGTTCAATTACAAGTATCTGCCGAATCAGAAAAAAATATTAAACAAAAATATTAAACAAAAAATATTAAACAAAAACTCTGATCTGCCATGACATGCTTATCTCTGACAACTTTTTATGAATTTAGAGAATCTTTTTATCTCTCTTAAGAATCAAGGTCTTGGGCTGGAAAGGTGGCTTAGTGGTAGAGTGCTTGCCTTGCATGCATGAAGCAGTACCACATAAACAGAAAAAGCCAGAAGTGGCACTGTGGCTTACGTGGTAGAGTGCTAGCTTTGAGCAAAAGAAGCTCAAAGACAGTGCCCAGGTCTTGAGTTCAAGCCCCAGGACTGGCAATATATACCAAGGTCTTGATAGGGAAAGGCAGAATTTTGTTGATCTTTGTTGCTACTTTTTTACAAGTGTGTCTTGAAAGCAAAATGCTTAGCTTTATCTTCATTGTCCTCAGTTGGCTTCAGATATTCCCTGCCCCTCACTTTGAGTGGTACCTCCCCTCTCAGTCTCAGTAATGAAGAGCCACTGGGACAATGGAAATTAACAGAGATAAAATGATTATTTTTTATTGTCAAGGTGATGTACAGAGGGGTTACAGTTACATATGTACAGTAGTGAGTACATTTCTTGTCAAACGTGTTACCCCCTCTCTCATCTTTCTCCCACTTTCCCTCTCTCCCATTCCCCTTCCTCCCCCCCCCCCAGGTGTTGAATTCTTAATCCCAGGCTCTATTTTGTACTCTTATCTGACTGACCATCTCCTAATTGGTTAGTGTCTACATTCCATTTGTTACAAACACCTCTCCTTGTTCTATGAGTCATGGGGTTCAAGCATTGATTTGTCAGCTCACCACTCCTGATACTGGGACTACTTTTAGGATCCAGTTCTTTAAGACATCCAGAGGCCCTTGGCTCAGGCAGGATAGGAAATAAAAGTTTTGGGGCTCCCTTATTTAGCTGCTTTCTGCCATGTTCTCTTTACATCTCACTTTCTTATTAAATAGCCCCCAACAAGTGTCCTCAAAATCAGCCCCAGATTGTTTGGCACTCGGCCTTTTCCTTTTGCCAACATCCAGAAACTGGAGCCCTTCGAAGGTTCATGTTGCTGTTCTACTAGGTATGAAATAGTATCTCATTGTGGTTTTACTTATTCACATCTCCGTCCTGACTAATGAAGTTGAACACTGAGTTCATGGATTCACTAGGCACGTTTATGTCTTTTTGGAGCAATTTCTATTCAAATAGTTTGCTCATTTTCAATAGGTTATTTTTATTATTATGTAAAAGGACTCTGTGGTAGAAACAAATCTTTTATCATATAGATGATGTATAAATATCTCCCTCATTTTGTGGGTTCTCCCTTTCTTAAAGGAATCCTTCGCAGTACAAATGTGTTTAACTGGTGAGGTCTACTATATTCCATGCTTTCTTCCTTATACATTTGGAATCATAGCTACACTAAATTTATATGTCTGTATTTTCTTCTAAGGATTTTATAGTTGAGTCTTACATTTTAGGTTGATAATCTATTTGAACTAAAGTCTGTGTACTATGTAAGCAAGGAACTAATTTCACTCTTCTTGATGTGTGTATCTGTTATTTCCTCATCATTTGGTGAAGAAATTATTACTGTGTTTTTTGCCTCCCTGCCAAAAAATTAATTCATTAGAAATATAAAGGTTTACTTATGGGTTCTCAATTCCTATTGCTTCTAGTATGACATAAGAATACATATGTCTGGGACAAGCAAAAAAGGTCAGATAAGATGATGTTAAGGGAAATGAACCCCAAGAAAGGGACACAAAATTTTTTTGCTTGCTATTGTTTCTAATGTATTTATAAGATACCATGTGATTATTTTTGTTTCTTTGTATGTCTCTCCTCCATGGTATAACCCCTGTTTTCGCTGTATTTGATGTTGGTATAATTTGGGGAGGGGAAGGGAAAAAAACAAATTGTTTAAATAGGGATACAGGTGAACCCATTGCAACAATGAGATGTACAGACAATATGTTGAAAAAACGAGCTGGGGGAGAGGAGGGCAGGGGCTGGGGAGAGGAGTTGTAGTTGAGGAGGTGGGAAGGAAGGGATGGTAGGGGGAAAACAAAGGAGAATCCAGCAATGCTGGATAAGAAATGTGCTCATTACCTCACTCATGTAACTGTAACCCCTCTGTACAGTATTTTTACATTAAAAAAACTTATTTAAAAAATACATATATTAGTCAGGTGCTGCTGTCTCACACCTATTATCCTAGTTGCTCAGCAGGGTGAGAGCTGAGGATCACAGTTCGAAGCCAGCCTGGGCAGAAAAGTCTGTAAGACTCTTATCTCCAATTAAGTACCAAAAGAAAAAACTAGATGTGGAGCTGTGGCTCAAGTGGTAGAGCACTAGCCTTGAGCAAAAAAGCTCAGGGACAGCGCCCAGGCTAGTACAAAAAAATTATTTTTAAAACCACATATATTCTTTTGTAAGTACTATATTATTTTGATGTTGACTCTCATCTGGGTGATGTAAATATAATTATTAATTTAAATTCAGATTTGGGGTTAACTAAATGGAATTCTGAATTTTATCAGTGTATACTATATACATGTGTGGAATTATCACCCTGAAACCCCTTATTATTATGTACAGCTAAAATATTTAATAAAAAATTAAAACAGAAATTGTGAATGCTTAAGGTTTATTAGCCTTTTATGAGTGCTATGTCCCATTCTCTTGCCATTCTATCCTATTGTACCTGGTGCTGCTATTTAAACTTCTGCATATATTTCCTTCCCCTCTCATTTTGTGTGTAATTAACTTACACATTTCTTGACTAATGCAAGAAATCACCTAAAACCTTTGGAAAATATTTCTAGCCTTATTTAAGAATATCTTGGTTTACAAAGACTACTAACATTTAAAGATCTTATGTTGAGTTATATTTTAGAATGCTATGGGGAATGGTGGGTGAAGACCTATCCTGTCACAGCATATTAGTCAGGGTTTTGCAGAGAAACAGAATCAATAGGGAATATGTACACACACACACACACACACACACACACACACACACACACACAGACATGGTGAGACTAACTGTAGGGAATTAGCTCATACAATTGTGAAGACACAATTCCAACATCTGCCATTTGCAATCCAGGGAAGATTGGTAGTGTCACTTGAAGGCTTAACAGTCAGAAAGTGAATCCTGTAGTCTAAGGAGAAGTTTATTTTGGCTTACAGTTGTAGAGGTTCTATCCAACGTTGTCTGGCCTTATTGCTTTGGGCCTGAAATAATGTAGAGCCTCACAATGTTAGAGGAGGCTGCTCTCAAGTTGGTGAGAGGGTGAGTGAGAGGGAAAGGGAGAAAGAAAGAGAGAGAGAGAGAGACAGAAAGTCAGGGAGAGACAGAGACAAAGAGAGATAGAAAGAGAGGCCAGGGACAAAATAGGCCTTACAAAGGCACTCATACCAGTAACCTATTTCTTCCAAATAAGTGGTACCTCTTGATAGCCCACTCGGTATGAATTCATCAATGGTTAGGCCGTTGATGAGGTTCCGTTAGCAACCTCATGATCAAATCACCATTCCATGGCCTCCCCAGCTGACCAAGTCTTTGACATCTGAGCCTATGGAGCTGTTTTATGTCCAAACTGTGACCCAAACTTAAGCAGAGAATAGAGTCTTCAGTCTTCCTCCAGTTTCTTGTTATGTCCATTTTTTCAGATGAATCTTTTCGTGGCCTTTGAGTACTTTCCTTATACTTTTATTTGGCCCATTCAGCTAACTACTCAGGAGTGGGTCTTCCGTGAATCTCGGGAGCTCCTTCTATCCTACCCGCCTCTCTCACTCTCTACCTTTAATAATCTAGCTCTGTTACTCTCATTATCACTCAGTTCTGTCTCAACACAGAGATTCTGCCAGGATCATCCTGAGTTCTTCTCCTTGCCCTGAAACCTAGAAACTCACTCCGAAGAGTCATCAGGGAAAAGTATAGAGCTTCATTATTGAACTTGTTGCAAACTGTCTTCAGTTGTCTGCTTTCAGGTATCGTCTCTGAGAAGCCATTGTTTTACTTATTCAGTCATATTTTACAAGGCTTGCGGAGTTGTTTCAGGCCGGGAGGTAAGTCTAATCTTTGGTATTCCACTTTGGCTAGAAGTTTTCAAGCTATGTTTAATTTGGCTTTTCCTCCAAATGCACGTATAATTGATGCCCTGTGATGTAATCAGGAGTTCTCCTCAATACATCTCTACAGTAATGAGTTAGATGTTCCAGAGGTAATCTGGATTTCCCCAACTACCTAAGTAAATGGCTGGCTATAAAAAAAATCCTCATTTTTTCTCTGACAGGGGAAAACATATAGTTTCAGGTGAGTTGCCACACATATTTCCAGATGTACTAGAGTAAAGGATTATTGATTGAAAATCCTCTAATTGGAAAGAGAAATCACTCGAATGGTAGTAGACTAAATTTATCTTCACTCAGTGCATTCTATCTTCATAAAAAGACAAGTATGTAGTGTAAAAGAAGTCAACAAGAAGAGGCTTAAGGCATTTAAATGAAAAATCACTCTTGTGCAGATAATTATGCACAAAAAGCTTTGATCAGCTAAAACTAGATTATCTACTTATTTAAACAAGTTACTTGAGGTCTGTGAGAAACAGTTTAATGAATAAGATCTTTAGAAGTCTACGTGAGTGATTTTGTGTCATGGTGAATTTTCTACAAATTCCTTTAGTCACCACATCAAACATAGATAAGAGACTACAGGGCAGATTGCCCTTTACTTTTTTTTTATAGCTAGGTTTTTCTGTGTTAAATTCAGATTGCTTTCACTCTGTATCAATAGAATAAACACTTTGAATCAGTGAGTCATTTTGTGTGCAGAAACCAATATTCTTTTGGTCTTGAAAATGAACTTCTTCAGAAAGCAGGCCTTTATTGACCAAACCAGCATCTTCTGACTTACATCTCAGCCCTCAGATAGAGGGCTGCCTACCTTAAAAGAAAGGGAAAGAAACATGGATGTCCCAAACATAAATTCCATTTATTTTAATGAGAACTCACTGGGTTCTTAAGAGACTCTTTCAGAAGTTATTTTCTTTTGACTTTCACCCAAATGTTGTATCTCTGCTCTTTAGGAATCCAGGTAGACTTACCCTGTTTGTTTCTAGAAGTCTGGAGGACTGCCATATGGGGAAGAAGTAGAAAGGGCTCATTGAACACCAAGTTTAGAAGATGAATCTTGAAGTGTTACATTTCTGGTGTGGTGCTAAAGAGGATAGCACAAAAGCCTGAAGATGGCAGAGAAGGGAGAGAGGGTGGTCCAGCTGGGACTCTGGGCCTATATGAAAGAATCGTGACAGTTAACATTGGAGACGATGTGACTTCACAGGGAAAGGGCTTAGATTCTAAGCTGAGACACTTGTTCATTTAGTGGCTATTGGTGATTGCTGGCTCTTTGTTAGCTATATCATGTTGCAAAAGGATATGGAAAGGGATGTGCTGTAGAGCAATATGGAAACACATTTAGATTAGATGGTAGCTAGATGAGGAGAACGGAGCCGTGGAGACAAGAAGAGAGGATGGCACTCTAAATCTGTATGACCTTTGACAAGTTACAGTGTGCTTTCCTTGACACACAGAATCCTACTTGAACCTAACAATAACCCTCACATAGAAGGAGGAACATTGTCCTGTATGACTGACGAGAAGAATCGGGTTCTCTGATTCATGCCTATGCTCTCTCCACCATTTTGTTGTTCTTTGGGGGGAAGTTAGAGGTCCACTCTATGATTGTGGGTCTCCCACAGCCCTGTGGCTCAACCCCAAGGGTCCAAGGCTCTCAGCCTCGGATTCCTTGCTTTTCTTGTTTGTTGAGCTTTCACATGAGGCTTCCTTTGACAAAGGCTTTATAGAGGTAAGCAAGTAAGTCAAATCAAGAACAAGTAAAAATGACCATTCTGAAGAACCTGGCAATTAGTCAACTTTTGAGGGTGATAGAGGCGAACGAGTCTTGAGCATGAGTTCTCAGAACAAGAGCAGCGACAATCGCAGTAATAAGGGTAATAGGATGTTTCGTGGATTCCTGAAAGGCAGTAATAAGAATTACTCGTCAAGTAGGTATAATAAGTGGGTGTGGAAGAAAGATAAAGATACTGTGTAAGGATCCTATTGGATGTAGAGAATTATTTTCACTTGCAAAAGTTTGAAAATGTTACAAAAGTTTCTAGCAATTAATATTGAACTATCACTGAAATGAATAATTCTATCAGTACATATATACTTCAAAATGAGGAATCTCCACGGAATGGGGTGATCAGAGAATGTTCTATGGAAAACTTCAAATTGAGCTGGGCTGTATGTATCATTTGGTCAAGGATTTTGACCAGTTGACAGAGGGAATGGAGTGCTTACAAAATGATCAATTCTGGATTGATCCATTTGGTAGAAGGTAATGGTCTATTTTCAAAATATGTTAAGATGACTTAATTTTGTGCCACTGGCACAGAAACATGTTGAGGGACATATCTGCAGACCCGAGAAAACCAGCCTGGACCCAGGGGAACCATAGGATGAAGGTTAGGTTTGAGAGGTGACCATGCCAACAGCCAGTCATGAGCTCCTTGCTTTTCCAACAAGCCAAGTGGTGAGACCACTTCCAGGTCACCCAGTCAGTAGAATTCAAGCTTTCAGCTTCATGAATGCTCTTGCAAGGCCGCTAAAATATCATAGCAAGGAGGGGTCAGCAGGGAGAGCGGCCACCACTGCCATATACAGAGAGATAAGGCAGAAGATAAAGTGGAATGTGATGGCTTCCTGTCAATTTTTACTCCCATGAAGTAATGAAAGGTGACTTTTCCAGCAGGCTCTGCTTCTAATGCACTGGGTGGGAATTCTTTTCAAACCAAGTCTCTACTTTTCTCTCTCCTGTTCTCTTTCTAGTTCTCTCTCTTCTTCATCCCCCCTCACTCTCTCTCTCTCTCTCTCTCTGATTTTAGATGTCATCTTATTCACAGGATGCTATTTTAAAGGCCTTAAAGAAAATAACAAAACAGCCCAAAATACATATACGCCTCTCAACCCAAAACTTTGCTATTTGAAAACACTGATATGCTCAGAATTTAGTCTGAACAAAGAACTTTGAAACATTTCTTTTCCCATTGTTCCAAAAGACTATGAAAGTTTTCTGAATGTAATTTTTATCACCTTTTTTCTTTTTCACCATTTATGAACATATGTGTTTTTTATGATATTCACAACATGCTTGTGTCACAAGATTCAAATTTAATTTCCTGCAATTACTGCACAATATGCATGGCAAAAAAATGATATAAAAATGACAGAAAATAATGAACAGTTACTCCATTTCTGCTAAGTTACCTTTTGGAAATAAAAGTCAAGCACAACCCAGCTGAGGCTTTTG
This sequence comes from Dipodomys ordii, assembly GCF_000151885.1. Classification (NCBI taxonomy): domain Eukaryota; kingdom Metazoa; phylum Chordata; class Mammalia; order Rodentia; family Heteromyidae; genus Dipodomys; species Dipodomys ordii. The sequence continues at coordinate 6,564,573 of NW_012267259.1, read as the reverse complement.
ATTGGCTGTCTTCAATCTAGGTTGTTTGGAGACATTGGTAATAATCGTTAGAAATGTTCAGATCTTTCAATAGTAGCAGGGTTTGGTTTATTGGGAAATTATCACATACCAAAGATTTAAGATTGGCTATAATTTCCTACAGGCTCCTTGGGAAATGTGGGTGGTTAGCTGGTGGTTTATCAACAATGTCTGGCAATTTAGAGTCAAACGTACATGAACTAACTTATTCAAGCCATTATGTATCTCATTTCTTACAGGTAGCAATCATCACAAACTTGTAAAGGAAAGTTTATGTATGAAAGAGGTAGTGTGGAAAGTTTATTTATGAAAGAGGTGGAGACAATAAACATCCATTGATGAACAATTCCATATTGGGGGCCTCAGTCATGGCTCTAACATCTTACTCTAACACAGTAACTATGAACAAGACATTTACCCATCAGGCCAAGCCCTGGTGTCTCCATCCCTAAAGATATTTTTAAAAGTTTCCATTTTATAGGATCATGGGGATCAAATAAAGCAATGCATAGAACAGGCCTGGTACAATGTGAACCCTGGACACACAATAGCTACATTTATTATATCAATGGTGCCAACAACAAAATGGTGTGTCCAAGGACTTCTCCAAAGTAGGAAATAAGAGTGACAGTACATTGCGGTACGTGTTGGAGTGTAGCAAGTTCTCTTGCATGAGTGACACCTCCCACCTGTGTTTATTTGCTTAGTTCTAATTCAGGTATCCAAAAAAAGGACCGAACATGTTTTTGCCTTTCTAGGTGTAATTTTCATGAAATGTCATCCCTGAATTTGTTTAACTTTCCCAAATGTTCATGAGTGGGAGAAAATTCTCAAAGGGAAGAGATAAAGGAAGAAGAAAAAGAGGGAAAGCAAGAAGGAAACAAAGTAGGAAGGAAGGGAAGGAAGGAAGGAAGGAAGGACAGTGATGAAGGTAATTAACTTTAAAGACATTGCTCTTTAAAAATGTGAAAAGATTTTTTTAAAAGATTAACATAATCTGCTGAGTTAAGGCACAGTGATTATCAATTGACTAGACATCTGATATACTAAAGTTTGGGAGCATGAGCTGTGCTTCAGTGTTTAAAAAACTAACGCTCCATTAAAACATGAAAGAAGTCTTTGCTTAGGAGTAGGCCTTCCTCTTCCAGCTATTTGCTTTCTTCAGCAAACTCTCTTGACAATAAAAGCCTGAACTATAAAATGGTATGAAAGAGAATGTTGAGGATTAAGATCCCTTCCTGTCTCTTTTACTGCCTGGTTGCCTTTTGTTTCTCTATATTTCACTAATTGTCCCAGTAAAACTGAAGACCAGGGGTTCTCGAATGAGAAATAACCAGAATATCCTACTCCAGAATAAATTTTAGTATCTTGTAAGAATCTATCCAAAAGAAAAGAAAGGTTAAGAAGGAAGAAGCTAAAAGGAGACACATACTCTGAAAAGGACTGAATAACAAGGACAAATCATCAGATTATTTCTGCATTCTGTCAGTTGTCTAGTGTCCCATGCTAAAAGCAAGTATAGCAAGATACACATGGCTTATGCCTGTAATCCTAGGTTCTCAGAAGGTTGAGATCTGAAAGGTCACACTTCATTGTCAGCCTGGGTAGAAAGCCTAGAAGACTCCATCTCCAAAATTACCATCAGAAGTTTAGGATAGAGTTATAGCTCAAGAGATAGAGTGCCAACTGATCAAGCAAGTTGAGCAAGTATGATCTCCCGAGTTAAAACTTTGGAAAACAACAACAAAAAATGTGCAAACCAGATCCAATGATTCATGCCTGCAATCCAGGTGGCTGAGCTTGGGGTGATTGCAATTCAAGGCCATCCCAGGCAAAAAGTTAGTGAGATTCCATCTCAACCACTAATGGGGCACAATAGGGCATGCCTGTCATTCCAAGTATATGGGAGGTTGAGTTCTGAGGGCTAGCAAAAGGAAGATGTAAAGATGACGTCTCAGTGGAAAAAGATGGATGTGGTGGTATATGCCTGTCATCCTATCTATGATGGGAAGTTTGCAAATAGGAAGATTGTGGTCCAAGTGCAGGCTTGCACAAAAAAAGCAAGAGCCTATCTCAAAATGATCAGCCCCAAAAAGATCTGGAAGCATGGCCCCGTAGTAGAACACCTATCTATCAAGTTTGAGGCCTTGAGTTCAAATCCAGTTTTGCCTAAATCAATAAATAAGTACAAATAGTGCAATTCTGTATCTTTGCCCCATGAAAACAAGTTCCAATCAAGATCGGCTATTGATGTCTGCCATGAGTCCAATTGTACAAGACCCGTGTTTATATCATCTGTGGTCCAGAAGTTGAAAAAGCAGCCAAGGTAGAAGAGCAATGTTAATACAGGAAGTACCGTGAGTGGATCTATACAAGCCTGTATTTTACAGAGCATGCCTTCTTCCAGGTGACTGGTGCAGAGGGATTATAATCACATCTCCTATTTGCAGTAGGTAAGCCATCTATATGACTTCTTATTGTGTAAATCACTATAGATTACCAGCTGATCTCAATCACCACCACCATCTCACAACTTGTTACTTTATTGAATTGTACCAGAAATCATTGGATGAGAATTGGAATTTTGGATATATATTTATCATCTAGATTTTGTTTGTTTTTAACTTCATGAACTTTGCGCTAGTTGAGACATTTTAATTTAAAAGCTGCAGAATGCTTGCCAAAGTCTTTGTTAGTGATTGAACATGTATACATCTTAGAGTATGTTTTCAAATATTAATAAACCAGTAGCATGGAAAGAGTAGGCTTCTACTACAAAAGCCATCTTGAGATCACATTTTGCACAAAACAATTTCACCACAAATAGAAGTTTCTTGCCTCCAGAATCCCTACTTTAGTTAACAATGTTGAAATAATCTAGTGGTGTCTGCTTTAGTCCAAAGTCTTTCTCTGGGCAAATGTCCCCAAGCTTTATTTCTCCTCAATGAATTAAAGGTCCACATATGAGGAACATATATAGATCACTTGTAATATACATGTAAACATTCACAGAACTGATTTATTATGATCCCTGTTTGCCTTTGAATTAATACCAAATGTTAAAAAAAAAACAAAACCCCACACACTTTAAAATTAAGTGTTTCATAACAACTATTCATTGAAAACAGCACCAGCAGAGGAGGACTGAAAACTGGGATAGCATGTCACATCTGCCAAGAGGTGGAGTTTAAGACCAAGAGCTCTTTCTATAGGCTGCATTAATGCAAATAGCATGTCCACATCATGCCCTGTCTCTCCACTACACATTGATTATATTGTATTCAATTCTGGTTGCTTGGATCTAAGATCACACAGTGGCAAATTAAAACACAATTGACCAGAAGAGAACAAATGCAACAAAGAGGAGAGTTTGGAAACCATTTTCTAAGAGAAAAAAAAAAACCAGTTATGACTCTGGAAGACTCTTGTTTGTCTTCATTTACTGAAAAAGCCAGTCTGCTGTGTGCTGGTACCTAGAGCAGAACAAGGAAGAGGTGGAGCTAGTAGAAAAGCAAATTTTGTCAAAAGGTCAAGTAAATAGGCCCCATTATGAGATTATTCCAGCAACGCTTAAGCTCTGTGCTTGAGCTGCTGTAAGGGAGCCTCCTTTCCCCAGGAACTTCAACAGAGCCTCAGATTTTCTTCCTGTCACTCAGATATTCATGTGCTTCCATTCATGTGTAGTTGTACCTTGCATACATAACTACATATGTGCATTGAAACTATATATATATATATGTATATACTATACACACATATGAATGCATATAAAATCTGAAAAGAATAATTTATGCCATTTGAAACCTGTTAAGAGATAAATTGTATAATCAAATACACTTGTGTACCTTATTTTTTACAGGAAGCCGAGCATAAATCTTCTGTTAGGAATCCACTGGTAATGCAAATAACTATTTTTATTCTACATTTATATTATCTTTAAGTAGTTGTGCAAGTGGGTTTCAATTTAACATGTAAAAATTAGAGTACAATATACATTGACCAGTGTCACCCCATCTATCATTCCTCATTCTCCATTGCAATCCCACCCATCCTCTCCAGTTATCCAGTTCCATTTATATATAATATATATCAATTTATATTTATATAATATATAAATAACTTCAAAATGAATAATATACAACATATAATATGTATATTATATATTTTGTGTGTGTTTTATATTTAATATATTTATATTTAATATATGATATATCATATGATATGTTATATAATATATATATTCTTACTTCAAATATTGAAATATTTTTGTTTCCTTGAGCAGATTTTGCTTGCCTGGAGAACATTTGTATATTCCAACAGCAATCCTCAAGGAGAATTGTACCACTGAAGAAATGTTAACTGTTCTGTGCTATGTGGATAAAGCTTTGAGTCTCCACACCATTCCTCCTCTCATTGCATAAACACGTCATTAGACTTCTTCACACTGGAAACATTAACACCTAATTAATGAAATTCGCTGTCTTCCAGGAGCTGCAAAATTGACTTCTTATGCCCTGTGTGGAGTTACAGTCTTCCCTGGCACAACTTCCCAAGTCTGGCACTAACTAGTAAAGGGATCCACTTGGCCTTGGAATGAATGGTTATTGGATGGCCAAGAAAGGAGTATTAGAAGACCGAAGGAATCTCAAAAAAATTAAGCTAGTATGAAGTTGCCCAAGCATTAACTGGCCTTTCATTTTGGGGAAGCCTTTAACTCTGGGATTTTTCTAAAAACGTCGGGAATTAAGCCTTCCTCATAGAATAAGCGACAATGAAATACCCTAAAGTTGTGAGCTAGCGTGAAGGTTTGACAACATGTGCTTATTTCACAAAACATACTTACAATCTGACTGCTGTCGCAGTGATTTTTTGGTCAAAATTGTTGGTCCAGGGTATGGATCATCTCTTGTAGTCACTCTCTTAGGTGAGCTCTTATGTGAGCTGTTTGATGGGAAAGAATATAGATAGAGAGCTAGATAGGTAGACGGACAGACATATATATCCTATATATATTCTATTTCCTCTGTGTGTGTGTGTGTGTGTGTGTGTGTGTGTGTGTGTGTGTGTGTGTGTGTAGTCTATCAAAGATCAAAAGAGTAAATTTGTAAAATAATTTCTTAGGTCATTGATAGATTCAGCCAACATTTATCTGTGCCCTCTAGACTTAGAATACCATGACATAGAGAAAATAGTAAGCAGTGGGTTCCATTTACACCAATCCAGGAAGGGAAGAATAAACAGACAAAGAAAGAAAGTCATATGATGCTCAAGGACTGAGTGAATGAAAGCTTACTGGAATGTGAAGATCTATTTTCTGCTTTGAACATGAAAACCTTCTTGAGGAGGATAGATTGAAAGGTTGACGGAATTACATGGAAAAAATACAAGACATGCCCTGGATAGAGACACAGGACTAAATAGAGACCAACTAAAATGTACTTTTCAGAACTCCTTTAACCATTTTTTTCCTGAGTTTATTTTTTTAAAATAGAGATGGGGGCAGGGATGAATCAAATTGTAGTCTTCAGTCAGGGTTCTTCTACATTGCTGTTTCTCAGTTCATATCTTAAAAGTTCAAGTGCTCTTTGAAGATAGTGCTCTGAAGTTTCCACAAACTAATCTGAGAGTATTTGTACCTAATTCATCCAGAGATGATAGGTCATTATACTGCACACATGGCCTACATACTCTGGGTGCCTAAAGCTATTCTGTGATTACTTTTATTAATTTTTAAATGGTGATGAGCAGTATGGAATATTTGCAACCTTCTTTATCAGCTTATATTATATATATATATATATCAGATTGGTAATTCATTGTTATATCATACATGTTTACACTGCATTCCTATTACTTTCACCCCTCTGCTACACTCTCTATCTTCCTCTCTTCCCAGAAATCATCGCTACAGGTTTCTTTGTTCATCTTCATAGTTACAAATAATCTATTTTGACACCTTTATTCTTCCTGCCAGCCCACCCCTCCACAAGATTTTTTTCCAAGCAGTATTCATACCTATGATGTCTGACTTTAAAAGCAAATGGCTTTGCTTAAATGTGTGGTAGAGTATGGGAGTCAGAGGAGAGCTTTTACCCATCATAAGGCATACAGGGGCATAAGGATTAGAAGGAGGGGAGGAGAGACAACCTTTGAAAAATCAGAGTCTTGTCACTGCTTATTAATGGACTAACAATTTAGATCTAATTGATCACAGCAGTAATTGTCCATAATCTCTGTATACCGGGAAAGCCTTGTGGGATATTACTAATCAAATTAAGACTAATTCAAAGCAATCTCCAATTACACAATGTTGTGTCTCTCTTTCAGGCATGCGGCAGCAGGGACCAGGTCATGTTGATGGCAGCTGAGTCATGTGCCCTGTTAATGACCTTCTAGGGACTGGCTTCCAGAAAGGCGTGCTACATAGCGCTATATTCAATGGATCTACCAAACAAACATCACTAAAGAGTGCTTTGGATGAAACAATGATGCAATGGTGCTTCAAGCTCCAATGGGTGTATCTGGCAAATTCTTTACCTGGGATTGCCATTCACCCTCATGGATCAGCCACACACAGGTCATAGAGCACTGGAAATCCTTGCCCAGACTGAGCACAGACACCTTTGTCCCTAGCGATCAGTGTTGCGCTGTGTGGTTTTACTGTGGGTCGCAGACCAGGGAGTTGCTGAGTTGGTTCCCAGAGTTTTTCCTTAGTGGGATAAACACTAGCTGACCATCCTTGCCATCGTCCAATGCACAAAAATATGGAAAACTCAAAGCAGTCTTTTCAAGCCCAGACTCATAAGTTATGCCATCCAAAAGGGGAAATTCCTCCTTGGAAAGGCACTGTTTAATGGTGAGAAATGGGGCATCCTTTTGAAAACCTACTTAGTGTGGCTGCTAGAAAGTATTTAAAACATTAGAGAAAAGTGGAGCCAACTACGCCTGCTTTGTGGACGGGTGGAAATCCCCCTATAAGTGGCAATTGTCTCAGATTCTTCAGCAAAGAAATTTTAAAACTTCAGTCCCCTAGCTAGGTACCAATGGTACATGCCTGTCATCAACAGCTACTCAAGAGGCTGAGACCCGAGAATCAAAGTTTGAAGCCATTCTGGGCAGAAATATTCTTGAGATATCCCCCATCTCTAATTAATCAGCTAAAATATAGACTGGAAGCATGGCTCAAGTCGTGCAGCACAAGACATGGCCACTTAAGCTGAGTGATTGGCAGACCCATGAGTTAAGCCCCAGTCCAGTCCATTTTCAGACTCCCCCAAACCTATCCTCAGCTTTTCACTCCCTTCAGAGTTTGCCACTGCAGGAGATTTTGACCTCTTTCTGCTACCAAGGCTCATATTTCCTGCATCTACGTTTGTTATTATTGGATATTCCGCTACTCTGATGTCTGCCTACAGTTATATATTTATTCACACCGACATGCTATATTATATCTGGCTAGTTCAGTGCTCCAATTCCTTTTAGATGATAAATGTTTGGTGATAAAAAATAATAGTCTTTGTTTTTAGAGGGGCAGGTGATTTGAGACAAGGTCTCCCTATGTAGCCTAGGCTGGTCTCAAACTCTCAATCCTCCTGCTTCAGCTTCCAGAATGCTGGAATTACAGGCACACACAAACACACCTGGATAACAATGTTTAATTCACACTGAATCAGGCATCTGTCCCAGACCATGGGACAGAGGAAAAACTTGGTAAACGGCTTTATAAAAGTTCCATAGAAAGGAACTTTTCTAAGTCTAAGCCAATCGTGCCAAGAATTTACTTAAATTCACTGTTATTTAAATATAATTATTAATACTGCTGCATTGCAACTTCAGACATCGTTCCCAAGATATGTGAGCATGCTTGATTATGAAAGACATCGAACTTTCTATTTTCTAACAAAAAGTTCAGTTGTCATTTTTTGTTGTTGTTGAGTAGCGAAATCACACAGCTTTCTTCCACTTTTCTCTTTTTATTCTATTTTATTCTAGGCTCAAAAAACAAGACTGAGAATTTTGGAAGGAATTGATGTAACAATAGTCAATCACTGGCATGCCAGCCTTTTTTTTTTTTCAGGAAACTGGGAAGGAAATTAGGAAGAATATTCAGAAATGGAGAACTGATTTCAAGGACAAGATATTTTCCTGTTAACCCTGCAAAGTGGAGGAGACTTGAACTTCAGGAGCTTGCCAGGATCGACAACCAAACAATCTGAAGGCAAGCATAGTTCTACATTTGTGACAGTGCAGGATAGTCAGGGAACTGGGAGAGGACCCGTTGGAGATGTTGGCTGGTGATGCAGGACCCTGAGTTTGAATGGTGTGTGATTTGCATGCAAGGCTAAACCTTACAAAATGAGACTCTCTCGTCTAAGGAAAGAAGGGCTTTAAAACCTTATAAACAGTGTCCTGAGGTTTCTGGGAAACCAAATAGCTTTTACCAAACAACATTTGATGAATTAAGTGCAAACGACTTAGAAGCATGTGGATTAAATTTCCTTTAAAAGTGCACATGGGTTTAAGAGTTAAAAGAGAAAAAAATTGCTTTGTGAAAGTTAATTTGAGCTTTGTTAAGCCCAATAAAGGAGACAGAATTGTTTCTTCCTATGAATGTATCACTCAGCAATAATCACTTATTATTCAAATCCTACACTACTCTTGGGGGCACAGCTGAGAATAAAAATCTGTATTATGTGATTGCCTAAAGCAAGATCAAAAAGAGTATCTGAACTGACCCCAGGAAGATCTGAGATTCTTTTAGACATATACCAAAGAGTGGTAATGAGCAAATTTCTAGGCAGATTCTAAACGTGCCTATGGGCTGTCTGAATATGCCGATGGGCTGTGCATTCTCCCTGCATTTCTGTGTCTGCTGGAACAAGCCCTCTTCCTCTTACTTTCTCAAGGTTGCTGTTCTACACTTGATCCACACCTCCACTTCTAACTTTTTGGTGGTTAACTGGAGATAAGAGTTACATATTATTTCTTTCATTTTCAAAATTCCCAGGGCATGTGAACATATGAAAAGTTTGGTGAAGCCCTGTAAAAGAGAGAGAAAAAGAAAGAAAAAGAGAGGGGTAGGTAGAGAAAGAGGAGGAGAGGGAGGAGCAGAAAGGAGGAGGAGGAGGAGGAGGAAGAGGAAGCAGAGACAGAGGAGGAGGAGACACAAAGGAAAGTGAGAAAGAATGAATATAAAGGAAAAGGAAGGGAAAACGAAGAGGAAGGAAGAAAAAGGAAGGGAATGGAAAGGAGATAAATGGAAAGGAAAAAGAGAGAAGAGGTGGAGAAGAAAGGGGAGAGGAAAAGAAGGGAGGCCAAGAGGAGAAGAGAAGAGAAGAGAGGAGGGGAGGGGAGGAAAGGGGAGGGGAAAGAAAGGAGAGGAGAGGAGGGGAGGGGAGGGAAAAGAGAGGAGAGGAGTTGGTTTTTCAAGCATTTCATCATGGTCCCCTTTTGTCCTCATTATTGTTCAGTCAGGAGAAGAGCAGCTGGAAGGCCCTCTGTTCATAAATTAATGATGTCCACAGTGAGCACAGTTCCTGGCACACAGTAAACACACATGGACTCGAATTTCTTTTACAGATCACTGAAGACATAGAACAATTCAATCTGAAAATGGAGGACTTGACCCATACATTCAGGGTGCCAAGCAGCAAACAAGAGATTCTAGGTTTGTCAAATTTATGTAAAGAAAAAAAATATGAGACCATGCTATAGCCAACGTGTCTGTGTGTGTGTGTTAAGATCGCGTACCACAGTGTGATGGCATTAGAAGGTAGGACCTGTAGGAGATGATTAGGTCAGGAGTGTGCGACTTCATGAATGGGATTTGCACCCTTCCAACAGGCTTTTGTCTCTGCAATGTGAGGGTACAGAAATACTCAGCAGACAGCAGCCCGACAAAGGAACCTCACCAGAACCAGTCCTCCTGACACCCCCACTTTTGACCACCAGCCTCCAGAACTACAAGACACAAACTTCTGCTGTTAATAAGCACCTTGGTTTTTAGTACTTTGGATCAACATTCTGAATTGACTGTAGCAAAAGCAACTAACTTACATTACCCATCTTTGGAGAATAGTAAGTCTAAGCAACCAGGAACAAACTGAACTAGAGACAATGACATTCTCCAAGACTTTAGTAAAGGTGGGTTTTTGTTTGTCTTTTAATTTGTAAGTTTATTATTATTGGTGTCTTTACTTCCTTGGAAAACAAAACAAAACAAACTAGTGGCGGTATGGTATTGTGACAGAGACCTTGACTTGAATTTCAATCCCATCTAAGCCTATTCACCAAGGAAATTCAAGCACACTTTGGGGACTATATAAAACAATACTAAGACTTACATTGAAAGGCTATTATGAAGTTGAAAAAAGGAGATACATGTTAAGCTCTTAGCACATAGTAGGTGATTTATAAGATTATATCATTTGTGTCCAAGGGAGCTTGGGCCCAGGACTACATAGATACAAAGTCCCTTATAGAAAACGGTGTGGCATTTGGACAGAACTTATGTACATCCTTCCTATATTTTAAATCACCTTCTAACACCTACGACAATGCAAATGCTGCATTGAGAATTATTCATTTCCTAGGGACGGATGGTAAGAAAAAAAAGTTTGTACTTGTCCAATCTAGTTATAACTTCTTTCGGAGTAATTGCAATCCCCAATCAAACTCATGGATTTTCAAACAAATAATATGTAGTACTGACTGTATTATAACCTGAGGAGGAATAATCAGTGGGTTTTATGAAAGGCCCTGGAAGAGGGAACAGGTTCAAGGCAGTAACTTGTGCTGGAAACCTGCCATTTTCTTCCTGTTCTGCTCTTGGCTCTTGGGTGGTGCCTTGGAAATGTTCTCATCTGACATCAGGGAAATTTTTGGCCACTTCCTTTCTGGGGAACTAGTTGAATATTTGACCAGAAAGACTTCAATTTTGGGGGGGGGGTCCGGTTGTGGGGCCTGAACTCTGGGCCTGGGCGCTGTCCCTCAGCTCTTCAGCTCAAGGCCAGCACTCTACCACTTGAGCTACAGCACCACCTCCAGCTTTTTTCTTTTTTGCTTATGTGGTGCTAAGGAATTGAACCCAGGGCCTCAGGCATGCAAGGCAAGCGCTCTACCACTGAGCTACCTTCCCAGCCCCAGGTTTCAAATTTTTAAATGGTTTATTGATTTTAATTAACTGTTTTAATGTATAGCAGAAGCTAGTTAGCATTAATTTAGGACTGGCATTTGCATGCTACCTAAGAAGTAGATATCCAAGGTGGACAATTCATTTTCATTTTGGTGAAAAACATCGTTTAAATGTCAGAAACTGCCTATTTAACATTTGCAGCAATTAAGGGACTTTAATTTAATAATAAATCTCGCTGTCTTTATCTTTTTACACTCATTTCCTCTGTTCTGGTCTGGCACTTACCTGAGTGAATCAACTACCACTAATTGCTTCTTTTTGAAGTGTAAATATCTGTTCATTCTTCTTACAGGCTAAGTAGCACATTTACTATTTAATTGGTAATTTAATTTCTATGAATTACTTCCTGTGGGGAGAGGAGGGGTTCCTCTGGGCAGTAAAGATTTCTGTTCACACTTCGTCACTGCAGACACCAATCTCCTGGACTCTGTCAGAGCCAGTGTAGATATCTGCGGAGAACAGAACTTCCCCCATTTTGTGTCCCAACTCAGAGGGGCACTGACTCTTAGAGCCCCCAAGCCACCCTCAAATGGATTGCAAATGATAACAGTATATGGGAACACACTGTGTAAGCAAGGATTAAAAGCCAACTTGACAATATTAGGAACAAGGTGACACCACTACAGATTTTACAGATACCGAGAGGGTCAGAGGTGAACATTATGATCATTCTGCCAATAAATCTATAATCTACAATGAAATAAGCAAATAATTATAGATAGCCAGGTATGGAGTCAGTGTTTGTTTCTCTTTCCCATTCATTTGCTGAAACTGTAAACCTTAGGATGGTAGTGTTTAAAAAAAAAATAAAAGTAGAGCCTTTAAGAAAGGTAATCAGTTCGGTGCCAGTGGCTCATGCCTGTAATCCTAGTACTCGGGACGCTGAGATCTAAGGATTGAGGTTCAAAGCCAGCCTGGGCAGGAAAGACTGTGAGACTCTTATCTCCAATAAACCACCAGAAAACTGGAAGTGGCACTGTGGCTCAAGTGGTAGAGTGCTCGCCTTGAGCTGAATTGCTGAGGAACAGCACCCAGGCTCAGACTTCAAGCCCCACAACTGACAAAAAAGAAAAGAAAAGAGAAAGGTATCAGCCCTATGGTATATCCCCTGTTGCACTGCATTTGATTTGGCACTCTACATCTTGTATACACATTTATGTGATTTGGGGATGAGAAGAGGAATAACAAAATGCTGAAACAAGGACACAGGATGACCCATTGCAACAAGGATACTCACAAGACACTATGTTGGAAATGAACTTTACAACTTTAGGGGGAAAGGGAGTGGGAGAGGAGATGTGAAGGAGGCGGGGAGGGAAGGGATAGTAGAAAAATAAACAAAGGAGGGGGTAACAATGTTCGACAAGAAATGTACTCATTACCTTACTCATGTAACTGTAGCCCCTCTGCATCTTCACAATAAAATAAAAATTTAAAAAATAGAAAGATGATCACGATTAGATGATATCATAAAGGATGAAACCCTTATACCAGAAGACTTGTGCCCTTCTAAGGGTCTCCAAAAGTCTGCTTCCTTTCTGTACCCTGCCATGTAAGCATGCAACCCAGAGACAAGGCCTCACCAGAGATCATTCAGTGAAATGAGTTCAGACTTCTAGAATCCAGAACTGTGGAAAATAACTTCCTGCTGTTGATAAGCCACTCATTTTTCTTTGGCATTTCGTTACAGCAATCTGAATAATATAAGCACAAACCACCTGTTTCAAGCTTATTCAAGGAAAAAAAACTAATCAAACATTTTGAAAGTCTTATAAGTATCAGAGAAATTGAATTTGTATTTGAAAACATTTGAAAGATGAAGAAGTTAGAGGACTCGTCATAATTTATTTCAAGGCTTAAAGTTTTTGTTTTCAAGATAGGCAGATACATTATAAGCATACATACATGTTTAATTGAACAAAATAGAGTCCAGAAATACATCTATATATCAACTGCCTGATCTACACATCAACTGGTTTTTGGCAAATCACAAAAATAAATTTCAGTGGAGAAAGAATAGCTTTTGCAACAAATGGTGCTACAACAATTGTATATCCATATGTAGCATATGTACAAATGAAATCTAAATGGATGCTAGAAATAGATACAACACAAAAACATAAAGCTACTAGAATAAAATATAAAATACAGAAGAAACATTTGTGAAGTTAGATTAAGCATAAGTTTCTTGTTCACACAGTAAAAGCAAAATACAAAACACATAGGGAAGGAAATGATAAAGTGGACTTCATCAAAACATCAAGAAAGTAGCTGTTCATTTTGCCCTCATAGGGCAGTACAGGGTCACGTGGCCTGGACCACAGATGGCAGCCACATTGCCCACGGAGCCACTTGAGAGGTATCTAGACACTTTGCATCTTGTCCCTGTACTGTCCACAGTGATTGCTGCATCTGTGTGATCAGAGCTTGCTCCTCAGTCCCTTTGCCAGATTATGGAAAGAGGAATGAAGGAGCAAGTAGATTCCTTTTGGAGTTTTGATCTAGAGTTTATACAAATCTCTTGCACTCACACTCACATCAACTGATTTTAATCCCCTAAACACATCTAGCTACAGAGGAGCTAATAATTGACTCTTCCAGCTGGGTTTCAAGAAATTCTACTTTTGGAGGAGCAATAAGGAGAACAGTACATAGATTTAAACTCAGGACTTCACATTTGCTGGACAGGTGCTCTCTCGCTAAGCTACATCTCCAGACCAGAATTATTCTTCTTGAAGGAAGAAAAAAATGCTGGGGAGAAATGGAGTTAGTTATCTGATAGTAATTCTCTCTGTTGTTATCCAATACTACAGATGTGACTTCTTCTATGGCATGGCATTGAGAGTCTTTGATGCAAACTCTATGCTTTTTATGAAAGTTCATCAACTCAAGTGGCAATTCCACTACACACAGATACATACAACACACTATGAAATTTTGATAATAGTTGTAATTATTTATAGATAACATTATGCACAAGCAGTTCTATTATTTGGAGAGGGGCCTCTCATTACAAGAAAGATTACAAGCTTCAAGGTCAGAGTGTAAAGCTTTTTAACTAAGAATGTATTAGTGGGTCTGAAAAAAATCAACAAGAATCTCACAAAAGTTGGCTCAATGTATTGCCCTAAATTGATGCTAATGACCATTTCTATAATAATTCACAATTAATTATAAATCATCTTTTTTGCTACTTGAATTTGAGACAGAGTAAAAGCTGGGGTCTAGGTAAAAAATCAAGATGCATTCAGGTCTACTCATAAGAACCATCCACCTAGAGCTATCCAAAGACTGCAACAGCCTTCTTGTCTGGAAGCCAAGGAACTCACTACAATTACGGCATGCTTCTCTCCTTTAAAAGTCTACTTACTCCTCAAACATCAGAGTAAAGTCTGAAATATGAAGAAAAAAACCCTATTTGGAAATGTAGAAAACCTTAAATTTCCTCCAGGGTAGATCTGGGACTAGTACAACCACAAGACTGGAAAATCCAAGTTACCAGGCTAGAATAATTAAATCATCAGCTCAAAGATGCTGCAGTACATGCTGTATAGTTGAGAAGTACAAACGGTTATGCACTCATTTCCTGGTACTAATTTTACAGTGTGGAAGAGGATGTATGTAAGTTGGGCAATAACTTCAAAAGAAGAACTCTTAGAAGTACTTGGCTTCTGGATGAGCTTTTAGGATTCCCATGGAGCAAGGCTAGGCTCAACTGCTGAGAAATCCAGAAGAGATGAAGGAGGGCCTCGAAGTGTTCTGGAAGAGAAGAAGGATTCTCTGGGTCTATTATCAGAGTTCATTGATTTCATCTCTGCTTTCTGCTTAAGGAAACGTCTAAACTAGTAGCAACATCTTTTGGAAATTTTAGTGACGGTTATGATTCCATTCAATTCCCAGCATCGTTTTATTGTAAGACTACATAAAGCACCGATAAGACAAATCATGATGTGATGTAGGAAGTTGCTGGCACATCTGCCAGCCTTGGGAGTGATTTCCTTTCTGGGAGGGTGGAACTCAAGGTTTTTTTGTTTTTTTTGTTTTTGGGTCCGTTCGTGGGGCCTGAACTCTGGGCCTGGGTGCTGTCCCTCAGCTCTTCAGTTCAAGGCTAGAGCTCTACCACTTGAGCCACAGCGACACTCCCAGCTTTTTTCTTTTTGCTTATGTAGTGCTGAGGAATCGAACCCAGGGCCTCAGGCATGCAAGGCAAGTGCTCTACCACGGAGCCATCTTCCCAGCCCGGAACTCAAGGTTTTGAGAGTCTATTCTCCTCGGCAGTCTGGAAAGACACATTGGTTGCCTGAGATACTTTATCTAGAGTTACTTCTTTTGCATATGAAGCCAAACAGCATTCTAGATTACAGGCCACAAAAATACAGATTGACAAGCAAATCCACACAGAGCTGTGTGGTAATAGACACAGGAGTATCTACTTTTTGAGATCTGAGCTGTTTCAGCAAATTTGTCATAATTGTTTTCTAACGTTTATTTCTATTAAGTAGTTGTACAAAGGAGGTTCAATTCCAGGAGTGAAGTTATGAGTACCATGCATCTTGATCCACATCACCCCTTTCATAGTTCTTCCCCATCCCATCCTATCAGTTTCAACCAGCAGATTCTGGAGTGGCAGATGCCCAAGCAGTGATATCTCAGAAGACTTTTATTATTAAATAATTAATATGCCAATGCCACCAAGAGGTGAGGAATGAATTTGACAGACATGCTTTAACCAAAGATGTCTCTTCTGCCCTCAGCTTTTATAGGCTCAGATTTAAACTTTTGAGATTTATTTTAGTGATCCTGGAGTTTGACTTCAGG
The DNA here is from genome assembly GCF_000151885.1 of Dipodomys ordii. Taxonomy (NCBI): domain Eukaryota; kingdom Metazoa; phylum Chordata; class Mammalia; order Rodentia; family Heteromyidae; genus Dipodomys; species Dipodomys ordii. The sequence continues at coordinate 6,548,543 of NW_012267259.1, read as the reverse complement.
GTCTCGTGCTTGCTAGCCAGGCAGTTTGCCATTAAACCACACCTCCAGGTGTGTTTGTTTGGTGTAGTTTTTCATAATAGCATCTCACTTTTTGCTTGGGCTGACCTCCAACAATGGTCCTTCCACCTTTACCTCCCAAATAGCTAGGATTGCACAGAATTGGGTTTTGAACTCAGAGTCTTGTGATTGCTAGGCAGGCAATCTACCAAGAAGCTGTACAATTAACTAAAAGTTTTACTGTTTAAAAAATTGAATTCTTCACCAAAACACCTAACTTAAAAAAAAAAAACCTGAGGACATCAGATCTCTCAAGCCTGAGCTGATCTTCCTACAAGGCAATGTTTGGCAGAAATCCTCAAACTAAACACATCACATACTTCGTAAAAATTTACTCTCTAAAGTATTTCATATTAACCTCATGTTATCTTCTTATAGGATCTACCATTCCCTAGAGTGACAGTAACTTCTCAAATCGCATATTTATGGCTCCTAATACTTTGACCATCTCAAAGTATGGCATTACTGACCACTTGTTTTTACTTAATGTATGTATTTATAGCCTAAGTCAATAAATATCCTGTAAGTATTATAATGTGTTTATAAAGAGAGGGTCAGGAAATAAAATATACTACTCTGGGACTATTCACATTTCCATAGCAGCTAATGAACATGTTGTATGAGTTATGTCCTATGTAGAAGACACCATGAATAAACAATTACTGATTCCCTTAGTCATTCAGTACCCATGTTGTCACTGTGTACCGTGTTGATAACTAAGTTCTCATAATGATCCAAAACTTCCAGAATTATTTATTCCTAACTCTATCATGAGTACAGTTTTTAACAAATAATCAAAAAAAGGACAAATGAATGAATGATATTAAAAAGTGAAGGGGGAAAAAAGTAAAAACAAGGAGAGAATGAAAACTATATGCAAAATGCAAATGCTTGATTATTACTGTTGTCCACAGGAAGTGTGGGCTGGTAGAAACTCCACAGCCCTGAAGCTTGTTTGACCTATGCTTCTGAATCATCCTGCCCCACCCTGTCACACATATCTAACTGCTAAAGACATAGATTGATTATGAGCCATGCCACAGTAAACTGGTTAGCTATTACTGCTTCTCCAAGACAATTTGTCCTTTGCAATGTATGTTTGTGCTTATATTCAAAAGGCAAAACTCATGATTATAAGAAACCTAGCATGGTCCATCACCACTATCCAAATAATGTGCGCTGGGAAGTTAAATGTAGGAACACATTTAACAGTGACACAAATGAGACCATGAGGTGGATAAAATCGATTTATTATTAAGAGACATACCCATAGTCTTTAAAGTCAGTAATAATTATCGGTAAATAAATTTATATCATACGTTTGTTTGGGAGTCGGATGTTCTGTAATTTGACATCATCTTTTTGTCTTGGGTTAGTGACTGAGCTATAAAACAGAGATGATAATATAGGCTTTGGAATACTTGCTAACAAAGATAAAGCAATAACATGTCAAACTAGATTAATGGGTAAAGAGACACTCTAACCCCTGCCTTCTATATACATGCACATATATACCTCTTCCCATAATACAGAAAAATTCTGGCCAAAGCTTGAGAATCAACAAATTTAAACCATTAAGCTCAGCCAAGGAAGTTTTGATTAAACATGGAATAATAAGCACAGGCATTCAGTATTTGTCCTTCCCTCAATTTCATCCAAATAAAGAAATAAAAGTGATATAAAATAACTATAAACGCAAATCGAACAGAAGAGTCCAAAGGGAGTAAAACATGTTAACAAGTGTTGGAAGAGACAAAGCAGACCGTGGTCACAATGGACGCAGTTGGAAGGAAGTAAAGTGCTAGTACAAGAGGGCCTATGCAATATGAGCTCATTGTCAAGCGGAAACCTAGAAACACATGCTTCAGGGAGTTGTGATCAAAGGGGATTGAAGCAAGGACTAAAAATCTGGGGCTGGGGAATTTGCATACCCCCAAATCCTCCCTCTACAGCCCAGTCAGCCAATAATTTCATTTGAAATTCTATAATGCTAATATTTTCTAAAAATATAAAGAGAAAGTTGACTACAGGGGAATTAGCAATCAGATGACATTAGATGTGTGTGTGTGTGTGTGTGTGTGTGTGTGTACACAATCCTGAGGCCTGGGTGCTGTCTTGGAGCTTTTTTGCTCAAAGCTACTGCTCTACCACTTAAGCCATGGCTCAGCTTTTTGGTGATTAATTGGAAGTAAGAGTCTGATAGACTTTCCTCACCAGGCTGGCTGTGAACTATGACCCTCAGATCTTAGCCTCCTGAATAACTAGGATTAGAGGTGTGAGACGCTGGAACTCATCCAACATTATATTTTTACTGATAATACTGAGCCGGGGACCCTTGGCTCATGCCCATAATCCTAGCTATTCAAGAGGCTGAGATTCGAGGATCATTATTCAAAGTCACACTGGGCAGGAAAGTCTATGAGACTCTTATCAGAAAAAACAGAAGTGGAGCTGTGGTCCAAGTGGTAGAGTGCTAGCCTTGAGCAAAAGAACCCAGGGATAGAACCCAGGCCCTGACTTCAAACCCAAGACTGGCAAAATAATAATAATAGCTAGAGGACAAGGGAACAGTTCATAATTCAAAGAACAAATGATTTCTACATCCAACCAAAATTACCAATCCAAGCTAAAGACAGGTCCAAATAAAGTGTCAGATAGCTTATCATCTATAGGCTTGTTTTTGTTTGTTTTGGCAATAGTGTGGGATTTTGACTCTGAGGCTTGACTCTGCTAAGCTAGCAACCCACTAATTGAGTCATACTTCTGGTCCTAATTTTGGCTGGTTACTTGATGTCCTCACCTAACCTGCAGTTTGCCTACTTCGGGCTTCACATCCAGCTTTCCTCTCTGGAAATGGATTCTCACAGACGCTTCTGTCCAGGTTGTCCTAGAACTTCAGGACTCCCCATGTGAGCTTCCCATGTAGCTTGGGAAAGCAAGTATGTGCCAGTACACAACAGCTACGGGTTATGAGGGGGTCGTGTGAGTTCTTCTGCTTGGTCTAAGCTCAAACTGTGATCTCCCTCATCTCAGGATCCTAAGTAGCTAGGCTTATGCGAATAAGCCACCAGCACCTAGATTACCACCTGCACACGTTATCATCTGCTCTTGGAAAATGTGAGCCAATTAAACAAAGACACATAATAATGAATAGCAGTTAAGGGAAATTTTTGGACAACCTATGTGCATCAAGCAAAGTAAACTAAACACACATTAGAACAGAAACATAGGTGCATGAAGCCAGGATACAATTAGTGGAAAACAGGATGCTAATAAATTGCTATGCTAAAAAGTTTGATTTAAAATACACAGTAAGGATATAGAAAAATACCAAAAGCCCTTTCAAAACAAGAAAAAAAATAAAGAACTATGAAAGACACATCACAGACATCAAAATGGAGTTGTTCTCTACATATTCACAGCAGACCAAAAATTAAAGAATCATTAAGATAGGAATAACTCTAAAAATAAACACTTTGGTCCACTGATTAGCTATATCCCTCTCATTTTTCTTCATGCAAAACATTACCCAAAGAAATAAAGCAAAATCTGCCAGAATTGTTAGGAAAATTAAGGGGAGTGGTTAGAAAGTATGGAGGAAAATGAAGAAAGAGGTGTACCGATCAAGATGCATTGTTCTTATAAATGGATTTGTTGAATGGTAATCTTTCTGTACAACTACTAACCAATAATAAAAATAAAGTTGTAAAAAAAATTCTAAGCAGAAAATTGCATATCCATAAATAATAATAGACTGCTTTGACAAATTTCTCTTGGAAACTGAGTTTCAAATGAGAACAAAATTTCATAAGATTGCTTTCATAGTAATTGTCAAGCTGATAAAAAGTTATAGATTTTTCTTTTTTTTCTCATTTATACAAAATCCCTGTTGTCTCTCCTCCTTTCTTTCCAAATTTGTTAACAGAGGAATGTCATGTGACATGTTTTGAAATACCCAACTTGAGCCTTCTAAGTTAGAATTACTGAGAAAGTTCTTGCATTGCGCATACAGGAAAGTTGCAAGGCATAGAGTAATGTCTAAGTAAAATATCCGTCCTGGTGATTTCTCAGGCCACGAGGGGATTCAGTGGATGAATGGAATACAGATCTTTGGAAGAATATGTGTGTGTGTGTGGGTGTATGTGTGTGTGTGTGTGTGTGTGTGTGTGTGTGTGTGTGTGTGTGTTGGTCCTAGGAGTTTAACTCAGGACCTGATTGTTCTCCTATGTTCAAGGTTAACCCTCTACACTTAAGCTAGCCATAGCTCCACTTTTGGCTATTTTTTTTTCATTTTCTTTTCTTTTTTTTTTTTGATAGCTAATTGGAGATAGGTCTCACAGATTTTCCTGCCTGGACTGGCTTTGAACTACAATCCTCAGGTCTCAGCCTCTTGAGTAGCTAGGATTCCAGACATGAGCTACCAGTACCTGGAAAAGGATATGATTTCTGAAATGCCATTCTTGATCCTTAAAAATGATCTTTAAAAATAACAATGCATTCAAAAAGAAAATAAACATTTGTCTTTGATCTAAAATGATCTTGAGATTCCCCTATGCTTCCTTCTCAAGTTTAAAGCCCTATTAATCCATTCAAACTGTCAGAGAACTACAATTATCTCTGGTACAAAACACCCCCTGATTTCAATACTGTTCAAGACTGGCTTATAAATGACTGCGTTTCGCCCTGACAACATTTTCCCAAAATCGAACAGCCTCTTCCAGTCTCTCTCTGCTTTTCTCAATATAGCTACACTTTATTTCAATAGTTCTCTTGTAACTGAGCAATTCCATAAAAATCAAATAAAATGATTTATAATGGAATGATTACTCCGGGGTAACATTTCAAGTGAAATTAAGATTGAAATCTAATTTAAAAGCCTTAATGTAAATGGGTCATTAGAGGAAGCTCTCCAGGGAATGTGCAATTAAACTAAAGTGACAAGGGTTTTGTAGGGGTGATAGACCTAAAGGTGTTACAATCCTGATACATGCTCATTTCTGATGAGGTGGCCTTATCACAAGTGCTTGACAAGATTGGATTGGCTGAGGAATCAGAATTTAGCAAGAATGTTCCAACCCATTATGAGAATTTCTCATGAAAGGAAGAAGTTTTGATGTGAGTTAGGGTTTTAGTGAATTCAGTATCATTGAGATTCATTAATCTGGTTAACTGCTGTTAACATTTTGTACTTAGTGCTTATCAAAAGCTTAACGTTTCCTAACTATAGCCATTCAGTTAGCAATCCGGTTTCTAATAATGTTATCTTTAATAGTTAATTTGTCACTGTTCAATCTTTAAACACCATGGTAGGATATTGCTTCCCTCTAGCATTTCTTTTCCTTCTTTTTTTTTCTTTCCCCTTCTTGTTTGTTTTTGTTTGCTTGCTTGCTTGGTTTCAGTGGTGCTGGGGTTTGAACTCAGGGCCTTCTACTTGCTAGGCAGGTATTCAACCATTTAGTTGAACCATGCCCCAGTCCTTTATGCTTTAGGTTATTTTTTTAGGTAGAATTGTATACTCCTTTTGCCAAGGTCTGTCTAGGCCTGTAATCCTCCTGCCTATGCTTCCTGTAAAGCTAAGATGGAAAGAATCTATGTCATCTTCGTGTTGAAATCGAGTCTCGCAAAGTTTTTGCCTAGGTTGGCTTTGATCCCCACCCCTCTTCTTCTCTGCCTCTTGAGTAGCTGGTATTACAGGCACCTGCCACCATGTGCAACCTTTCTCTAGCTTTACAATTTCTGAACATCTTACTTGTAGGGATTACCATTTTTGGCTACATAGCTCTTTGATAATTAGCTCTTTCTAAATTCCTTTAGGTTTTTTTTTTTACTCTAATATCTTCTCCTGGTAATTATTGAACCTTCCACATAATCCCAAATTCTCCGAAGATTAACCATGTTGCAGTCCATAGAAGACATAGTGTTTTGCACAACACAAGAGCAATAAATATTTGATCAGAGTAACAATAATCATATTCATAGTAAACTATCAATAATCATTTGAAGATGTCAGAGGAATTACATTAAGCCTATGATCTGAATTGTCTTATTTCATATCCACAATCATATTAGAAGTAGAAATATTATTTCTGCTGTAAAGATCTATAAGCTGAGGATTAAAAAGATTTCAGTGCTTTTCCAAGGTAATAGAGCTCGTAAGTGGCAGATCCACAACTTTAGCATCAAAACTCCCAATCTATAAATCCAAGGCCACATTGTGCTATTCCATCTTGACAATGGAAGTGTTCGCCCAAAAGACCACATTACACCTTAGGACCATCCCTTCCAAACAGGTCTAACTCTACATCTGATTGATTTTGTACATTGCCAGATTTAATTCCTTACAACTCTTCAAAACTGGACTCGTTCAGAAATAATAAATGTGAAATTTCTGAGCCATCTCACAGATGTTCCCAAATGTTTAGATTTATTTTTATGAAGGCTTTATAAAAATCAATTCCAATTCTTAACTCTTTATTTTTGTGGATGACAGAAGATTTGAAGAGCACTGTTGAGAGAATTTTTACTTATTGCTTTTGAATTCTCCAGATACATACATACACACAAACACACACACATACACACACACACACACACACACACACACACTCAGAGCAGTTTCTGCAGACACAAAAGCATGACTGGCTCCTCAATCACTCTTTCTATTGGATATTCCAAATTAGGCAAGGGTCCCATGGCTAGAGATAGAGAAAAATCATGCATTCCATAGCAGTATATTAGACAAAATTGTGTAGAACATTTTCAGGAAGGAAATTTAGAAAGAAAATGAAGTTTGAGGATGTGCACTTTTGTCCCCTCAAATGAGAGACTCTTACATACAATCTATGTAAAAATTTCACATTCCAGACCCTGCCATTCACTAGCTGACTAATCTTGGGCAAGTTGCTCATCTGTGTACACCAGTTGGCTCATTTGTGCAAGGACAACAGCATTGTACTAACATTGTACGTATACAAGTGAAGGTTTAATAAGTTAATTTTGAAAATCACCAAAACAGCAGTTGAGATGTCCAAAAAATGCAATAAATGTTAGTTATTATTACGTACATAGTGTGTAAACAAATAATGGTATAGCCTGAGAATCATCTTATAAATCTACCATCTAGCAATAGTATTATGAAAATCTATAAACTATCACAAATATTATTTTGTGCCATTTATAAGAAAAAAACGTAACATTAGAACATATTCTTTCCCAATAGAACACAATATAAGTCCCTCATTTCGCCTAAAAGGCATTTTTCCAGACAGAGTACAAAATATTTTTGTAGCTTAGGAAAATCATTTGTGTTAACTTATAGTATTAATTTCATATCTGATTGATCTTAAATTGGTTATGGTTCTTGAGATGTGAAATTTCAGTATTTCTTGCTCTGTTTCCTTTTCTCTGCTAATGAAATACACTGTTTTATAAGGCGCGTGTCCACCATTGCTATCTTTCCTGTCTCCTGGATCAATGAAATGGAGGCAGTAATAACTTGTAATGACCTCTAGGCAGTGAAACTGGCAGGCAAATTCTGCAGATATTCAAATAGGATAGAGTGAAACTAGACAGGATTCCATAATGTCACAATACTAGTGCAGCAATAACAAAGTCTCTGCAATGGTCGGGTCTATCTATGCCTCCTGTCCCACAACATTGCATTCTAACATCTAATCTCAAACCTGAGCTAGACAGAAGAGGGAGCAGATGGAAAGAGTAGAGAAAACCTTTAAGGGCTTTCTATATTGAGCTGAAAAAGCTCCAAGTTATCCCAAAGGACATCGCGTCACCAAGAACTTGTCTTTATTGTATACAACTCTTTTCTTCAGTTCTGTGCTCTAACTTCATGATTCTAGAAAGACTCAGACTGAATGATTTTTGAATGATTTTCAAAGGAAGGAATAATAGCAGATCTTACATTAAGACATTGATTGCCCACTGGCAATCTTTACAAAACCATCAATTCCATTTTTATTCTCATTTACTTACTTATTAATTCAGCTATGTATCCATTTATTTATTTTTGCTGGTATTAGAACTTAGAATCAGGACCTCACATTCTTGCTTGGCTTTTCCATTGAAGGTTGGTGCTCTACCAGTCAAGCCATGCCTCCATTTTTTTTGGGGGGTCCGGTCATGGGGCCTGAACTCTGGGCCTGGGCGCTGTCCCTCAGCTCTTCAGCTCAAGGCTAGCACTCTACCACTTGAGCCACAGCGCCACTTCCGGCTTTTTTCTTTTTGCTTATATGGTGCTGAGGAATCGAACCCAGGGCCTCAGGCATGCAAGGCAAGCGCTCTACCACTGAGCCACCTTCCCAGCCCCCATGCCTCCATTTTTAACGTTTATTGATTGTCTTCTTAAAATACAGTAGAGACAACATGAACGATTTACTGAAAGGAGCCAGGCTCAGAGTCTTGAGCTATTCTTCACATTCTGATGACTCTCAGTAAATCATTTCATCATCTGTAAAGCAGGTAATGTTTCTTGTGTTAATGCCTTGTAAGGCCCATTTGCCTGGTCCTCACAACAATTCTAAAGAGAGTTCTCAGAGAAGAGGAAACTGAGGTAAAGGACCCAAGGGCCTCCTGTCAGGTCAAGGTAAGTGCTGGAGTTTAATTCAAATCCAGAGATAGTCTGAAAATAATGTCATTAGCCGGACTTGCTAAGCACCTACTGTGTACCAGGCACCATCTTAAATGCCTGTGCTGTGTTAACAAAATCTTCACAGCCATTCCAAGAGGCAAGAACTATTACTCGCCTTATTTCACAAGCCACAAACTCCAACTAGGCTGCTGTCTCTCCCAACACACTTCTCACATGACATTTATATGTGCATATATGACATTTCCTATTTTTTGTGTGAGTCATTGAAACACAAAATGCTAATAAGAAACCATACACTTGTTTTCCGGAATTTTGGAAAACTGAACTCAGCCATATTTTGTGGGGGTGTTTTCTTTTTACACTGACTTTTCCCTGGACCCTGACTGGCAATTAGAGAGGGGCATAATTATCCTCAATCTACAGAGCTTCTTTTAGCATAGGTAAATAGGTTAAAATGTCAGCCTTTTTATAAGACACCATCATTAATTTTCAAACTCATTAGAATTTTCTTCCACCTTTATATTTGATCCTAAAGAAAAAGTATAACCTTTGATTATTTCAAAAGCCATCAAGAAGCAACAAATTTACCAAGAAATTAATGGCCAGGAGAGCTATTTCAGTCAAATTCTTAACCAAATTGAACACTGGCATTGTTAAAAGGTTGGATCAAACACCACCAGGCGATGTGAGACTTAATTTTTTTTTTCTTGGCATCGTGCAACTTCCTGTTTCTAAGAAAGAAGGATTAAAGTGTCTCATAAAAAAATAATAATAAAAAGTTCCAAAAGCTACTTGGACATCAAAGAGACCTTACACAACAACATTTTGATGAGTTAAGTGTAAAGGAATCAAAAACACATGGATTAAATTTCCCATAAAACCCACATGTGTTTAAAAATCAAGGGAAAAACGTGCTTGGCCAAATGCATTTGGGGGTTTTGTCAAACCCCAAACATTTGAGGAATAGTGTGAGATGTTTAAGGAACCCAAAACACAGCTGGCCCTGCCTGTATCATTCCAAAGGCTTATGCCAGAGAGATGATAAAGAAGATAACATCTCCTCTCCCTCCTCCCACAGCAAAAGAGTTTTAGCTTAAAAACCACAAGCCTTATTACTGATAAGAAAGCTGTGGTTTACAAAGATATTTTTAATCACCTCTAAAGTTACAAAATTTGAATTTATATGACACTCTAGGAGCAATTTCTCAAAGACTTCCTCTATTAAAAAAAAAATCAGAACTAAATCACCATTTCCAACTTCAGTGTTTCCAAGTTACCCATAACATTCAATCCTTGATCAACTTACTCCTTGTTTTGTATTATGCTTGATTTAGCTTTGCTAGGCTAAGCACATTATTAATTGGTTTTACTTTTATTTACAATACTACTGCTTGAAATATATACTAGGGTGTATAATTGAATTTGGGGTTTACTGTAATTAAAAAAGAGCCAAAAGAGCAATAAACATAAGCGTTAGTAAATAATTGCTTCTGAGAACCAGTATAAATCATCAAGATCAAATGATTTTATATCACATTTAAATTCTCTAATTTTAATTTATGATTGTTAACTTATTTTCATTTGTTGTAGAGTAGATTTTCTTGACAGAGCTTTATGTCTTTAGAGGTAATTGTAAGGGACTTCCAAATACTCCTTTTTTAGGGGACTTATGTTATCAGACTGGAATAATTTATCTGTGTCTTTTCCTTCTTGTAAATTTCCTAGTGCATCCTATTTATTCAACAAATTAGTAAGTAGCAGAGAAAGCAATTTGATAATGGATTTAAGTACTTTTCAAAGTCTAGCTTGTAATGTAATAAGACTTTGATCCTTGGGGAAGATCTCGTTTATAACTACCTAAGTAAATGCACCCTACCTTTAACTAAGCCACATGGTATATTACTTTTAGATTATGAAGATTTTATCACGTTTTCCAGGGAGCAGAAAAGCTCATATAATCAACACCGTACCTACGTAAATTCCTAATAACTAATCAACAACACTACAAATTCCTCCTACCACTTTCCAATATAGATTCTTCTATAAAAATAGATAGGAAGAAAATATAAGTAAACAGAAAGCATTTTTCCATAATAAAAGCACACTCAGAGCCAAATACTCCAAAATGAATGAACACTTTGCAACACAGAGATCAGAGAGCTGTGCTCATAGCAAGATAACAGCTGGACAGCCTGCCCTGGACATTGAGACAGTAATAGGAATAAGAATACCATTTATCGAAGCCCACCATTTGCCCTGATCTCAGCCAAACATTTCACACATCACCTTGAAAGTTCACAGCAACCTGCATAGGTAGATTTCTATTGTTTTCTTTCTGCAGTTGGTGGGTTGAGTCTTAGAGCGATGGAGTCACTCGCCCCTAAATATAAAGCCAGTGCTGTTATGTCACAGAGCTCTTGCCCTCTCCACTCTGTTGACTCTCAGAGTCATGAATGAAACGGTGACTTTCAGGAGGAGCAAAAGAGGGAGAAGAATCATGGAATTCTATGTGAAGAGATTGGCTGGCTTTCATAGCCACACGAGCCCTTTCGTTCTTGAAATCACAGCTCCTGGTCTATTGTCCACCCCAGAGGGAATTCAGCATCTCCCTGTGATGCTCCTTTCACTTCAGATGTGACCTGGACGTGTCTCCTGCATTCGTGCTCCTTTAAGTTTCCCGTGCACAGGCTCGGGGTATCGCTTTGGAGAGCCCTCAGTTGCTTGGGGAACTCACTCCAGGATTCTTGCAAGGATGTCACCTGTTTCTCATCATTTCTTCCCCGAGTGCAGCTAACAGGTATGATCTTATACTCGGGCAACGAAAAGTCTGTGGCCAAGAAAACAAATTCACGTCCACCATCATTCTGATCTTCCTACAATGTGGCCATACCAGGCAGTGAGCTATGCTTTTGGCTGAAAAAAACAGCTGCTGAATAATGTGATATTGGTTTTTATTATTATTATTAAACATAGCCTTGAAGGCCTTTACATTAATTCCTGCAGTTAGTGAGCAGATACTTCTAGACTGAAATGCATAGTAAGATAACGAGGAGATCTTAGTCTTCAGAATGTCCTGCCTGTAGATGAGAACTCGAAAAAGTCTACAGTAGGCTAAGTTTCTGAGTAACCATGCAAGAGCCCAAATGAACAAAGTGACATTATGCAAGAGGTACAGCTTCTCAAAAAAGAGACAAGAAAAGAGTATTATCTTGATAACCACAAGGTATTTTGAATTAAGTTAAACTAAAACTGGGGGAGGTAAGAGAAGAAAAGATGTAAAAAAGCAGATGTATGCGATTTACCAAAGACTGAATGCATGCATTTTAGATAGCTTAAAAGTTGAAAGCAAGTTGGCTCAGTGGTAGAGTGCTTGCCTTGCATGCATGAGGCCCTGGGTTCGATTCTTTAGCACCACATAAGCAGAAAATGCTGGAAGTGGTGCTGTGGCTCAAGTGGTAGAGTGCTAGCCTTGAACTGAAGAGCTGAGGGACAGCGCCCAGGCCCACAGTCCAGGTCCCATGACTGACCAAAAAGCAAATATTTCAAAATTCCTAATATGAATAATCAATAGCTCAATGAAAAAGTACAAAAGAAATATCATGTCCAAAGGAGAAAAAATATCAAGAAAAATAAGCTCAGTACCACATACTTAGCATTCTCAAGAACTCTGGGCTCAATCCCCAAAGAAATAAGAAATAAAGAAGAAAGGAAAGGAAAAGGGAGGGGAAGGGGAGGGAAAGGAAGGAGGGAAAGGAAGGGAAAAAAGGAAAGGAGGAAAGAGAAGGAAAGGGAAGGGAAAGGAAAGGAAGGAAAAGGTAAGGTAGAGTAAAAACGGGAGATGAAAGGGAGACAGGAAAGCAGGCAAGAAATTTGGAAAGGAGGGAAGAGAGGAGGGAGGGAGGGAGGGAAGGAGGGAAAGAGGCAGGTATGGATGAAAAAAAGGAAAACATTCTTCCTTGCTAGAAATTAAGGGACTGTAAATTTTTCACTAAGACTTAATATTGGTCTGTTAAATTCATGTTTTTTAAGTGTATAATGCCTACCAGTGATGAGGATCAGGAGAAATGGATTTTTTCAAACATCAGTGATCATATTCTGAAATTTTACAGATCATTTTCAAATAAATATGGCAATTTATATCAAAATGATCAAGTCTTTATGTATTATAGTCTTATTAAAAATTGGTTTTAATGAGATAACTTTTATGTATACATACAAAGATGTTCAATTTAGTACTATCAATAATTGTAAAATGTAAGCGAAGCACCTGTAGCTCACGCCTATAATCCTAGCTACTCAGGATGCTGAGATCTGAGGATCTTGGTTCAAAGCCAGTCCAGGCAAGAAAGTCTGTGAGACTCTTATCTCCAATAAACCACTAGCAAACCGGAAGTGGCACTGTGGCTCAAGTGGTTGAGCTACAAGAGCTGAAGAGCTGAGGGACAGAGCCCAGGCCCAGAGTTCAACCATGACCAACCCCCTCCCCCCCGCCAAAAACGTAGAAACAACCACTAAATATAATAAAATTTAAGAACAGTAAAGACATTAGATGAAATTATTTAATCATTGATTATAAAGATTACCAACAATGTTAAGGTACTTGTGAGTAATATTACCTGCTCAAGAGCCAGAAAAGAATCTAACTATAGACAAAATTTTATATTGGTAAAAAAAGACAGTAAATAATAAAACAAAAATATAAAAAAAAACAAAATATATGGCACTAGCATAGTGTTATATGTCTTCTTCCTCCCCCCTTTACTGTGTTTTCCTAAAAGTGATTACATTATTTTATCATATATTTTTTAAGAATAAAGGCTACTTAAATATGTTTGAAAATAAATTATTGAAATACTGGGCCAAACAGTGAAGTAGACCAGCACATTCATATTTAAAAGAAAAATTATAGGAGGGCATCTAAAAGTGGCCCCATAATTTATAGAGATGAGCTTTATTTTCATCTGAAAGATAATCACGCATTGAAACAGCAGAAAAAAAGGCCTTGTAAATAAGAATTCATGGCATAGCTCTCCTTCTAAAACAGATTGAAATGTGCACAGTTAAGTAATCCTAGATACTCCCCTGAAATCTGAGGCTCCCAGTTTGAAGCCAGCCCAGCCAAGAAAATCTCCAGTGTAGGACCAAAAAAACCAGAAGAGCTGTAACTCAAATGATGCAGTTCTATCTTTGAGCAATACAGCTCAGTGACAATGCCTAGGCCCAGAACTGGCACACACAAAGAGAAATCAGTGGGAAAGGAGGAAGACTCTCTATACTAGCAAACTTCCAAATAATTGTTTGTTTGCAATTACTTTGAACTAGGGCCAGAACAAGGATAATATGACAGAGAGGTGGCAAGGAAATTGTCTAAAGTAGTAGTGGTGGATTTGGTATAAGATAATATGTTCTTGTTTTCTTTACTCATAGTTTCTATCTTGAAAGAGAATTAGCATTTTTCATGGAATTAAAAAAAAAACTATGACATTGATTTCATAGTTATTATAGCCTACTTGCACACAACCAGGAAATATTCAGCAAAATGGAAGAATAGAAGTAGAAAGATGTAAATGCATTTGGCTCAGAAGATTCAGAAACTGAAATATCTAGATTAAAGGAGGGATGGAAAGCAGGAAGGACCCAGGAGCATTTTACTTTTTTATTAATTGATTGACTAATTGATTTGCGATACTACAGCTTGAACTCAGGGCCTTGCACTTACTAGGTAGGTACTCGACCACTTGAGTCATGCCCTAGTCCTTCCTTCCATTCAGTTATTTTTCAGACAGGGTCTTCCATCAGATCATAGTCCTATCTGTGTAGCTTCCACTGTATCTGGCTTGTTTGCTGAGATGAGGTCTCTCTAGTATTTTACCTGGTGGTCCCTATCCTATAAGTGTGAGACATTCCAGCCCAAACAAGACCTGCTCCTCAATATTAAAGTCTGCTCCTACTGTGTCCCATTGGTTTCTGCTAACTTCATTCTAGACTTAGGCTTGAATCAAGACCTTACCTTCTGGATGAGTTCTTGTCCTAGGTTGCTCTCCGTTTGCTTCCAAACTAACAGTCTGCCCTTTCCTTGGGTATTCTTGCTAGGGCTGCTGTCTAGTCCTCCAAAGAGGAACAACCTACAACAAATTAGCAGCACACAAGCCAGATGCCTGTACGGTGCATCTACCTAGCTGGATACCTACTTCACAGCAAGAAAGGTGGAGGATGAGTTGAAGAGGAGAGACATTCCTTTGTTCTCTTTCTTTATTGTTTTATTATTCGATTAGCATTTACTCATAATGTAAGAGTGTTGCCCCATGATATCTCCATACATAAGCACAGTGCACTTTGAACAAATTCAGCCTTCCAGCAAATTCCCATTCTTCCTTTCTTTCCCCCCATTTTCAAACAGTATTTGGTGAGTTTCATTACTCTGGTTTCATCGGATACATACAATGCCCTTCTATCTTCTTCACCCCTCAAAATCTCCTCCTTTCTCCTCTTTCCTTTGTCCTCTTCCTTCTTCTCTCTCTCTCCTCCTCTCTCTTCTCCCCCACCAGTGAAGCCACTTCTCAGGGTTTTTGACTTGCTTGTTTTTGTTTCATTCTTGCCCCGCAGGATAGCTCCAAACTAAGAAAATAATCCAAATATTTCAGCTTCCATTTGCTTACACAACGACTGTCATCCATACATTCGATGACAGACTTTCTTTTCAACAATAATGTTCTCTAAATCATAGCTAATCACAAGTCGAGTTAGTGGTTTCTTTTTTTTCTCTCTCTCTCTCTCTCTCCTTTCTTCAAATGGTTGCAAATCTCCAACCCATGTGATAAAAGATGCTGACATTAATATTCTGGTGTGCAAGCTAATTCCTTCAGCCCAGCTGTGAGGCAGAGACTCCGTGACCCAGATGAGACCACAGCAATGTGCCGCGTGTGCAGGGTCCCCCGAAAGGTTGATCTGTTACTTGCACCTTGTGAAAATTGTGGCAGCTTGACTGCTTCCGTGGGTGAGCCGAAGCGCCTCCGTTTTCTTGCTGCTGGATCCAATTGACTCGCTGCCTTGAAAGGTTCTGAGAGGGCCCTAGATTTGCTTGTTAACTATGTGTGTGCCATGGGTCTCTAGATTTCGCCTGTTCTTGAACCCTCTGGCAGGAGCCATGTGATTACTTATACAAGAGAGATGAGTCAGCTTAGGCCACTCAGCTCCGGGGTCCACACGACATCCAGTAAGCAAATCACATTGCTTCAGGTCCCATCCAGCAGCACAGTATGTGAAAGAGTAACATGATTTTAAGTTGCAAAGACTCTTGCAGAGGAAGAGTGTTTCTACTCATTTCGTTTCAGAACTTACAGTCCTCCCTTGCTACCCACAGGAGATTGTTCCAGAATACCCAAGGTTATCAAACATCTGTGAAATGGCATAGTAATTGCCTATCACCTACCTAATCCTCCCAGACACCTTCAATCATATGTAATCATAATGTGTAAATACAATGATACTGGGAAGTCTACCATTAGGCTTCTAGTATGTTGCAAAGACCTTCTTGCTCTATCATCCTACAGCAAAAAGTGAAAGCTAGAGATGGAGGGGCCAGACCCAGTGGGGCATGTTGTACTCTATCCCTCAGGAGGCTGAGGCAGGAGGACTGAGAGCTGAAGGCCAGCCTGCATTATATATTGAGCCCAGTTTCAAAGATGTCAGTCCATGATGACGGCAGAAGAATTATGGAGCAGAGAAGCCACAGGTAGTGGTCAAGAAGCCCAGAAATGCAAGGCCCTTGATTAATAAAAGGCAGCTTCCTCAGGTTCCAATCATGCAGCTGGATAAAACAAAACCCTACAGAAGGTTCCATAAATGTCTGTTGTGGGGCTGGGAAGGTGGCTTGGTGGTGGATGCTTGCCTAGCAATGCATGAAGTCCTGGTTCTGATTCCTCAGAAAAGGCTAGACGTGGCACTGTGGCTTAAGTGGTAGAGTACTACCTTGAGCAACATGATGCTGACAAATACAATTCTTCAAGGAAAGTAATGTGTTTTCTCACTTTGGTAAGTCTATGTGCATCCAAATTTCAACACAGATACTTCTGTCATGCATTTTATGTGTTAAGTAGACACATAATGAGCAGATTGACAGAAGACACATTTTTAAAAGCAATGAAGGTGGTAGTTTCGCTCATAGTATATATGCCAAGATAAAAGGGAAGAGTTACATCAGCAGAAACTAAAAACTATTACTTGGGAAACAAAAACAAGGTATGATAAGTAAAGAGGAATGAGGAAGGGAACTAATATGACCTTGTCTCAGCCCTGTTCATCTAGCATCAGCCCACTGAACTGAGGGACAACCTCCAAGAGACTGTTTTTTGAGCTCATCTCCTTCTAGGACAAGATAATCTCTACTGGTCTGCCAAGATCTTTCAAATGAAGTTTTGTCTGGCCATTTTTTTTTCATTTCTCTTGACCTTACAGCAATGTTAGAAAAAGAATGAGTTTGTAATTTACACGTGTTTTATAAGCTGTTAGATGTGTGGATGGAAAGAATGAGGGCAAGAACAAAGAAGGGGGTAACAATGCCCGATAGGAACTGTACTCATTACCTTGCTTATATAACTGCAACCCCACTGTACAGTATCTTCACAATAATATATATATATATATACTTTTTTAAAGCCCTAAGACCAAAATGACAGAAGGGAAAGTACCCACAAGGCTACTTCTGCAAAAGAGTTCTGAGAATGAAACCTGTTCTTAGATGTATAGAAGAGAATTCACTGCAGATATTCTACATAAATATGATATTCTCAATTATGAAGATCTGAACACACACACGCGCGCGCACACACACACACACACACACACACACACACACACACACACACACAGCAAAATACAACACAAAAGAAAAAAATGAAAATGACCAGCCTACACCAACTTAAAAATCAAGACAAGGCACCAAAGAGAGAGGAAATATTTTTTGAGACAAAGATTTCCTGTTTGGCTTTTTTTTTTCATTTTAACCACCCTAAAATTAACCACAATGGTATAAATGTTAGCTAAAGTGGATTTTTCACCTAAGTCCTCCTTTAAAAAAAAATTGAGGGCCAAGGAATTGGATTCTAACACAAAAATAATACAGTGGTGATGTGTTTGTGTGCTTTAGTAATATCTTTGAGTCAAAGAACTTTTTGTTCAGTCACCCAAGCAAATTTTATTATTGGCAAATTTTATTATTGGCACAGTTAGGAAGCATAAAAATAATGTGCTCTTATCAATGATATTTTAGAACATTTATATTTTAAATGGCATTGAAATTTTTGTTGTGTTGTATGCCAATTCTTTTAAGTTGAGGTACAATAAATTACCATAAAATCAAGGCCAAATTACTCCATTAGCAGGAAGTGAATGGATTGGATTCTGCTTTGCTCTAATTCCAAGAAGAGGAGTTAAAATTATCATTGAAGAAATAGACAACAGTTGAAAATAAGTGATTCTTGGGGTAAATAAATTACTTATAAGATGGAGTGAGGGCCCTTCAGTGTAGAATCCGGCTAATTCATGATGCTGGAGAGTCCTTTTTCCATAGAATCTCTCCCTCCTACTTGTCCCCCAGACCAATAGAATAAGGTTTGCCATCTTGTCCTAACACAACGATATCACTTAACTTCTGTGTGCGTGTGCCAAAACAGTTGTTCCTATTTCTCTACAAAACTATGTACCACTGAGCCAGTTCCCTCGGATTGACATATCTTGACAAATACATAATATAAGGCTCCAGGAAGTGTGAAGATGACTAAGATCCAACAAAAGGGTTTTCTATCATAATAAAATTGTTCCCATGCATTTCTGGACCAAACAGTGACTATTGAGCATCCCATATATGGCCAGTGAAGCATGCACATTGCTTTTTTACATTTATTTAACTTTAATTAAATTTAAGTAACCACATTTGGCTAATACCACATTGGATCACAGAGCTCTAGAATATCACAGTGGATTATGGATATGAGCTTTAAGCAACTGTTTCAATTATCTATTGCTGCATAACAAAACACTCTACAAGTTAGTGGCTTAAAGCAACAAGAAAAAAAATATTTCTCCAATTTTGTCATCTAGGCGAGACTAAGCTGAGTGGTTGTTTTGCTCCAAATGGTGTTTGCTGGTACTGGGAGCTCCAAGATGGCTCCTTCCCTCACCCATCTGGTGCCTCAGCTGTGATGGCTGAAGTAGCTGGGACTGGTTGAATATCTCTTTCTTCCCACAAGTTCCCTTCAAGTGGCCTGCCAGGGCTTTCTTACAAAATGGTGGTCTAAAGATAGTTGGGCTTTTTACCTGGAGCTGGTTCAAAGAGAACAAATGGAAGCTTCTAGGCTTCTTGAGGGACAGGATTTGGAGATAGCACAATATCGCTTTTTCACATTCTGTTGGCTAAAGAAAGTCACAAGGCCAGTTCAGACTCGTGGGCTGCATCCTAGGCCTTACCTTGTTAAGACCTGGTTGGCACAAAAGACAGGAAGAATCGTGACTGCCATCTCAGGAGACAAGCACAGCAAGTCCGGCAGAGTTGCCAGCCCATCAGCTGAGCTGGTAATGAAAAAGAAAATTAGCCTAAAGCAAACCAACGTGGGGCTTTAGGTACAGATCACAAGGAGGAAAGAGTGGAAACTGGAGTAGCTTTAGGATTTATGAAAGCAACACATGATCAAAATAACCAGAAACCATGAGGTTGACACCAGACAAACAGAAGGTATACAGCTGCCTACACCATTGATGGCTGCAACAGGAGGCTGAAATGTCCCTCTGGTCCTGCTCTTGTCCTACCTCGGATGCCTGCAGATGTTTCATAGACAAGCTCTTCATTGGTGACCATCCTGACCCTCTCAAAGAAACAAGTCTTCATGTCCCAGGCCTTTGGATTTAAGGATCCCTAACACAGAACCAAAGGAAACTGTCATTTTCCTCAAAATGATCAGCAAATCCAGGCAAGGGAAAGAAACATAACTGAAGATGTTAATAACTGTTAATGCTCATGCTTTAAGGATTTGTCTGTCTGAGCAAATAAAACAAAATTTTTTCATTGAAAATCAAATGTCCTAAACTTGTACAAATGCACAGCACCACATGTGAAATAAGGTACTGGTAGTGTTCTAACTGGATCTAAATGAGAAACTTTATAAGATAGTGCCCTAGTCAAAAGAAGAAACAAGACTTTCTTATAGCAACAATGATAGTATAGGGAAAGAGACAATAAAACCCAAACAAGAAACAGAGAAGCTTGAATTGTGTCTGTATCACCCTCAACCGTGAATTTGATTAATTTGATGTGCTGAATTTCACCTTTCTCAGGTACACAATGAAGACAGTCCTATTTGTCTTAACAGAGTTGTCCTGGAGAAAGAAATATCAGAAAGCATAGATTCAATTCCCAGACCTTCATCCTGAGCTTCTTTGCTATCTCTTTGAGAAGAGATAGACATCTGTTAAAAAAAAATAATTAAAACAATGACTTTCTCAAGGTAGTCTGAAAAGCATATATTATGATCACACTAAAAATTTCCCTTTGAAAGAGACAACCGGAATTTTTTGTGGTAGTTCTGTAATAAATACATTTTACCAGAATTTGAATTGCTTTCAATCATAATTCATTCTTTGGAGATGTTTAAGCTATCTTTTCATCTAAAAAATCATGCTTCATTGGTCAGCAGCTGAAATGACTTTCTCTTAAGTCTGATGAATTGGTTGATTTTTTTAAATAAGTTTTTTATTGTGAGAATACAGACACAAGCGTATGTGGAATAACTGCCATGGGAACATACCAGGTTAATTCATCCAGGTTCACAAATATTCCATAGGATGGCTCATGACAAACCCAGACAGATGTCCTTGAAAAAACCTACTATGCATCCAGGACTGCAGGGAACACCAAAACCAACATTATATTTTTCAGAAAGTATATGTTCTCATTGCAAAGAAAAAAAGCACAGCTTACAAGACAGATAGTGTCCAGTGCCAGGCAGTGTGTGATACATTCCACTTTGATAGTAAAGGCCACCCATGCTACATGTAGGAAGTCAGAGAGAAAAGCATCCCACTGCAAAACACTAAAGGCTTGGATGTACCAAGGATGGAACCTTCATATTAGGATAAAAGTGACAGAGGGGAGAAAGAATAGACACAAGAAGAAAGCATGTAACTAAAAAGACAAATGGCCTGAAATTGGGCCTGTGAGGGGATTACAAGGTTTTGTGACAGAGTGAGAATGTATCTTTCCTTACCATGGCATGCTTAGCCCTCCCACAAAAGGAAGAAAGAAAAGCACTGGGGAAAACCAATCTTAAAAATTGGGAGAATGACATGCAGCAAAGGGGAGGGGGAATCTAAATTTATTGCCTTCCCCTTCTCTTTCTCCATTCATCTGTATCTCAATTTTACTTTTAAAATGACAGGTTCTGCTACAAGCCGATTACAGAGCATCTATCATAAAACCTTGTGCATTGGTGATCTGTAATTTCCTGTCGAGCAGAAGTGAAAAACAATATGACTCAGATCGTATTGTATAACTTGTCTTGCTGAGTCCTACCCAAGAAGTTTCCAGCAGCTGTTATCATCACCTTAGCTTAGCTCTCATCCTAGAAATATGATTTGTTATTCCCTTTGCCAAATATAGAGACCAGATACTAACCAGAAGTCCTGAAAGAAAAAGATAGGGGGAAAAAAGCAAAAAACTAAAGTTGGTCAAGGATTTTAATACAAACATTTTTCCTCATCGTTAAGTGATGCCGTATATGTATGGAATCCCTGGACTAATGACAAGATTAAAATTCTGGGTGCAACCTAGAGTAATTAGAAAACTTTCTTGATGTCTGTCCTTGTAACCAATCTAGAACCTGCATTGGGAAGTGTGGACTCCTGCATAGCAAATCACTCTCGATCCAAGCAGACAAACTGACTAAATGTTTACTCTTGAACTTCTTTGAACACTAACTTCTGCTTTTCAGTTTGCTGTGTCAATTTGTCTGAGCACTGAAATGGAAGGCTGAATAGTTATTTCGAAAGTACAGATGGAAGCCCTTGTTTATAGTGTAATTCTTTACACCAAATGGAACTGCAGGAGGTTCAAAATTTGTAAAGGTCTTCCAAAAAATCCAAACACATTATTCATTTCAACAAATCTGACAATTTTTGAACTACATAATTTTTTTCAACCATTTTTTTTAGTCCACTAGTGTTAACTGAGGTTAATTTGAAGATATTCCTACTTCCCAAACATACTTAGTTTAATTCCAGAAGGCAATTTATGTCAGAACATAAATTCAGTTGGACTCTTCTCTCTTGAAAGAACAAAGTAAGGACATTAAAATTTAACTCATTTTATACTTACCAGATAAATGCTTTTAACTGAGTAATAATGTATTTCAACTCATTTTTGTGAAAGATAAAATACAGACATTAGCTTTACCCTTGCTCATTAATTCTTATACTATTGTAATTACATTTAATATAAGCATTTACTTTTGTGCTTTACAAAAACAGATTTCTTTTGTGAGGTGGAAATAATGAAATTTAATGGGAAAATATAGTACTTTTTGTTTATTTCAGCAAACTGCATTGGCTAGAGAGATTACAGGCCTGATGAGGGGGTTTCCCATTAGAGGTGATTTTCAAAGGGTGCTTTTGGTGTCAGCATCTGTCAGTGTATATTTTCCTGGCACATTTTAAAATTTCAAATGATAGAATTGCTACTTATAAAGGAAGAGTCAGAAAGACCAGCAAAGCCTAGAGGTCTGGCCAATCGCTGGGTTTTCAGATTTTCTTTCTTTCCTTTGTTTTTAACAGAGCAATTACAAATTGCTGCTAACAATGAAATTAGTTTTTGTCTTTGGACATCCTCATTGAGAATATTAGTGTCGACTTTGATTTTGATGAGGTAGAAATCCAAATGTGATTTCCCCCAGTCCTCTTTGCATTGTACTGTCAACTGGCAAATAAAATAAGAAAACTATGTCCCAGAAAGCAGGTTCCCAAAGGGAAAATAAAATGACATAGTTTGCAAAGTAACTTGCATAATTAGGCTAGCTGGCCACCAAATGCACCTTTCTGATATCAAAGACAAGAGTCCTGAGGATAAAAATCTAACCTTGTTCACACTTAACAATGAATCTCCCTCAAAACGATGAAAAAGGAAAAAAAAAATGGAACTTCGCAAGGATTACTCAGAATCCCTTCCAAAATGTCCTGAGCTTTGTTAAAACTCTGGAATTTTAAATGTCAGTAATTTAAGGCAAGCTCTATGCATACAATGTCTATCTCCTGCAGCTGGGCTGTATTATTTCAGTGACTTTTTATGCTGAAGTTGGCTATAAGTTCTATGCTTGATTTACGAAGCACAACACTCTATCTGCTGCACAATGCCACAGTGCTGACATGTGCGGGGTCACTCAGCAATGCACTTGGAGGGGAGTGAGGCCGCCGGGTTAAATGAGCAACATGCAGAGGTCCATGAATGCAAAATGTGTCTTTTCACAAAAAAGAAAGCAAGATTCTAAGGGTCCAAATGAAAATGGTGACAAATGGTAGCGAGCTGTTCCGATGTATTTGTAAGCATGAAGGTTACATTTGACTAGGCAGCTTTGCATTGCACTGAAAAGTGCAAAGTGTAAAAATAATTTTTTTTTAAAATGAAAATACAGACTTGCCAGCCACCTTCATGGCAGTAGGGTTGGCCAAGTGCTGAAAAACTCCTGATATCCATGTTCACATGGGTTCTCTGTAGTCACAATTGCTTCTTTTTCAAAGTCTTGGGAATATGGGAAATACCTAAGAAATGATTGATACTGATATTTTTGGATTTGATCACCATTGTCACGTTTGAAGCATCTATAGTCTGAGAACCCTCAGATCTGTGCATTAATAAGCAAAGAAGACATCACAGTCTTAGTTCTCATTGTGAAGTGAACAATAAGTCCCCATTTCGATTCTTTCTTAGGAAATTAGCAAATGAAAAATGGATGAATGTTAGCAAGAGCTATTGATTTTTCTCTCCAGATATTTTGGATTTTTTTGGAGGGAAAAATCATCCAAATTTTATTAAATGGGTTGAAAATTGTGTGAAGTTCAGGTATGACAATGGAAGAATAAATTTTGAGAGAGTCAAATAAATGATTGACTATTTTTCAATTGATTTGTGATTTTTTTTCTACCCTGTTTAAATTCTAAAATCCTTTCTGGCCAACTACAGATATCAGAGCTTTCGAATAAAACATTCTGATTTTGAAACAGGTTTTTTTTTAAAAAAAAAAAGTATAGCATTGTTTTTGTAATGCAATTCTAGAAAACAACTCAAAAGATTGTCTGAGTTGTTTTAGAAATATGCCACCAGAAAATACAAGTGAGTCCCAGACATTCAACAGCAGAAAAAGAAAAAAAAAAAAAAGGCAAGAGCTATCACAAGCTGGACTAACAGCTGGCAGATGATTGGGAAAAAGAAAGAAAAAAAAAGAATGAGAAAAACATTTCTCTAGAAAGCAATGGTTTAGAGACTCATCAATCCTGCACTTCCATCAATATGAAATTGCCACTACTACTTAATGCCTGTCAGAACTCAGAGCTATTTTACAGTTAAAACAATACCCACATGAAGAAATAAAAGCAATTACTATTGTGAAAACATTCATGCAATATTTTTCCAGGTTCTCTTCTGACACTGGGAGATATTTTGATAAGGTCATCATGTGACACAAGGATTCAGATCCCAAGATAGAAACAGCTGTGTAAAATATTAAAGTTGGCCGAAATATGTTCCCTCCACACCAAAAAGAAAAAGGGGAATCAAAAGGTCCTAGCCACAAGCATCTGAATACTAGAAACCTATCTAACAGGAAATCATTCTTAGATACTAAAGGTATGACCCCAGTGCTGCAGTGAAACTTAATTTCCTGTTAGCTGGAGAAGGACAAACCCCTTCTAATTGGATTAAGGTGGGTGGGACCTGTCGGTTCTCTCACCACTTTGGTGACTGATGGGATTCCAGCTTAGTATCAGCAGTAGAGGAAATACCCTCTGTCTTTATTGTGGCAAAATGTTGTTATCAAACTTAGGGAATGTGTTCAGTCTAAGAAAAGGAAGGAAATAAAAGTCTTTATGTTCCCTACACTTGAAAGACACCACATTTGACTTGCACTACGTTTCATTCTACTGTATCAGAAGCACCCATAGTTCAGTAGCTAGCGCAGTGGCTGAGAGATGGGTGCTAACCCAGACCAAAGCACTTTTACATAATTGTTCTTTCTGTTGAAGCAAAGCTGAGAATATCATGCCCATTTTGGTAACACTAAAATCTGTGATTGCTGATCTCCTCTGACAGCCCAACTCACATTCTGAAAGGTTATTTGATGTGATTCTTGGAGTAAAAGAAGGAATGAGCAGGGCTCTGGTGGCTCATGCCTGTAATCCTAGCTACTTAGAAGGCTGAGATCTGAGGATTGTGGTCAAAACCAGCCAGGGCAAGAAAGTTTGTGAGACTGATCAACTAACCACCAGGAGGCCAGAAGAAGAGCTATGGCTCAAAGTGGTAGAGCACTAGTCTGGGTCAGTGCCCTGGCCCTGAGGTCAAGACCCACAGCCAATAGCAACCAAAAAATAAATAAATAATAACGAATGAATCTACAAGTTAGTATAATCAAGTACCATGTAAATTTTGACTCTATACTTGGTTTGTAGTCCCAAACATCGAGCCAGATGCTTGTGGCTCATGTTTGTCATCCTAGCTACTCCAGAGGCTGTGATCTAACGATCAAAGTTCAAAGCCAGCCAAGACAGATAAATCTGAAAGACCCTTATCTACAATTATCCAGCAAAAAGCTAGAAGTAGAGATGTGGCCTACATGATAGAACACCAACCCTGAGAATCCAAGCCCCAGTACCAGCACAAAAGAAACAACAAACAGAAAACAAGCCAAAAAAAAAAAAAAAAGAATACCTTACCCTCAATGAGGTGAGAAGCAGTTGTTGGGAGCTATGGTATTCATAAACTGCTTTGCTAAATGGAAACTCCTTTGTATAACTACTTGAAGATGATTAGTAAATAAATAAATAAATAATACCAATGATAATTGCCAAGGTAGATATGTGAAAATGGAGCCAGGTATATTGAGGGGAATGGATGGGGTTGGTTGGGAGAGATGTAGGAAAATAATGAAAGAGATGCCACTGATCAAAATGCGCTGTACTCACAAACTGGCATGCTGAATTAATTGCCCCTTGTGTACAACCACTTAAAGATAAAAAATAATTTAAAGAAAAAAGAAAATGTTGTTAGAGATTAAGTGGCACTTGATTTTTTAATGCAAAAGGAAACATTAGTATCAATTCTACAATAGAAATAAAGTTATGAGAGAGTCCAGCACTTGATTCTCCCTAAGCTCTGTTGTCCAGCACCAACTTTTCCCCCTGTTCAAGGCTCTGCCTGGTTGTCCCTTTAGCTTCTTCTGACACGCACCTGGAAGTGTGACCACCTTCCTCTTCGTGTGTCTCATTTCTTTATTAAGGTTCTTGTCACTCTTCCATCTTGTTTGCAAGTCCAGCATCTCTTTCTTGAGTTTTTTCTTTTAATTTATGCTAAAAATCCAGTGCCAAAGCAAACTTACAATGCAGGTTCTAGAGTATTAGACCTCTACTCTGAAATCTAAAATTACTCCCTGTGAAATAAGGAATTCAATTACTAATTCATATTACTGCTTTTTGTGGGTCTGTACAAAATCACTCCAACTTACTTTTGAGTTTCTCTAGATATTGTTTGCTCATGTCTAGCAATCCTTTCTCTCCACAGAGTCCCCCAACCTAAGATTCAATGCTTATGGAGCATTGAAATTCAACTTCTTTTAAAGAGGCGGTTCAAAGACAATAATTATCATCTTCAGAATTGTTTGTATTCTCCAGTTATTTGTAATATCCCTTTTGTTATTAAATTTTTTTATGACACTTAACTCTATGTTACCTGTTCCGACAGCACCACAGATACTTATTACACCTAAATTTAAGCTCTTTGAGGGCAGAGAATCTCTTGCCTACTTTGGATATTTCCCACAGCATTCTGAAAACTTCCCTAAACGTAACAGCTATTTCATAAATACATGCTGATTTGAATAAGATGCTATAATGAAAAGGATAAACTTTTGTGGAGTTTCAATAAAAGCGAAGAAGATGTTGCAAGGCATTATGTTTCACAACAGCTTGTAGATTCACGAAATATGAATTCCAAAAGAGCTAGACATTTCAGGGGAAAATCTTAATGAAAACACACCACTCATCCTCTACAACAGCCTGCGTTCCCTTCTGAAAGGAAAGCATTGCTAATCACAACACTACAGAATTAAAGAAGGGATGGAGCTACGAGGTCACTGTAGTTTTCGCCCTCTAAGCTCAAGATCAACTTCATTCCGTCCTTCACGGTGACTGGAAACACAAGGAAACTGTATTTCTATTCATTTATCTTTTGACATATGCGTTTTAAATGACTCAAACTCTAGTTTCATCAAGCAACAATTCATTCTTCTTGTGAATAAAATCTTCCCCACGCTTTGCACAACGGATGTTGCCACGATGATTTGGTTTCACATGAAGAAGTTGTTTTGTTTGTTTGTTTTGTTTCCAACTCCTGTCTCTTTCTCTATACAATCTATAAAATAAGAAATATCCACAGGTCTAGATATACTCATCTTCAGAGTGGTGAGCTTTATTTACTTAAGCTGTTATATGGATAAATAGGTTAAAAATGTGATTGGAGGCTTATGGCTTACGGCTGCAAGCCTAGCTATTCAGGAAGCTGAGTTTTGAGGAAACAGGTTTAAAGCCAGCCAAAGCAGACAGATCCATGAGGGTCTCATCTCCAGTTGGCCACCAAAAAGCTGGGAGTGGGAGGTGTGGCTCAAGGGGCAGAGTTCCAGCGTTGAGCAAAAAAACGCCAGGCAAGAGTTCAAGACCCCGATTTCAAGTTCCAGTACTTGCGTAACACACACACCTCAATGTCCATTGGTATTTCATGTCAGTGGCAACTGCTAAGGTTAGTACTGGGCATCAGAAATCAGACTCATTTATTTTTCTGGTTGCCTGGGAGTTTTTTATGTCCCCCCCACAAAACCTCGTTCCCTGGGCATATCTATGGAGGTGACCCCATTGTTAACAGCAGTGCTTGATAATTGGTTCTTCTAATTTATCTACCTTTCATAACTCTGAGTATTGTATTATACATGTAATATCTGTGTTTTTAATTAGTTAAAATATTAATTGATAGATAAAAAGAAAGAATCCTCCCCACCCCCACAGAATAAGACATTAGTTGATTCCATTTTAATGTCCAGAGTAAAGTCCTTCCTAAACCAGTAATATTAACCTGGTGAGTCTGGGCCTTTTGAAAACTATGAAGACCACACAGGGATCCCCTGGATCCAGAGGTAAATCAAATAGTATATGCAGATAGAATAATGTGATTCTCACATGTTTGTGTCTTTGCTCTTTAAATATTTGTAGGAACTGCTTCCATCCATAAGCTGGGAATTCATTTCCAAATTTTTAAAATTCAGTGCATGAGTCTACAGAGATGGGACCTTGGAGATCGACCCATCCAATCCCATTCATTTACAAATGTGGGAGCAGAGTTGCACAGTTAGTTAATGGAACGAGTGTTCCATGAACAAATCTACCTCATGGCACTAAGCTAATTATAGTAGAGTTTATATAGCTCTTATAGAATTGTGATTAAGTCCATGGGGATATGTGAACATCAATGCATATGCCATCTACTGTCAATGGCATTAAACAATGACTCTCCTTTACCCTCTCCTTGATTTATCATACAGAGACAACCTAGGCTACAGTTGCAAGGAGACAGATCTGTACCCTTGCCTGGTCCTTGTACCAACTAGTGAAATGATCCCAAGCAGGTCATTCGCCACCTCAAGGTTTTAGTGTCCTCATCTGGGAAAAGAAAAGAATATCTGAGGTCCCTTTTCTTAATGACATTCTATGAGCCTGTAAACTATTAAGATTTTCTCTATCAAAGCCTATAGAAAATTGTCTCCTGGAGCTTGAAGAGAAAGAGGATGACAGAGTTAGTCGATGACAGAATTACAATGAGCATCTGATTCTCTGGACTCCCTGCCTTTTTATATACTTTGCTCCCTCCATAGTATTTATAATGAAGCTTTTAATGACTGCCACAGGCCCTTACGAAGCAGGGAATCATGGAAAAGAGAAAAGTAGAGTACAAGTATAAAATCCTAGCTTGGTAATGGGATTTTCTTCTTTGTAGTTTATGTGCAAGAAGAGACCACTAATGATATCATCATTATCATTATTATTTTAGTAATGATGTATTTGAGAGATACTTTAATGTTTACAAATCATATCACATCTTTGATCTTCTTTAAATCCACAGCTGTACTCTGAAGGATTTAGAAATTGGTTTCTACCACTAACTCATGAGCATGGTGGTTAACCCTTCAAGACTGCCCTGTCCAACAAGTTATCTAATAGCCAAATGAGGCAGTTTAGAGCTAAATAATTAAAATTAAGTACAATTTTCTACTTTGTTTCTTAGCCACACTGCATTTCAAGTACTAAAAAGCCATGTGTGTACATTGGGCCACCAAGTTGAATAGGGAAGATCTGGGCATTTCCATCACAGCAAAAACTTCTATTGGGTGCCCCTACTCTAAGACATTGTGGTTTGCCCACATTCATAGATCTAGTAACTAGTGGAGCCAGTGTCTTTTGACCCCAGGACTAGTGGACTCATCCTTGAGCAGTTTCATCTCACCGTTTAGCCTACATTCAATTCTCTAATGACTTAATTAGTATTGTCCACCCAGAGAAAGGCAACCCAACTGTAATACGGCCTTCAGAAATGCACAGCAGGGTAATGCCATTCTAACTCACAAAATGTACAGACTATTTAATAAATGACTGCATGGGGGGGGGATATGGGAAGGAATGGGAAGGGGAAACAAAGGAGGAGGCAACAATGCTTGATAAGAAATGTACTCATTATCTTGCCAATGTAATTGTAACCCCTCTGTATGGTACTTTCACAAATAATAAAAAGACAAATAAATGACTGCATAGACAAGCCATGTCGGAGCAGAAGGCCAGATCTCAATCACAGTCACCAGCAATCTTGAAATGAAGTAATGGATGCTCTGAATATTTTAAGTACCAAAGAATCTTCCAATGTACCAATGTCAGGACTCTGACAAATTCTGAATCTTGAG
This sequence comes from Dipodomys ordii, assembly GCF_000151885.1. Taxonomy (NCBI): domain Eukaryota; kingdom Metazoa; phylum Chordata; class Mammalia; order Rodentia; family Heteromyidae; genus Dipodomys; species Dipodomys ordii. Next base: position 6,518,630 of record NW_012267259.1, on the reverse strand, counting down.
TCAGCCCGAAGACTGAGAGAAGATTAGAATTCATACCACTCAGTTATAATAAGAGCTCTGTCTTGAACACTTAACATCCCACGTTTCTTAAAAGAAATATCAATAGAATAGTATGAATAATTAAGGGCGAAATCTTAACATGGTCATACTTTTTTTTGCCCATGCCAACTTACATTCTGTTCTTATAGAAAAATAGAACGACTAGTCATTATCTAGTTCACATTGATACCTAAATCAAATCTGGAAGAAGACATTAATATGCTCGCCAAGAGGGAATCAAAATGTATAATAGTCCTCACATTTGAATAGATCAAAGGTACATATCCTAAAAGGGGCCACACTGATATAGAATGTGACCCTTGAAGCTATGCTAGGTGTGAATTCCTTTGGATAATTTTTGTGATCTCTATGGAATTCTTTATATATATATATATATATATATATATATATATATATATATATATATATATATAGTGAAAATTCCGTACAGAGGGGTTATAATTACATGGGCAAGGTAATGAGTACATTTCTTATCAAGTATTGTTGCCTCCTCTGTGAACTCTTTTAAGCTTAGTTTTCTCATCTGGAAAACAAATGAAATGATTATCTAGTTTCTAGGGCTGCTTTGAGTACTTATGTTAATGCAAGTAAATCAGATCTCATTTCTGGATCCAATACGTTGTTAGTCGTTTAAGTTTATTATGCATCCATATAGTTCAGGTGAGGTGAGGTAGGAGGTGGCAAGTGGATGACACCTTGGGTTGTTATTCCAGAGGTCACGCTTGGGAGGATGAGTGAGGTTGGGACAGATGGGGGAAAAAAAGGAAGAAGTGACACTGCATCGCACTCACAAATTGACATGTTGGAAAATTAAAAAGAATTCCAGAGAAAGTTTCTATTTTGTAATGGCTTGATTCTTTTTTCAGCTGGAGAATTGATGGAAGTAGCTAAATAATGGCTTGTAAAATGTGGAGATTTAATAAATAGCAAGAGGTATTGCCAGTTTTTCTCAAGGGGAACCATAACATATCATGTAGTACAGACACTTCCATCATTCATTTGGTTTGAAAAATATCAAGCCATTTATAAGCAGAGATTTCCACCTTACATTCGAGATTACCACCCAAATTATCACCTAATTATCATTCTCTATCTCAGCTTACCTAATTATATTTATTTATAATAAAATAAAGAAGTTATTTAAAATAAACCTCACATCTAGTGGATAACAATACACTGGATCCAGGATAGCTTGTTTGGGCTCTCAATTACATATGTGTATGTGTATAGATTTCACCCCAGGGAGAAAATACAAATACTTATCTTGTACCTATGTTTTATAAGAACAAGTTCCATGGTAACTTTTAAATTCATTATTAGCAAAGGTTGTATTTAAGATTCCTGTGTCTACTGCTTAATAACACCCAAATTAGTCTCGATGGAATTAGCTGTAATTAAGGACATTGTGAAATATGGTGGAGCAAACAGAATTACACTGTATTACTTTATTAATAATATTCTTTAACTACACTGTAAATTGCTATTAGGCCTGCATATTACTGCCTGGATATGGAAATAGTCTTTTGCTATGCTAATCTAACACAATTTTCTTTTAAATGTAAACAAATTATACTCTATTAATATGCTGTTCTACTTGCATAGTTAATTATTGTAACAGTAAGGAATAAAATTGTTCTGCTTTCTCTGTTTCTGATGGAAAAAGGGCTACATAAATAGTTTAATAGAGAACTAATTATGCAAAAAATTTAGATGCCTAAAATGTGTTTGTAATTACATTAAAATGGTCTTCTGTTCAAATATTGGAAAGCTTGTTAATTGGAGGCTAGCTGAAAATTTAAATATTGTGAATCAATGATTTTAATACAGTACATGTTTAGTTGTGTTTCTGTTCATATTTATCTTGAAAATGAAGAGAATATTTAACAGTGTTTAATAAGGGGCTCTGAGTTTCATATCAATGAAGTCCGTCGGTGACAGACTGGAATTTTAAGCATGTATTTTACAGCATTATCTTTAATTTACTCAAGAGGTATGAGCAACTTTTGGCTCTCTTGCAAGAAAAACAAAAGTATCCTGCATAAAGAATAAGTTGATACGAAAAGAAAATCGGATGTAGAAAAAAAATCAAAGAATCTTGGAAAATGCCCCGCAACAGACAAGCCAGAGTTGATACAGTTGTAAATTGCTAAATTGTTTTAGATAAATAAACACATGTAGCGGATCACCTGCCTTTTCTCCAAGGATTTCCCAGTGCATCACCTTATCCAGCTGTAATTAAGGAGTGTTAAAGATGCAGCGCCTTGTTCTAAATGATTCTTCGTGGCATCCGAGCTTTTATTTTGATGCAGAACTGAGGTTCTTGATCTGAGAGAAAAAAAATGCAATGCTAAAATAAGCCCACACTTTTGGAGAGAATTTCAACAACCTGTCCTGAATTTTAAACTATTTTAGAAAAGGGGGGGGAAGAAGGGCAAACTGTTCATTATAATTTTTACCACAATACAAATGAGAGTACTGCATATGTAACCAGGATTAATTGCACAGATAATTGGGAACCCAGAAATAACTTTATAATTTAAAATTCTTGCCTACTTAACAGAGCTGTTATGAGGATCAAGAGATAGAATGTACTTGAAAGCGTGTTGAAAACGAGAAAGCTCACAAGGAAAGGACCAGGGTAATTAATAATGAAAAGATGAAATGGAATTTGTCCTGTAAAGTAATCCCTGCCATTAGCTCCTTCCACTCAGACTTCTATAGGGTTATGTGATGATGGGGCAAGTCAGTGCCTAAGTAGAACCTCAGGAAGCACTGGTTGTGAATCCTGGTGTCATTTCTTATGGGCAGAGGATAATGTTCTACAGGTCTGTGTTGAGATTTAACTCAAATAACAGTCACAACTCACAACCAGTCTGATTTCCCATAAATGACTACCATATTCTTCAACCTAAAAAAATTCATTAGTTCATTGTGTGTGTGTGTGTGTGTGTGTGTGTGTGTGTGTGCCAGCACTAGGGTTTGAACTCAAGTTCAAGCTTCATCAAGTTCTTGCTTAATCTTTTTTTGCTCAAGTCTAATACTCTACCATTGATCCACAGCTCTGCTTCTGGCTTTGTACAGGTTAATTGGAGAAAAGAATCTCACCAGAGTTTCCTGCCTGGACTGGTTCCAAACTGTATCCCTACATCTCAGCCTCTTAAGTAACTACGAATACAGGAGTGAACCCCAAACACCCAGCTTTAGCAGATTCTTTGTGTGTGTGTGTCTGGGAGGGGGGAGATTAATAAGTAAATAAATAAAATATCTAAAATCAGTTGCAAGCATTTTGAAAGGCAAACATTGCTTTGGACAGAGGCCAACATTTTGCTTGGCAGTGAAGACCTTTGGCCTTTTCTCTTACCATGACCTACACAGCTCCGTTGTGAGTTCTCAGCTATATTCTGTATAAAGGAGTTATTCCCCCAAGAAAGGCCATTCACTTTCCCACTTCTGAGTCCTCATTTGCAATACTTACAGTTGTCTTCCTTTTAGCCTATCTGAAATTTTCTCCCTTCCTCTAAGGAGGTCTTCATTGAACCCACCAGCCCTCAGTGAGTTCTACCTTTCTATTGAATTCCTTAGCACGTAATGTGAGTCCTTGGCATTTGGCATGTTATCTTGCTTGTTATTCTTTCTTAGTGTGGTATGCACTTAACTGTAACTCCATAACAGGCTTTTGCAGGTATTTTATGCCTCTTGTGTTTCCAGCATGCACAATAACCTGGACATAATAGGCTTTGTGCAGATTCTTGCTCTTATGTGAAGGCAGAAATACATGGTACTCAAAGAATTTGTGAGGGCATATTAAGTCCAGTTTGCAACCTCACCCTAAATAGTCTATCTAGGTGCATAAGGTCTATGCTCTCTACTCTGTGATCCACATGGTGGATGGCTCTGTTTTTCTCAGAAAGCATCTCGGATTATGATAGAACTGAGCAGTTCACAGCAGGTGTTTCAGTGAGGTGAATCTTTGTCTAATTCTACTTTGCTACTAGACTCTAGTTGCCCCTCCCTCTGTCTTCACCAAGGGCATTCTGTCCGTACTCTGGAGCTGATTCCAAGACCATGTCTGGAAACTCTTGATCTCGCTTAGGATCAGCTGAAATTGTTTCTTAACTGTCTTTCCAGAGTAGGAAAAGACAGACTTTCCAGACTTTTCAGAGTATGATGGCCATTTATGTAAGTTTTCTCTGGAGGGTTTATTACATAGTTCAAGAGCTAGATTAAACTCTCACTTTCTTTAATGATAGAGAATTTGACAAACCCATTTCCCAGATCCCACTGATATTTTGGACCTGGGTTTCTACCTTCTAAAAATTCGACATGGTCTTCTATAACAGTAGAAATTGTGTATTGGTTGATATGATCATCAATTAATATATTCTCTTTCTTCTTCCCACAATTATTAATGAGCAGTGAAATGCCAACATGGTGGAAACAGAAGGGAAAAGAAAGAACAGCAAAGACACTGATCGTTCAAAACTAAAGAAGTAGCTCATGAATAATGGAGAGCTATGTGCATCCTGCTTGCCAGAAGAAGTACTTTCTATTTTTCTCTGATACGGTCCTCAGTCCTCTCCATTTCCAAGCTCAAAGTAGACAATGTGTTACGCTTACATGAGCATGCAGGTGGATGAAAAAGGGCAACATTCTCTTTATTACATGGACTAACCAATGTAGCCTGCTACTTAGCTACATAGCTCATTACTGAGTGGAGACATACTCTTTCCCACCCACAGCCTTTGTTTGTTCACGTCTGCTTTGTTCCTTGCTGCAGATACCTAGAAGAAATGTATTCAATGAGAATCTGAAGATGTGTCCAATGGAAAAGAAGATACAGGGGAACCTGAGCTCACAAATTTCTTTTTCCTTTTTCAATTGAGATACAGATAGTGCTCTCTTGATCTTCTGTTTTTCATTGATAGTATTATGTATATATTATATTATATATAAGATGTATTATATATAATATATAAGGACAAGTGAAATACTATATACTTTGCCAGATTAGTTCATTTTTACTATCTCCTGATCTCATAGCAAATGACTTACAGACAGAATATTAAATCCAAGAAGGATTTGGCTCTAGGCATGTTACCACTGGTAACCCATGGTAATAAGGTAACCCTATATACTCACAAGTGCCATATGCTACATGCATAGATATATATATGCAGACAAGAGAGAGTGTTTTTAGAAAACCCATGACTTCCAATTAAGAAAAAAGTGTTTCCTGGAGTATATCACCAGAGCTTTAGGCCATTGATTCAATTTACTCTCCAACTTTCAGAGCTTTATTTCTGGTTTTACAGGAATTATAGGGAAACCAAGTTGTAACAGTTCTTAAGAAGCAAAGAATGAGTATTTACTGAAAAAGCCCTACTGAAATGAAATCTAGCAGTAGAAGCCCAAATGGAAACCACTTAAAGATTTAGATGCTAGCTAGAAAGAGCTTTTCCAAGATAAGAACACACGTTTTATGACTGTTTTCTAACAAAATCATATCCCTTACAGTCTAGTGTTAATGTCTCAATAACATAAACAGTAAAATAAAAATAATTATAAAAGAAACAGAGAGGCAGAGACAGAAATGGGAAGAGAGGAGAGAGACAGACAGAGACAAAGGGATGAGAGAAGGAAGAGAAATCTCATCTCCCATCCTGCACATCTAGCAGGAGGTGGTTTTTCTCACCTTTTTTTCCCCATTTTTCTCTACTTTATCCTGTTATACTAAAATAAATCCTTGCTAAAACTTTCAAAAGTAAGAAAGAAAAGAGACAGAGAGAGATTCTTTCGTAGGCTGATTTTTCCACCTCCCTCACAAAAGTCAAAACCTCAGAAATAAGTTATATCCAAAAATAAGATGAATTGCTTTGTTTCAGCCCAGGAAGACATCACCACCACCACCACCACCTCCATCCACGACAGCTTCACCCACCCTATCAGAGCGGGGAGCCACAGAATGTCACAGGACCCTGCCCCAGAATGGAAAGCTATTCCATGCAACAACAGTTTCACCTGGAAAAGAAAGTTGATAGGTTGTTTACTTAGAATAAAAAACTTTTGAAAATGCTTCAAGAAAGCCACAAAGAAGCATAACCAAAGACTTAAAAAGCCCCAAACTTGAGATTCCAAGGACCCCAATAAGTTTTTCTTATCTGAAATGACCATTTGCTGTCAAGGAGTGGAGATGGTTGTCTTGGTTTCCTCAAGGGACTAAGACCAGACAGGGTCTGAGAAAAAGAGCTTCCAGTGATGCCCATTTATTTGGCCAGATTCCAGAGAATGTGGTACAAAAGAATAACAGGCATTTGCAAGGCTATTAATCCTCTAATTGGATTCTTTGGCATAAAAATACTTTATATCTTCTATAAGATTCCTAAAGTGTTCTTTGTTTCTGATGGTGTGCATTGCTTTGAGAACTAAAACAAAACCATAATTTTAAAGATGACAACAACCTCTGACCCAAGTCCTCTCTTCTATTCTTTGTCACAGAGAAAATAACTCCTTCCTCTTCTCCAGATATTCCCATCATGCCTTTAGGCACAAGATTCTTCCTCACCTCTGGCACCAGACAGCTTTCGACAACACCAACACCATGCCGGGCCCAGAAGCACCATCCCACTGAACTCTACCATCACTATAGCCCCTCCATGCTCCCAAGTCTTTCCTTCTCCTCCTTGTTCACATCCTTTAAACCACAGTAACCTGAGGAATTATATTTATTCCCAAAGACGGGGAAGGGAAAGAGAATAACAAAATGGTGGGACGAAGGACAAAGGGTGATCCAATGCAGCAGCTATACTTGCAAGACACTATGTTGAAAATGAACTTTACAACTTGGTGGGGAGTGGGGAGTGGGGGGGGTTAGGGAGGAAGGAAAGTGGGAGAAAACAAATGAGGGGGTAACAATGTTCAACAAGAAATGTTCTCATTACCTTACTTGTGTAACTGTAACCCTTCTGTACTTCACCTTTATAATACAATAAAATATTATTTAGAAAATTGTACTTACGATACCTCAAATGTCCTGAAAATCTGTCACCTTCACTTGCCTGTATTTCACAGCTGTAGGAATGGGGAAGACTGGTCCCAGATCAAGAATTACCTCCAAAGTCAATTCATATTAGTTATGGTAGTTCATAAAGCAATGTGCATTCTAAGGAATTGGTTCTTTCTAATAAATCTATCTTCCTGTTCTAAATACACAAAAACTTGATCTAAACATCAGCCTATCTTTTCCTTACTTCAACCTATGACCAGGTAAAGCTAATGAATGTTCAAGGAGTCAATGAATTCCTAATAACTAGAGAAATTCAGGAGCAAAATAGGCTAGATGGTGCTTCCCTCTATTCTAATTTTGCTCTGTGTCACACACAGTGATTTATCTATATTCTTATATCTAATTTTTTTGTTTAACGCATCTCTTAGGTTTTGGGTAGGTTATGGACGAAAGAAAGGCTTATTTTGAGCATCCAATGACTCTGCAGACTGCTGCATTTACAAAAAGTAAATAGCCACTGAATATTGTCCATTCCTTCCTCCAGCCTAGAGGCTTCCCATTCACTCACTGTTGAGCTTTCTAAGATTGCTATTCAGGTCTGCCACTTTGCAAAAAAAAAAAAAAAAGTGACTGGGATGTGCTTTAGGGGTCACAGGTCCCTTGTCATTTCAAAGTTATGCAAGGAAAGCCAGGGCCAGATTGGAGACTAGTTGTTTCACTAAGCATGGATTTGTTATAGAATGCAGAGGCGTATAAAGGTACTTCTCAAGACAAATACTGTTGATGGGTTTAAGAGAACATTGGTTTTATTGACTAGAAAAATACAAAAAAATAATTATGACAGGTTATTTAAAATGGACAATGGACAAGAAAATATTTTATTGCAATAATCTCTTTATATGATTTCTGTAACTTTATGTTTCTCCTTAACCTTGTAGTGAGGAATCAGCCTTAAGACACTTAATAATAGAATTCATAAAAATGTTTACTTCATCTGTTCTTTTTGCAGAATTCTGGGTCATAAAGGATATATATGTATGCATATATATGTATATATAATCATTCTGAGAACTCTAATGGAAACTCGATGATTAGCAAAAAGAAAAAATCCAGTAATAAGTAAACCAGATTGTGATCGGATGAGAGGTAGACTGAGGGAGACCTTTGTTAATGAGCTCCACATGAAGCCACCAATGCAAGTAACACATTCTATATATATGCGTGTGTGTAGATTATATGTAGATTGTTTTCTTCTATGAACAATTTCTTTGCCTTATTCAAGAAGACTCTTTATGTAATAGATAGTCCAGAAATGGTAGTTTACATCCATTAAGTAATTTAAATTTTAACAAGAATACACTGAAGGTTGAGCAAACTGAGAATTGCTCTCTCTGAAAATCATCCTTTCTCCCTTAACCCATTCATTCTCCACTCTGTTCGGTCTTCCATTCTTCTACCCCATTTCTGTCCCAGGCTCGTCCTGTTTCTCATCATATTTTACTTAATAACACTGCCAGATGCAGGTTTTCTCTGTACATTACTGTACTATATACAAATATATACTCTTGTCTTGTTCTAGAATCCCCTTTCCAATCTTCAATCCCACTCATGTTACTTGATTGTCTTCTCCCAAAAAATCAAGCTTCAAAGGCAAGAACATATCATGAACATGTCAAGAACATATCATAAACACTGATGTCTCCAGACCACTCAGTAATATTACTTAGCATTCAAAAATTTGTTATATTCAAGCCAGGCATGGTGGCTCATGCTTGTAATCTTAGCTACTCAAGAGGCTGAGATCTGAGAATTGTGATTCAAAGCCAGCCTAGACAGGAAAGTCTATGAGACTCATCTCAAAGAAACCACCAGAAAACCAGAAGTGGTACTATAGCTCAAATGGTAGAGCACTAGCCTTGAGCTGAAGAACTTGAGGGACAGTGCCCAGGCCCAGAGTTCAAGCCCCACGACTGAAGATAGATGGATAGATAGATAGACATATATATGTATGTATATATATATATATGTTATATTCAATCAAAATTCACTTCATTTAGGCCATGAGCACTTCTAATATCAATAGTTAAAAGTGCAACAAAGGCTGGATTTTCAAATTGCCAAAAATTGTAAAGCAAATAACTGTAGTACATTAGAAATTTTAATTTTTTTTACTTTTCTTTGAAATTTTAATTTATTCACCACTATCACAAGTTTTTGCTAGCACCAACAACTACATTCTGCCCTCCATATCCAAGATTCAAAATCAACTACAGATGGAAAATATTTGGAAAAAAAGTCAGTATAAAACATGTGCAGAATTTTTCTTCTTGTCATTATTTCTTAATTATAATGTATAACAACATTTCACAGAGCACTGATATTGTATTAGACACTGAACAATCTAGAAATGATTTAATGTATCACAGAAAATAGGCCCAAATGATCACAAACAAGACCATACTAAAGCTACCAGCACAACTATGTTTATTGCAGCATTATTTACCATAGCTAAGATATGGAACCAACTCAGATACCCCTCAGTAGATGAATGGATCGAGAAAATGTGGTATATATACACAATGCAATTCTATGCCTCCATCGGAAAGAATGACATTGCCCCATTTGTTAGGAAATGAAAAGATTTGGAAAAAAATATATTAAGTGAAGTAAGCCAGGCCCAAAGAAACATAGGTCCCATGGTTTCCCTTATTTGCAATAATTAGTATATTGAGACAAGCAGAAATGGTCAGATAAGTTGATGTTAGGTGAAATGAACTCCAAGATAAGGTCTCAAATGTTTTTTTTCTTTCTTGCTATTGTTTCTAACATATTTATAAGATGATTTCTTTGTTGCTTTGTATGTCCCTCTCCCATGGTATAAGCCCTGTTTTCTCTGTATTTGATGTTGGTATAATTTGGGGAAGGGAAGGAAAAGAAACAAATTGTTTAAAGAGAGATACAGGTGGACCCATTGCAACAATGAGATGTACAAGTCGTTATATCGAAAAACAAACTTTACAACTTTGGCCGGGTACTTGCAATGTTTCTTACAGTCTTCTTCCCTTCCCACTGGAATGCCAGTTCTTTGTCCTCTTCATCTAAGGCAACTTCATGGCAGAAAACTAGATTCTTGAGTCAATAACGGCCATAACAATTTTGGAATTACTATATTTCTTCTTGATAGGGTCACACTTTCAGCTTGAACTTTTCTCTGTCCAGCCACAAGTTCATTACCCAACCAAAGTTATTTACCTGAAAGGAAGACATTCTTTCTAACTACAAAACAAATGCCCAGCTAACTTACTGCTAGGTTTCAGAAGCCACTGGAGTATTGTTTAGTCATTTGAAGCCCCCTCAATTTATGGATCCAACATGACAGCTCCCACTGTTGCTACCACACTTAGTAGCTTGCAACCAAAACTCTCAGACTTTTTTTTTTTTTTTTTTTGGTCGTGGGGCTTGAACTCTGGGCCTGGGCACTGCCCCTCAAGGCAAATGCTCTACCACTTGAGCTACAGCGCCACTTCCGGTTTTCTGGTGGTTTATTGGAGACAAAAGTCTCATGGTCTCTCCTGCCCGGGCTGGCTTTGAACCGTGATCCTCAGATCTCAGCCTCCTGAGTAGCTAGGATTACAGGCGTGGGCCACCAGCGCCCGGCCAAAACTCTCAGATTTTTTAAGAGAAAGTTGTTCAATTTATAAGCAACTTCAAAAAAATTAAGCAAATTTTAAAGAAAAATTCTAAAAGTTTAATTTCTGAAATCCCAGAGCTAACTGAAATAACTGTCATCACTGTCTGATTCACTAACGACTCAAATGACCAATCAACCAAACAGAAAGAGTCAAGAGACTTTCACAATGAATATTTGCTAGAATCAGTATCATCTAGGAACTAATTGACTGGTGTCCAAAATATAGGATACCAATTCATATCTAGCTTTTGATGAGGATAAAATCAGCAGAAATAATCACTGCAGGTCTTACCTGTAAGAAGCATCAATGTATATAACAAATTATATACATATGTATATGCATAGTTATATGCATAATAATATACACATATACATATGGATTTTTAACTATGGGTCAAACATTCTTGCCTCATTCAAGTAGAGTATGTAATAGATATTCTATGAATGCTCATTAAAATGTATAATGATATTCAAATTTTTTTTCTTTTTTTGGTGGGTCCGGTCGTGGGGCCTGAACTCTGGTCCTGGGCGCTGTCCCTCAACTCTTCAGCTCAAGGCTAGCACTCTACCACTTGAGCCACAGCACTACTTCCAGCTTTTTTTTTATGCTTATGTGGTGCTGAGGAATCAAATCCAGGGCCTCATGCATGCAAGGCAAGTGTTCTACCACTGAGCCACCTTCCCAGCCCCAAGATTCAAATTTTAATAAGAACACCGTGAAGACTGAGCAAACTAAGACTTGAGTGAAAATATGTATTATCTTGTAGTTTGGATAGTAGAATAGTTTTTAATTGTAGAATATTTTAATATTGAAATAATAAAATAGTAGTAGATAATAGTAGTAAAATAATTATTACCGATAAAAATAATATTACAGATTGAAAAAGCAAACCAAGGAGGATTTATGCCTATCTTCCATAATAAATAAATACAGCCCATAATTTGACATTAAAGTGAATACTAGCTGGGCGCTGCTGGCTCACACCCGTAATTCTAGCTACTCAGGAGTCCTCATGAGATATGAGGTTCATGGTTCAAAGTTAGCCTAAGCAAAAAAGTCCATGAGATTCTAAATCTCAAATTAACCACCAAAAAAAAAGCCAGAAATGAGCTGTGATTCAAGTGGTAGAGTGCCAGCCTTGAGAAAAAAGTTCAGAGACAGTGCCCAGGCCCTGAGTTCAAGCTCTGAGATCAGCACCAAAAAAACAAAAAAGTTCATTTAAATTTAATTTAATTTTTATTTCTAAATAAAATACTTGAAGAGACATTCACCAAAGAAGATAGCCTGAATGACCTGAAAACACAGGATAAATCACTTCAAGTCACTCAAAATAAAGAATTTCACATTAAAACTACAATCACATGTCCTACACACCTAGTAGAATGCTAAATTGTGACCATTAACACCACAAGCGCTGGCAAACACGTGGGACTCTTGTAATTCTCAATGTAAGTATGAAACCACTTTGGAAAATTGCTTTGCAGTTTCTCATAAAGTTAAACATGCATATACATTCTACCCTGGAATTGTAGTCAATATAAATAAACACAGCACAGATGCTCAGAAAGAAAAAAAAGAAAGAAAGAAAGCCTGAAGAATATAGTCTTAGCAGCTTTATTTGTAATTGCCCCAAACTAGAAATGTTGCAAATGTCCATCAAGAGAATAGGTATCAGTAATTCATTCCATGATGGATCAGTAGCTCCTTCTCTTTTGCTGCTAAGTAGTAATCTATAACATAAAAGAGAATAATACAGTCCCCCTTTTCATTATTGGCCTTATTTAATAAGCCAACAGAATTATGTTATAGGTTAACATTCCCAAGATCCAATTATTTCAGATCCAAGTGAAACAAGCTGACCTCACAAGGTGAAAAACTTCAAATTACAGTGAGCCTTTATGAGTTATTTTTTCTTGGCAGTACTGGGAATTGAACCCAGGGCCTCACATTTGTTAGGGAAGTACACTGCCACTTGAACCAAATCAAAGTCCTTTTGCTTTCAGTTTGTTTTTCATATTGAAGTTCAGACTTTTCTTGGACAACTTTAGACATAAATCCTCCTGTCTCCACCAGCTGATTAGCTAGAATTACAGGAATTCCATCATACCTGGTCAAATAATTTTCGATAATAAATATTAGGTTTAAAAATCTACAAATGGCTGGGAAGGTGGCTCAGTGGTAGAGTGCTTGCCTTGCATTCATGAGTCCCTTGGTTCAATTCCAAAGCACCACATAAGCAAAAAAAGCCTAAGTAGAGCTGTGGCTCAAGTGGTAGAGCACTAGTCTTGAGCTGAAAAGCTGAGGGACAGTGCCCAGGCCCAGAGTTCAGGCCCATGACTGACAAAATCAAAAACAAAAACCTACAAATATTACAAACAGGTAAGTGCCTTAAAGAATTCCTCGACAATTAAGAACAAAGATATTTTAATGTCCTTTAAAAACTTGTTATTTGTCTAACAAATATCTACCTTCTGAAAAGGAACATACTTTATTCAAAGTATAAATAAGACTACAGCCCCATTCAAGATTCTCAATTACCTCTATCTAGGATTGTTGAAGGTACATTCTAAGAAATCTTTAATTTTTACCTTCCAAGTAGCAAGCATGCAGCAAGTCAATGAGATTATTCTCTCGCATCTAAAAGCACTTGAGATCTATTATGTACAGTAATTTTGACTATACTGAACCTATTTTCCATACCATTTGCTGCACTTATTTTTATATAGATTTATTTGAAGTGTAAAAGTACCTGGTTGGTTTTGTGTTTTGTTGGATAAGAAACAGTATGTTCCACATGAGATGCGAGCTCAATATCTATTTTAATGTCAATGATCATCTTGATCTACAATATGAAAACTGCTTCAAGTGATCAATATATTTATTGATTAGGGCTCACCTAGCCGATGAGCAGATTAAGCAGCCACTCAGAAAATAAACTATTACAAATTTTTAGCATTAGGAAAATAATTGATGGTATGAATACATATTCAAAATTACTTATAAGTTAAGCTTTATTGTGTAGCTAAAGCCACAAGGGAGTTCTCAAAGTTGAGTGAGAAATCTTTCACCAAAAAGATTCTCTATTAACTAGGCACTAGTTTGGAGAGTTAATCCTGTAAAGGTAATTCTTGAATTTACCCTTAAGCTAGACCCTAAATCAGCCCTTAATCCCTTAAGTGATATTCACAGTTTAGTGTGAATTACCTGAAGAGTTCTCCTAAATGTTAGATAAGATAAACTTTCACCCTAAGCGTGACCACGCTGATAGAAAAGAAAGCACAGCAGTTGTGAGGAATCATTTTTGAGTGTGCAGTGGACTCAGAACCGGGATCCGGCTCCTGGAGGTGGAAGTGCCAACCGCTGCAAAGGAAGCTGGGAAATGAGGAGGATGGCTTAGGACAGGCTCTAAGTAATAAAGACTCGAGAACAAACAGCTCTGTGCTCTAATTGCTTTTGCCTTTTTCGTAGACAGAGGATTTTAAAGATAGGTATGTCAATATTTAGTCTTCTTGGAGAATAAAAAGGTGAAAATATTTCTGGCATTAATTGGGCACTCTGAAAGAAAAATATTTAAAATGTACAAATGATGGGATTCTTTCCTGGGCAAATAATCAAGCAAACATGCCAATGTCTGTACACGGGCATAGACATGTTTTGATGTTATGCATGATAGCAAAAATATCGAATGTCCTAAGTGTTTATCAAAGAGCCAAACCATAAAATCTTCATCCACGATATTTGTGCATGTGTGCATGCATGTCCTAGGGCTTGAACTCAGGATCTGTATACTTTCTCCGAGCTTTTTAGCTCAAAGCTAGTGCTCTACCACTTGAGCCACAACTCCACTTCTGCTTTTTTTCTCTTTTGAAATTTCTGGTAGTTAATTAGAGATCAAAGGCTCCTGCCCTGGCCGGCTTTGAACCACGATCCTCAGAGCTCAGCCTTCTGAGTAGCAAGGATTATAGGCATGAGCCACCAGTGAGGACTGGCTCCACGATATTTTGTATGGAAAAAAAATATTTACAAAGCAGTGTGCAAAAGGTGGTCCACACATTATGAATGCATAGGAAACAGAGGGTTTGGAGAGGTTTCACCCATGTGTGACAATTACTGAAGTAGGATTATTGTTAATTTTATCTTCTTATCTTTTTCTCCATAATAGGAATACTAGAAACTGGAATCAATATTAAGCATTGGAAATAAATATGCAAAAGTCAGGAATATCTAGCTCTGTGCCCAGAATCCAGATTAATTATATGTTTGGTTTGTAATCCTACGCTGCTTCCTAGAATTGTTGGGTTATTTACACTGTGGGACTCTTAAGTAGTTGAATGAGTGTTGAATTGAAACCACTGCCCTACCCCCATCCAATATGAAGCTAGGGATTATTACTATCTTTTCAGATAAGGAAATTGAAGCACAGAGGAAGGTGTGCTACATTGCAAATTATGGCACTTGTAAACTAGCTGATGCAATCCTAGAAAATATTTCAAATAAATGCCAATGTTTCAGCAATTTTATGCAGTAAATCGTATTTCTTTTCATTATCTCAAAGTTCTGAGTGAATGCCACTGTGTGTGTGTGTGTGTGTGTGTGTGTGTGTGTGTGTGTGTGTGTGCCTTTATTTCTTTGTTGGAGACTGCAAGACTTGGGATCTTCACCTCAGTGACCAATCCTCTAGTAATGATAGTGCACATCTATAATCCTAACTGGATATAGAAGCAGAAGATATAGAAGCAGGAGAATCAAAAGTTCAAGGCCAGCACCTGTAATTCTAGCAACTCAGGAGGCTGAGATCTGAGGATTGAGTTCGAAGCCAACCCAGATAGAAAAGACCCTGAGATTCTTATCACCAATGAACCACGGAAAAGCTTTAAGTGGAGCAGTGGCTCAAGTGGTAGAGCACTAGCCTTCAACAAAAAAGCCCAGGGACTGTACCCCAACCCTTACTTCAAACCCCAGAATTGGAAGTCCCCAACCCCAAAAAAGCTCAAGGCCAGCTAGGACAATTTAGTCAAAATAAAATTGAAAAGAGCTGGGAATGTACCTCCATGGTAGTGTGTTTGCTTGGCATTTGAAAGGCTCTGAGTTCAATCTGGCACCACAAAACAATAACAAAGTAGATATAGGACTCTAAACCCAGCATTCCTATGGCTATAACAAATGGCTTCTGTATCCAGAGTTATTTTCATCAATGCAATAGCTTTGAGTATATTAGAGCCTTGCCCTAGCACTTGGCAGAAGAGAATTGGCACTAATTAGAGCAATCAGCAAACTGACCATGAACAGACCCAGGATGAACCCCCAGCCCAGCCATATTTGACTAAGAGTCAATCATGAAATCTCTCTACATCTTTTCTTTCAGAGACAACTGACAAAAACAGTTCTCATTCTCTTCCATTTCAACTACGGCACTCATTATTTCCCTGTCAGGAGGCCCAGACACACCTTTAATGTAATAAGTCTTTATTGTAAGTGCCCTTTCATAGTAGGTGCAAGGTTGTAGATGCCACATGCCATTGACATAATTCTATGAAAGGTTGAAAGACTGAAAACATAAAGGGAAACAAAACATTACTTCTGGGCAGTTTGTTTTTGGGTTGCTATTCAATGTCTATTAGGCTATCAGGACTACCGGAGGTACTGACATTCCCAGAATCTGTAGACCTCCAACTGGGAACTCCATGACCTCCTCAGGCCCCCACCAGTTACTATATGAACAATGCCTTTTGTTTCTCTAAGCCTTCCAGTCACATCAACCACTGAAGAAATTATGCCTGGAAAACTGGCTTTCTCCTTCTCCACTTGTCTGAATCCAGAAGTGTATATTTAACTGCAAGTGGTTGGTGGCAGACAGAGGATGCTCAGAAAAGCATACTCAATGAAGTGGAGCGTCTGAGAGCTCCCTGACTTTCTAACATGGAACCCCAATGCGTTGTCACCACTGTACCTTGAAAACACCATGCTTCCTTTTTTCCTCTTCCCCAGGAACTAGACCCGAGAGAAAGATCTAGACATCTTTCTAGAGTAAAAGGCGCTCCCCCATCTTGTCAAATCTTAACATTTCTGTAGACTAGTTTGTGAGAGTCTTAAGAGATTTCTTGTCTTTAAAATGTGGAGCCCTGCCTAGATATTGTTCCTCTATCTCATTTTCTGATTCCCTTCCCCAGAAGTAACAGTGAATCTAAATCGGAAAAGCTTCTAAACACCAACTTCACTGTACAAAAATGTTCAACAATATAAAGCAATTCTGATGCATAGATTAAACTTTGTATAAATGATATCATAGTGTATTTATTATCCTACTACTTGTTTCCTGTACTGCTTAAAATGTCTTTGAAATTTGACTGTTGAATATAGGATCTTCTAACATATTCACTTTTAAAGCTGCAAAGATTTTTTTTTGTATCAATGCATTAAATTTTCAAACCCCTTTTCCCTACAGAAGCCTGTAAGTGACAATAATGCACTAACACTGTGCATGTGTGTTTCGTGTCAGAGTTTTTGTGATACACATCTTTAGACTGGGTCAGATATAGAGATGTCTTTAACCCTGCTAGCCTTTGAGAAATTTTTCTCAAAAGTAGCTTCATCAAATTCTAATGTATCTATTATTTCACCGATTTCTCCAGCTCTGTTTATGAATCTGAATGTTTCAAATTGCATAGCAATATTTCCCAGTATGATGAATATATTTTATTGTATACATTGGCCACTGGAGTACTTATTCTGTGAACTACTTGGTCATATCCTTTGACAATCTTTACATTGGGTTTTGTCTTCTTTTAATGACTTGTAGGATTTTGTTATGACCTGGATTATAATCCTTCTCCCATTATTCATTTGAATTTTGCTGTAATTCTTTAAATTTTTGGTGTCTTGTTTATAATGACTGGAACTCTTTTAATTTGTTTCTACCAAGATTTGAACTATAGGTCTTATATTTGCTCATTTTGCTTGCTCACAGGTGGCACTCTAACACTTGAGCCATTTTCCCATCGGTTAATTGGAGATGAGGCCTTATAGACTTTTCTACCTGGTCTGGTTTCAAATCTCAGTCCTCCAGATCTCAGTCTCCTGAGTTCCTAGGATTACAGGATTACAGCTGGCACTCAGCTTATAATTGCAACTTTTATTATAGCAAAACTACACAATCATTCTGTTTATGGTTTATGATTTTCTATCTTAAGAAAGACTGTTGCCCTTCCAAATATATTTCCCAATTTATTTCTGAAAGCACAGTTTTCTTAACTTTTGTCTTTTAGTACCCTCTAGAATACATGTTTGCCCAATGAAGTTACAAGAAATTGAATTTCATAGAAAGCCAATCGTTCCAAATTTACTAAACTAGTAGAGCTTGTTTCCTTCTATTAATCTTCAAAACCCAGTAATATTCTTAGCTTTGTTGTGCTTCAGTAAAAATTTTAGAACCATCTGAGACTTTTAATGCGAACTGTTAGCACTCAGTTTATAAATTAATTATGAGATAAGGACTCATAGCTTTACCATTTTCTCATTCAAGATCTTAGTTTACGGGCTGGGAAGGTGGCACAGTCGTAGACTGTTTGCCTCAGAAGCCCTGGGCTCCATTCCTCAGCACCACATAAGCAGAAAAAGCCAGAAGTGGCGCTGTGTCTCAAGTGGTAGAGCACTAGCCTTGAGCTGAAGAGCTGAGGGACAGCGCCCAGGCCCAGAGTTCAGGCCCTACTACTGAGTGAAAAAAAAAAAAAGATCTAGTTTATTCTTCAATTCTAACTTTTTTTCTTTTTTGTTTTTTTTCCAATATGTGTTTTATATTCTCTACAAAGAAATTACTCACCTTTAATCAAATTTATTATTAGGTACTAGATACCATTTGTCACTATTTAAAATAACATGTAATTTGTAATTTTATTTTAATTGGTTATTTTACATGAAGGAAAGTACTATTAAATTTTCATATATTGATCCTCTTATTTCTTTCTGAATTTTTTGTTCATTCAAAAAATTTGTCTACAGTGTCTTGGTGACTGTGACTGAGAAAATATTGCTTCAAATAATTAAAATTTTTTTATTTGTTTCATGTGCTTGACTTTTTAAAAGCTCTTTTCAAAGATAATAAGCAATCCTAAAATAACCCTGAGATGAAAGTATCATTACTATTCTCATTTTATAAATGAACATTGTGTTTATCAATTAGGAGATGCTAACTGTCCAAGGATGCTGGAGTATGGAGAATATGGCCAACTAGGTAATTGGCAAATATTTACTTTCTGCTCATATCTCATTGGAGAATAAAACTTTGCTCCTTTGATGCTGGCTTGGCCACAGGCCCTAATTTATCAAATAGATACTGGCAGGCAAAAATAAGCAGAGACTTAAATTTTACCTATGCAATTTGATTTGAAATTAACAAATGGGAAAACTTATCTTCATTATTTTCATGCCTATGGACAAAAATAATATGTCCATTGGACACACAGAAAGCAGAAATGTGGGAATCACATGGAGCAGACTTAGACTAACTTGTGATATGGTAATAATACCAAAGGAGCCATGTTCAAATGCTAAGAATTTGACCAAACTCAGGTTCTGGAATAAAAGGAAATGATTGGTGTTGCAGCACTATTGGGGAATAGCTAACTAAGATGATAGAAAGAGAATGTAGAAAGTGAACTGACAGTTTAAAAGGATTAAAACTCAACCCAAATATATATGTGTGTGTGTGTGTGTGTGTGTGTGTGTGTGTATATATATCAAAGGAACTCAGGAAATGGTAGTGTTGAATTCAGATCTAGTTCTTCTGTATCTCAGATCCTCCAAATTTTCTAAGATCAAATACATTTCTCTAAGACTGGTATTCTTTTCTCAAAGCATTGGTTTTCTGTAATAATAGAAATGTCACTAGCAATTTCACTATTTGTATGTTGCACTATTATTTCAATGAGTAATTATTTTAGCCATATTATCATATAGATCATGATTATTCACTGCACCTTGGAAGTGGCACTGTGGCTCAAGCGGTAGAGCACTTGCCTTGAACTAAAGAGCACAGGGACAGCGCCCAGGCCCAGAGTTCAAGCCCCACGACTGACCAAAAAAAAAAAGATTATTCACTCCACCACATCAATTTTATCGAGGAGAGACAAGACGATTAATCAATATGAGAAAAATGAGTAATAGGTAACTATATCCCACCTACCACACTTCTGTTTTTAGCACGTGTCAACCACTTAGAGAGCTGCTTTATCCAGTATGGCATCAGTAATCACAAGTAACCACTTAACATTAACTAAAAATTAAAATTCAGTTCTTCAGTCACAGTAGCCCTATTTCAAGTGTTGAGTGGCCACAGGTTGCTAGTGGATGCCGTACTGGAGACTACCAATATGGAAGGCTTCCATCTCTTCAGAAAGTTCTATTGGAAGGCATTGTTATGCAGATTATGCAAAGAAATGCCCTCTTTTCAATTAAATCTAGTCGACTCATTTCTAGAGCTTTCGGATACGTTCAGCATGCTGTACTTCACTAGGAATCCCTGGCTAAATATAAGTCTCCCTTGAATTTGGACATGTGGAGCCAGCAAAAGCTGTCTAGTGATGTGAAAGAAAATGTATACAGGTAGTCCTGACCTCTGACCTCCTAATTCAGCTGGAACTCACAGGATGAAAGAGCTTCTGTGTCCATCCAAAAGCATCTGGAAGCATGCTCAGCAGTCCTGCAGCTGTGCTTACCTCCAACTTGCTGCCAAGCTCAGAAGGAAACAAAATCAATTAAAGGGATAGATCACAGTGTTTACCAAGGAGGAAAACCCCCATCTATAATAGTGAGAAGAAGGAGCTGGCGATTCCAAAACACTAGGCACTGAGAAAATTACAACTCATGGTCCCATTGGCTTTTATCTAACAAAATCATTTTCAGGCTCTGGGTTTCCTATCTGTAAGATAAATTGAGCATGGTTCCATAGTTCTACATATCATCATGCAGAATCTCCATGATTATCAAGCTATGACAATCCATCACCTTCGGTGTCCTCAGAGAGCTCTGCCGTATGGACAGGCCAATGCCCCATGTGCATTGGCCTTTGTGGAGATCTGACAGCAGACTCGAAGGAAGCTGTAAAAGGAAAGGAGAATCTTTATGTACAAGCCTTGGGGGCCCATGGTCCTCGAGAAGGAACCATCTATCCCAAACTTCAAATCCTTAGCCTTAGGGAAAAGCTAAGCATTTAAAGATTATTATTTAAAATATTATAGTTGAAATGGCAAGTCTTAAATTGCATATTTTTTTTAAAAAATGAATAAATGTCTGGTGTGAACAGTGTTTTACAATTTCTCTTCCAAATGAAAGAGACCCCCTGTTTCTTTTCATTTGGTGGCTTGGTTTATACTTTTATTTTTATAGTCCAGACAACCAGCAAAGTTAAATTCAAGCCTACTTTTGTTCTTTACAAAAGGAGCTTGTTTGAAAGGGAAAAGGTTAATAAAAAAAATAATAAAGGAGGTTTTTTTTGTTAAACCTTTTCCTGAGAGGTAGATTATTACCATGGAGAGTGAGGTACTCATTTATTCCATAGGCATTTTGCTCCACCTGACTTTCCAAACTCAAATAAGACTACCAACACTAAAAGTATTATGCTTACAAATATAGAGACCATTCAACTCCAAACAGTCCTAAATTTAAAAAAAAAATACTAAAGACTAAAAATAAAGTTTTCAAAAAAAATGGAATCCTTTTTTCTTCTTGAACAACCTATTATGTGCATGAAAACAATATCATAGAGCTAATTCACTCAAATTGGCCTAACATTCAATTCATCTTCAAATATAAGCACATTATTAACTGATGATTGTTAATCAGTGTTTATGCAAGTTATTTATTCATTTATTTATCCTAGGAATACACTCCTCATTAAAATGTATTATACACCAGAAGACGTTCTTGAATTCATCACAAGACAACCAGTATGGAAAGGAAGATGGCGCCATAGATGCAGAGATAAACAAGTGTGGGTAGCATGGTCTCTGTTTTTCAGTAAATGTGATCTGACAGGGTTGAGAATAAAAACTAGAGCCCTGGTCTTAGTGCAGTAAGACATAAGTATGTACAAAGACACATACAAAATGTAATATATCCTGACTGGTAGGATAAGAGAAGACATGGCAGAGAGCAGAAAACTGGAGCTGGCCCTAGAACAATAAGATCTTGAGGCAGGGGTTGTAATCCATGTGGAGGGTGAGCAATGGCATCCTCAAGGTGAAGGGCGGTGATCCATGGAGCACTGGAGGACAGAGGAAATGGAAAGTTGTACTGAGAAAAACGGAATGCTTCTTTAGGGATTTGAGCTTTCACCCACACAAGTCTCTTTTATGGGTTATCAAAGAAGTAAGAAGTAGCTGAGATAGGAAAAGCAAAAATTTCAGAGCATCTTGACAATTAGAACTTTTATTTAGAAGATCATGCTCACTGTTGAGGATTTTAATCAGGGTCTTGACATACTTGAAACATGATCAGAAAACAAGACTAGAAGCAAACTCTGACCTATCCGAGAAAGTGTGCTCGCTTTGTTTACTGACTATTTTAAAGGTATTGTAAAATATAGGAAACTTTCTTCTGTAATTTAGTAACTAATTAGCATATGAGGATTACTGCATTTGGGGAGGGGGAGTACAGATCATCAATCCTAGCTCCCCTCTCTGCCAGAGAATCCTCAGCATGCAGCTCTGGGTAAAGGGCAAAGGAAAATATATTACCAGGAAATTAACTACAGTCTCTAATGCTCCCGTGAAATAGCCAAATTTCATTTAACAAAGGAAACTTTTCCAATTCTCCCTCTTAATTTGTTTTCATTCATCCAGAACATTTAAACTCTCTTTCTTAATTTAAAAAGAAGTAAATAAAAATATCTGGTGTAGGTGCCAAGTCCTAGAATTTCATAAATGATCCTGTCTAAAAATTGTTATGACTGAGCAATAAATCTGTGCAAGAGGATGCTTATATTTGTAATAGAAATGTCACCAGAGCCTTAAATATAGCAGCTTGCCCTGTCCCTGCTACTACACTACAAAGTCACATTGGTAATTGATTTTGACTTGTACCTCCTACCAAATGTGTTGAGCAAGGTGGCACTAGACAGCATTTTTTAAACATTTTAATCCCTCTTTACTCTAATTAGATTAAGTGATAAATCAACTGTCACCATATATATATATATATATATGAATATCTATATGTGCATATATATATATATATATTATACAACTATCTTTCTCTTTGAAAAACAGCTAAGTTTGTTCTTGGAGTATTTTATTAGTAAACATGGACTTCAGTAGTTGTTAAAATAGTTCTAAGAACTTATATTTTCCAGCTACCCTTAATTAATAAGGAATAACATAAAGAAATCCCAAGCTGGGCATTGTTGGCTCATACCTGTACCCCTAGCTGCTCAGGAGACT
Source organism: Dipodomys ordii (assembly GCF_000151885.1). NCBI lineage: Eukaryota > Metazoa > Chordata > Mammalia > Rodentia > Heteromyidae > Dipodomys > Dipodomys ordii. The sequence goes on along the minus strand of NW_012267259.1, from coordinate 6,495,441 downwards.
GAGATCTAAGGAACATGGTTCAAAGCCAGCTCAGGAAAGTCTGTGAAACTCCAATTAACCATCAAAAAGCTGGAAGTGGAAGTGTTGCTCAAGTGGTAGAGCTCCAGCCATGAGCAGAAAAAAACTAAGGGACAGTGCTCAGATCCTGAGTCCAAGCTGTAGCACTGGCACACACACACACACACACACACACACACACACACACACACACAAACACGCGAAATCATCAAGTCAAATTTTTCATTTTGCAGACTGACAGGACAGGACGGATGTTTTGCAGCTGTTAGGAGACCATGTGTCCACATTATTTACCAAAATGTGGCAGTGGGAATCATGGTCTGTATTATCATAATAGAGACCACAAGGAGTAGGCAAGCCCAATACATACACAAACTTCATGACTTTTAACAGCCAGGGCTGAAAATCCCGTTGCTTATTGCTGGAGACCTTTGGGAACAGCAGCACAGGCAATCCAAGGAGAATACAAGGCTAATGCCATGCAGAAATGGGGATTCAAAGTTTAAATTTTGCATTTTCCAACCGTTCTCAGAGATTCCGCTAGATGCACCCAAGTTTAACCCTTGAGCTGGACATCCATTGTAAGGACACTGCCAGCTTTAAAAAATAATAATAATCAGAGGCCCATGAACTGCTCTTTTTAAATGGTTACATTAAAACCTAGACACCTGTCGTTTTACTAGTTGCTAAAACGGCTTGTAATCACACATGCCTGAAACAGATGTGCAACCCGAGCTGTAGGAACTGGTTTCCATTATCCAAACACAGGTGAAGAGTGGGCAGAAAACTGAGATGTGTACACATTAAAAATCTAACATTTGAGATCCATATGAGCCTTTGAAAGCAGTTCTTATTAAAAAATATATTGGTCTGGCTTTCAACTGCCTTTACATGGTGGCTATTTACACTTCCCAAAATAATCTGCTCCAATTTGGACAAGATAACATTGACTAATCCCAACCTCAGGACATGTGTTCCTCAGAACGCTAGGCTTATTAAAACAATTGCCAGTGATTGGTGAGTAACTTTTAAAAAACAAACAAACAAACGTGAGCATACTAGGAGTTAAAGGGGAAAAAAAGAAAAACAACAGAGTTTGGGAGTCTTATAAAAATTAACATTAGTGGATGTTTCCAGAATTTTTGTCTCTCAAAAACACAAACCAGAGCCTCATCTCTAGCATCCTGGGGGTAGGTTGTTATAAAATTTATAATCTGGTGTGTGGGTTCACTGGGAACTGAGTCACGCAGCCCAGGACACATGGTATGAAGGAATTTACATGAACCATTGCACAAATACATTTTTGTGAGCAGTTTGCTCAGCTGAACTTTAGGGGACTGAGTTTTCATTCAAACGTTCCAAAATTCTGGTTTACAGCAACATCTGGGATGGGGAGAGTAGATCCCTCATTCTAGAATTCCTTCGAAAGGAAAAACGTTGCAGACAATTCTCACATTCAACAAGGACTGTCCTCCCAGAAATCCCCACCACACCTGGGATGGAACCTTTGAGCTCATGTTTCCTCTCAGATGTCTTAGGGAAAGGCAGTGCAAACAGAATGAATGAGTTGGAGCAAACAGGCGTCTATGTGAAAATCTCCCTGAATTGAGGAGGAAAACAGGATGTGTTCTCATGTCCCATAACTCATCAGGAAAACTCATTCCAAGTCATCCGCGGTGATGATCGACTCCCCCAGAAGACCTTATCGTTCCACATTCTTTTTTTTTTCCATTCTGAAAATGTACTCTAAAAAACAAACAAAACCAAAAAAAAAAAGCATAAGTTGTTCTTGGAATGGAAATGTAGCCTCTTGCAAGACTGTGAATGAAAGACATTTTAACCTGAAGGGAGAAGGGACACATGGTATTTTTTTAAAAGGGCCATGAGGCTGTTCATTCTGCAGCCCCAACAGGGCTCTGGCATCAAGCGATTCCTTGGGGACTAAAGTATCACTGAAGACGAGAAAGGTGAGGTACAGAAAGCACCTGCTAAGTCTGCAAATGAAGGCCAGAACACAGCAAATGGAGCAAAGCTGTTTAGACATATTGCAAAGTCATTTTGGATATTCCCACTGTATCTGTTAAATATTCATGTATACTCTGACAACTATGCCCTTGTTCCAGAAGCTTGAAATTATTGGGTCTTTAAGTTATTCTCGGAAAATAAACCGAGCACTCCTGGAAGTGTATTAATTCTTCCAGAATAATGGAATACCATATTTGATTGGGGAACCAGTAGCACAAAATTTAGCCCGCCCATATTTTAAGGCTGTGGGTGCCTTTTGGGTTCATGCATCTGCAGATTTGTTGACATGTAAATCTATAGCTAATTTTTACCAAGACTAAAACATGACCAATGAAGAACTAGGTGTTTATCAAAATTCAGTTTATCTCACACACACACACACACACATTCTTAGAAAATTAAACTTTCAAACTTGGGAAACTGCAGGGTGAGTGATTTCCTGGCAGCCACGTGGCCTTATATGTTAAAGATGTGCAGGAACTGAAACATTACAGAGAGCAGATCGTGTAGGAGGTGACTTCTAATATCCACTTGTGCTGGTGGCTCTTTTCCTGTCCCACAAATGATACTGTAATCATCAGCAGTCAACATAACTGCCGTGATGCCTGTTCTCAGACACACATTTCCTGGAAAGTATTTCCTCTTAATGTTCTACAGCATATTGCAAACACCCCTAGCAATCACTGACTGGAAGATGGCCCTCAAGGAAGTCAGAGAATGTAAATACCTCCAAAATAGTTATAACTATTGCCAAAAGAGAACCGGATATGGCTTCTTCTCTCCAAATAACCCTCCGTCCCTAGTCATCCAAATTGAAAATGTGACTTATCTTCGGTCAACAGATGTCCACTTCAAGTCTGTATCAAGGGTCAAAAGAAAACCTAAAGTACTTTTCTGACTTCAAGAGTTTTAAGGGATGCACTTTTTGTGTGAGGTATAAACTCTGAGCAAAGCTCTCAGCTCTCCTTCATAGAGGATTTGTATCTTAACTTGGTGCCAATAACCCATTAAGAAATATTTCTCCCCAGTCCTAATGTTTGAGGAAGAGGCTTTACCCAGCTCTCTCATAGTGAATAAAGAAGTCCAGGTTAGAGCTAACTCAGGGACCCAAAGTTTCATGCAGCCAGAAAAACCTTCAGCTAAACAATGGGTATCTGATTTGCAAATGGTTATCAGATTTTCTCATGAAATGTTCTGACAATTTAAGAAAACATCAAAATTTCTATGGCTTCAGAAGTCACTTCATCATGACTTTCCCACCCCCATTTTTTTTATAAAGAAGAAAGAATACAGAGAAAGCATCTTGAAATTACAAACTTCCAAATGGACATAACTCCAAAAAAATTTCCCTTGATTTCCATTAAAGACTAGAATGGAAATTTTGTGCTTTTTAAATTTTTGTCTTTTTTTAAAAAAAAATTTGCTTCCATGACAGAAACTTGCATTTCAAACTGAAGCTTGATGGTATTTAATTACAGTTAAATTGGAAGCAGAAAGTGCTGTAGTCTTCCATCCAACTCTCCCTACTTTTGTATTGAATGTTTCCTGTGTCTTTCAGGGAGCCCAATTTTGTTAGAGAATCTTACTTCATTCAGGTGGTATGATGAAGAATCTCTTCCTAAAGATTCTGTAACTGGAAGGACAAATAAATCAAGGGAAGTCTCTACCCATCACCAAACTATTACCTTTGAGAATTATTCTCTGGCCTTCTGGACATGACCCATCCTATATGTGGCTGTTCTTACATTATTGTCATTTTGTTATTGAATCCATTGTAAAATGTCAGTTACCATAATCATTTAATGCAGATCTTGATGCGCCCTTTTTCTTTTGATTGCTGTTATTATTTTATGATTGTTATTATTATTTGATTATTATTACTAATGAGGTACTGCAATATATACAAGGCCAGCAGTCCTAGCTGCTCTTTTTTGCACAAGATTATTCTAGGTAGTCTTTAGACCCTGTCCCTTCCTGTCCCTTCAGCCCTTGTCACAAATTTCACTGCTAATTCCCCATTAGGAAGCTCAAGGCTCAACTGCTGATGGAAATTCATTTTAGAGTTCCTAGGCCAGCATTTGTGGGGCCATGTGGGCAATTCTCAGTGGTTCATGGAAAAGAAGTTGTGCCTTACTATTCCCCAGAGACGTAGCTTGGCCTTGAAATAAGTCTTCCGTTTACTGTGGAGTGGTTTGTGACAGAATCCTAGTACTGGGGTTATTTTGTAACTGTTCTTCTCCCTTCATGTTTGGAAATAGCTACTCCACAAGTGTTTTCTTCCCCCCAAAAATCCAACTTGTCAAAGTCAGCAAAACCCTTAAGGTTTTACAAGAAAAAAAATGCTAGCCACAGTCAACGCAAGATAATAAAGAACACAAGATAAAATATTCGTGTTATAAGCCATATTGGTAAGAATTACAAGTATAGTATTTCTGTGTAAAACACCAGAAAATCAGAATTCTTTCCCTACAGCCTAGCCTCTAACACCTCATTCTTCCTGTCATTTCTCAAATAGGTAAAAAGCTTTGAAATTCGTAATCGCTTTTGTGATTTTAATAGTTTCTGAAGCAGATGCTCATTCAAGGGAGCTTAATTACTTTATAAAATATGGATGGTGTCTTTTGCTCTTTTTGATACACCAAGTAAACAAAGTTATTTCATAGGTCTATATGGAAACGTATTTTTTTTGTTTGTTTAGGTACAGGATCAGTGACGTTGTAGTTACTTGAAAGTTTACAAACATGTTTCTATGGTTTTGATTTGAAAGTCTCTTGACTTTTAGTAAATTATTTAATTTAGTGAACTCAAGTGATTCTTGGGAAAAATTTATTATGGGGAATTCTTTTTCCATGAGCTGAAAGACTGTATACTCCACAGTGAATTCTGATGAAGAATATATTAAAGATTTTTAGGCTCTGAAAGAAGAAAGTTCTTGGAATTGTTTTTTTCCGGTGAAAGCCAGTCCAAAAATTGTGTCATGTTTTAATCGAAAAGCATTTAGATAAACGACATAAGGTAAATGTCTCAGCAGCAGCCAAAACATTATCTTAGTTCTTGATTTACGAAATATTAATGTCATTTTCGTGGCAAGAAACCTCCTTTTTTTTTTCTTTAAGCATCTCTTTAGAGAAAGAATGTCAGAAAACAGAAAACGTTAACTGTTTTTAAAGGAGCAAAGATCAGGCACATCTTTGACTTTTTGTTTCTTCATGAGTCAGACTAGGACAAAGAGGGAGGTTGGGTAGCTTTAGATTTTGTGCAGGAGATCTCATTCATCTTTGGCATTCTTTATTTGGTGGTAGCATTAATTCTGGGCCAAGCCATGAAGATAAATAAGATTGTAAAGGAAACTAGGGGAAACAGGAAAGGTAAGGAATATAGCTCCGATTTTCCGGGAGAATGAGTATCACATGGAGATGCTAATAACATCAGAACAGAGATCTGTAGTTTGAAAAGCATCTGCCTATATTAATGTGGCCATCTCAACACTATGTCTTATTTTCCTAACATAGAGGATGGGCATTGTGATCAAGGGAAGGTTAGGTGTTGACCTCATGGGATATTTCTGGCCTTCATTTCTGATAGGGAATGAGCAAAGGAACAATCTGGATTAGTTTATTTTCTTTCTTTCTTAAAAAAAAAACTTCCTATGTATTACTGATACTAAACTGTGAATGAAATAATTGTAAACCTCCTTTCCTGCAATAAAGAGTGAAAGGATGAATAGAGACGCTTACTTCCCAAGTACTACCTACTATTTAAAAATGTATTTCCCTACCGCCTACTCATGGAAGTCCTGTGTCCTGGGTGCTTATGTCTTCCCGACAGCCAGAGGCCGGTCTCCCATTCCAGTCCTAAATGCACTCAAAACGAAGAGAAGCGTTTTAGTAGTGCTGAGGGTGGCTTCCCAGAGACAGCATGGCTTTTTAGCTTCAAGCTCCAGATCATCGTGGCAAAACCTTAGGACAATAGTCTCAAGGTTAATCTTGCATCTGACCGCATGCAATCTTGTTCTGCTATTCCTGCATACTGACTTTCCATTCCCAAAATCAATACAGTGTGACTTAATGGTCTTTTTTTGAGTCTTGAACACACTCTGTGTGTGTGTGTGTGTGTGTATGTGTGTGTGTGTGTGTTGGTAGTGTGCATATATAGGTGTATATGTGCTAACATAGAGCATATATGTCTTAATATTACATGAGTTAAAAAAAATAATGCCCCTGGCCTAGGACATTTCCTATGGTTTTAAAATTGGCTGATAGCAAATGATGGACTTTAAATCATTATTTCCAAGGTTTTCTTTAATCCCTAATATATGCCTTTTCTGATAGTTTTACTACCATCATCAACAAGAAAAATGTACAAAATGAACTCTTCAAGCCCGAAAGGTACAGATTAGTTTTATGAAAGGAACAATTTCAAACTGGGGCCCTTCTTTCTACTCAATGGCGGGCTCTTCCCAGCGAAGCATCGTGGAACCCCTCTGAAGAGATTTGTAATTGCTCTTACTATGTATTTTCTCTGAAGTGCCACGGACCAATCTGGTCAGCCAGGCCATCCATGCACAAATTTCTCCTCCATTTTCTTCCTTAAGTTCCAAAAGCAAAGGAATGGCACGTGAGTGAAAGAAAAAACAATTCCACACTGCAGTTGTTTTTTTTTTTTTTTAATTGCTATACAGGCAAAACAGGTGCTGCAATGTGAAGCCCTTTGGAAGAATTTTCTCAGTAGAACAAATCGGTGCTCACGCTACCCTAAAGTGAAGCTGGCTTTGTGTGCGATGCACAAAGCAGTGTCTATTGACAAAAGATCTGTAGATGACGACCCCACAAAAACAACACAACAACAACAACAAAAAAGTATACTGCCCCTTTAAGAAAAAATAAACTAAAATATGAACTACCAAAAAACCCTGCCATTTCCAGCCTGGGCTTGATTAATGATTTTTCTATCTAATAAAAGGTTCACAAACCATCTGTTTTTCTCCCTAATGCCTTGCCCAAAGGTTTTTCGTTCCTATTTCAGGCTCGGGGCCAACTGACATTCCACTCTTTTTTTTTTCTCCCAGCCTTGTAAACAAACCCTTCTCTCTTTTTAATCTTCTAGTGCTGTTTCCTACCCATCGTTATGCATATTCATTGCGAGTAAACATTTTTAGTGTCTACACTTAATCTCTTCCACTGGCAATTACTGTTCTATGCTGTTTTGTAATGCAGAAGGGCCAACGCTTTCCGTTCTAATAACAGCTGGGCCGCAGATGGGGCCTGCAGTCATTGTAGAAAATAAAAATTTACAAGATGCCAGTGGAATTTATTTCAGTTTTATGGAGTCACAGGAGGAACCTTTCTGTTATCCGCCTTCAGTGAAATCTACAGGCACGAGGCAAGCTTTTGACATTTAATCAAAGGGGGGTTCAGGTAGGGTCTGGAACAACGCAAGGAAGAAAGCAGGTGGAGCGTATTAGGTAGTGCCATGGTTAATTTATTTAGAAGTGATTGGCTTAGATGTGCACAGCCAATATTTGACATCATGTATATATCTTGTTTAGCATCCTGCCTCTAAATTGGTACCACTGGAGAGACAGTGAGCTGTCACAATGGACCGATCCAGGTGTTTGGTCGGCTTGCTACTTAGAGGTAGTGATGGAGATGGCTTCACACTCCGCACAGACCAAGCATTTTTGTTCGGCTTCAATAAGTTGATTCAATTTTGTTTCTTTTTTCCTTTACCAACCTCATTCTCTGAGCCCGTTGGAAGTGTTTGCGGAACCCCCCGAGTGCGCGAATGGGCTTTTGAATACGGGCTGCAACCTTTAATTTAACAATGTGGTTTAACTGGAAATTTTCTTGTTATATGACTCGAGGACGTGAAAATGGATTTATTTGAAAGGCTTAAATTTCCGATGTGCGTTGTAACGTTGATCCAGGGTGGGATTAGAATTGTGCCGTGACATATTGAGTGGTTAAGAGCTAACTACGACTCCCGAAATGAAAAATAAATTGTCACACGCACACACTATAAAACCGCAACCCAATTCCGATGCAAGGCTGTTTCTGGAAGTAATCACTATGGTTCTTGAATCTAGGCTGTTGAATTCCCCCAGTCTGCCTCCCATCCTTACCTCCTAAACTTTTCCCCCGAATGTCCAAGGGAATCCATGAAAACCATCCAAGGACACCCCACAATTAATTAAATAAACGAACATTGGGTTTCTGGACCAGGTGAAACCCATGCCAAAGGTGCTTATGTTTTTACATTGGGGGCCCTCTCCTACACCTTCTGCTGGTTGCCTAGCAACCGTGAGAGACCCACTGAGCATGCTCACTGAGAAGCCTAATTGCTATCACAATTTACTTTTGTTGTTTTGTGTGTGTGTGTGTGTGTTTTTTAAAGCCCATTAACCAAAACAGGATGTTTTCCTTTTTTTTTTTTTTCCTGAAGGACAAGTAAGGTCTGCATGAATTTGAAAGGCAAGAGAGTATATTTTGATACCAAAACAAGTCATTAAATGCCAATGACAGGCATTCATGTCTGCACGTACATATAACAAACAGAAATTGGAGCAGATTGACAGTAAATAAAGAATAAATTCCCAATGAACTGATTTTTATAGATGCATTTCTTCTGTTCTCTGTATCTTATCTGATTGTGGCTCCTCCCTTGGGCCCCAAGCACCCTTGATTTTCAGAGAATTTCATGTCACATGATCAACTATACTTTTAAATCCTTACAAAATAACATTAACTGATTTCTATATCACCTAGCATATTTTTCTTCTGTGACTTTCAGTCCATCTACCCTTCTTCCCTTTTCTGATCTTTTTTTTTTCATTTCTTAATAAAATCTAAAGCTAAGATTTTGATTCCTTAATCGTTTCACAAAGGGCAAGAAATGGTTTTGTAAACTTCGAAGAGAAAGAGATTTGTTCTAAACCATAAAAGAAAAAAAAACACATTGTATGTCAGGTTAGTCTAATCTATTGCTTTGCTTGAACTTTTATCATGCTTATAAGATTCTTTCATAATGTCTAGATTTGTAGATGAAACTAAATGTGCTAGAAACATTATGTATCTAGTTAACTAGCTTTGTTTCTAAATGTAACATCTTTCAGATGACATTTATATACGGTCCACAAGTACATTTTTAGCATTTTTTTCAAATTTTCTAACTCATTTTAACTCTTTTTTATATGTTATATTGTATTTACATAAATATAGGGGTTCTAACAGGGAGAATGCTTTTCTTTTCTTTTTTAATTCAAAAGACCTGGTGCCTGTGAGTTGTATGGAACCAATGTTTCAACCCATTTATTTGTATTGAATTGTTTTCATGCTGGGAAAAAAGTCTCAGGATCCAGTTTTCCCATTCCCTTTTGGGAGCTATTAGATATCATCAAGGAATGGAGGTGAAATAAGTTCATTAGGTGAGGATAATATTCTAAGCTAAGGCTTAGCTATACTGTGGAGATATACTGCAGGTCCGGTCTCCTACCTCCCCTCCCCAAATCCCTAACCCCTTTGGTTTTTTTCTTTCAACAGCCAAGTCATTCTGGGCAGGAAGTGTTCTGCTGTCTGTGCTACTGATAGCACTGCAAGAAGAGCAAAGAGCTAACTCCCAAGGCACTCAGGATGTGGTGATGTGGTATGTGTGTGTGTGTGTGTGTGTGTGTGTGTGCACGCGCGACACACACACACATACACACGCTCCAAACAGTAATAGTTCCTGCTTATACATGAGCCAATAATTTTACCATTCCCACATCAGAGGAGCAAACTTTAGAGTATAAACCATATTTCCTGATGTCCTAGTATTGGTAAGAATTCTGAAGACGTACTGTATAAGAAACTAATAAAATCAAATGATTTCATTTCACAATGATTAACCTTATTATGCACAGAAGTGGGTCAAGCAATATGGGTAATAAAGAGCTAAATAAGGGTAATTGGCAGAGTCAGGAGACCTGGGCAGCCGTTGTGAATCTGAGGAAAGAGCTGCTAAAATGGCATGTCTTTCCTTCGCTCTTCCAGTCCAAAAACACTATTAACCAAAGGAAAGTCTAAGTACATACACATATATACACAATATGTGTGTGTTTAATTCGATGTCTGGAAAGATTCAAGTTTCATTTATATAGTTTCGCATATGTCCCTTAATATATGAATATATATACACATATTTCTTAAGGAAATCTTTTTTCATTTCCATTCATATTGACAACCTTATTTTTTCTCTTCTTCCTATCCTCTGTCTCAATCCTCTCTCACACAAATGTCACTTATACACACATACACATTGCAACAGTCAGTCCTTGAATCTTTACACTCACTAAAATCTTCTGAGTGGAAAGTAATTTAATTTTTTTTGTTTTATCCTAAATCTATCAGGTGACTGACTTCAAGGGACTTTGTTCCCCTGACCTCTGCTTAATGTGATTTAGCTTGTGCTCACCACAGCACAAACTAAATCTCAGTCCTGGAATGAACTATGAGCATTTGGGAGTAGAATACCATGAGGACTTTTATGAACAGAAAAGAAAAGGAAGAAGAGGAGGAAAGGAGGAGGAGCAGGAGGAAGTGAGGAGGAGGAGGTCAGGAGGAGGAGGAGGAGAAGGAGAAGGAGAAGAAGGAGAAGAAGAAGAAGAAGAAGAAGAAGAAGAAGAAGAAGAAGAGAAGAAGAGGAGGAGGAGGGGGGAAGCAGCAACAATTGTCTGGGTTCTCTCTCTCTTCATCCCCCTCCTCCCTCGCTGCTCCCTCCCCCCTCTCTCTCTCCACCTAAGTAGAATCAGAATTGATGGTTTCCTCACATTGCGGTCATTTTCCTATTTTAGTGTTTCGATGGCATCTGGTCTCATGTTGTTTTCAAGTTTTTTCAACCTTCTTCTCTTGAAACACTGTGGAGTATGTCAAATGCGAACTCCATTCCAGCAAATACATCTTTATCTTTTGTACAGTTAATTCAATGCATTCATTCGAATGCAAGCCTCTTAAACATTTTCAGTCAAGTGTATAGATTTTCTTCTCATTCTCTGCTTCCTTGCTTATTCTTCTCGCTTCCTCCCCAGCCGGTTTTCCTGCAGTATTTCAAGTACTTACTTACATTCTGCACCCTCCAAAATAAATCTATTCCTTTCAACTTTCAAAAAAAACTCTATAATTCAGACGTCTCCTCTTTTATACAAAATATGACATTTTGGCTTTCCATGTCGCAAAAATGGTAAACTAAATTTGTATGCAGAAAAAAAAACCCAAATAGATCATAATATAATAATATGCTATTCTCTTGTTTACAAAGGAAAAACCTCTTCGGTTGCTATCCAAAACAGCACAAAAAATGCAAATAACATTAAATGATCACAATTCTGTATGTATATTTCAAACTGCATGAATGTAAATTAAAAATTAGATGCTCCTAATAGATGCCTTTGAAGTCTCCAAGAAACGCAAAGCAGTTTCTTACCAAATGCAGTTAAGCCAGTCCTAAAGCTGATTCACAGAAACTAAAAAATAAAAATAAATGTTAAAAACCCTCAAAAATAGTTGACAAGTGTTTTTCTTTATTAAATGAGGAAAATGTATGGATGCCTACTGGTTTATTACAATGGAAATTTCTTCAGGACATAGAGTGTGTATGTGATAAAGGTAATTGTACAGTCATCAAAAGACAAGATGAGAGAATTTCCCATTAACGTCGATTAATGACACAGATTTTTCAAAGATTTGAGTTAAACTTGTATATATTGTCTTCCTAGAAAACAAACATCTATATATATATGTTTCCAAAAAAAAACAGGGCAAGATTTTCAGATTTTTTATTAGTAGCAATAATATTTGTTATTATTATTATTGGTTTGAATGCTATAGAAATGATACTTAGATGGGCTTGAGGTTTTGAAAAAAATCACAAAATATTTAATAATGCATAGCTAACGTTTATTTTCTTATTAGCAATTGTTATGAAACCAGAATGCTTTGCCAGCCTATCTGACTGCACCTGTTACTAGATATTTCCAAGAGACTCACACACCAATTTTGCCTGAGTGCACTGGGTGTATTTCCCGTTTGTTTTGATTGTACAGTCAGGGCACAGGCAGTTTGAATTCAAATAAGGAAGCACATTTTATTCAAAGAGGAAAAGTGATGTCCTTGGAACTTCAACCTTAATGAAACACTTTTTAAAAGGACGCACTGATTGGAGTGGGAAAACATCCAGAGACATGCATCCAAGGAGGAGGTTGGGGGCAGGGGAAGGGGGGGATGATAGAGAAAATAAAGAGAAATGGATTCGATCAGCGAACCAAGATTATGACATCCTAAGCAACTTCTTGCAAATCTGTAATGAAGTCATTAGAGGTACACAGGGTGAATTGGGTGGACGCACTTACAAAATGCAAAGAAATTTCACACTTCCCTTCAAGCTGATTTTCTGCAGAATGAATTCTAAATATTCCCTTTCATTTTAGGAATTCTCAATCCCAAATTGCTGAAATGATCATTTGCTGGAGTTCCTCTGACTAATTTGGGCAGAGGTAACATTTCCAACTGGCTGATTTGGGAATCAGATTAAACCAGTGTCTTTGGACACCCTCATTCTAAAACTCTGAATCCAGCACTACCCTTGCTTTAAAAAAAGAAAGAAAGAGAGAGAGAGAGAAAGAAAGAAAGAAAGAAAGAGAGAGAAAGAAAAAGAGAGAGAGAGAAAGAGAGAAAGAAAGAAAGAGAGAAAGAAAGAAAGAGAGAAAGAAAAATAGCACATTTCTGTTCATGCAGAACAGTGATTAGACTTTCCCAACACAGCTCATACTTTTTAAAAGGCGCGTCAGGATTTTAAAGTGCATTAAAGAAAGGGCATTGGCACATTAATACAGCTCTCTCTAAGGAAAGATGCCACATGCTTTCTGCTGAACTGCTGCACAAACCTTGTGTTAAAAAAAAAAGTTCTTGAAGAAAAAAAAATACACCCATTTATACATTCTCAACAAAGAGAACAATGTCCTTGTGAATTAAACAACATTATACCTATAGAAAACCACACCTTTAAGGTGCATTGTTTCACAAAGTCAGCACTGCTGATCTGCTAACTTAGTTTAAATTATCTGTTTTTCTGCAGCTGTGTGCCTACATGCTAGGATAGTACAGAATATTCTACCAGGTGATGTGTGTGTGTGTGTGTGTGTGTGTGTGTGTGTGTGTGTGTGTGTGTGTGTGTGTAAGGTATATGCTGTTTTCTTCCACATCTAAGCATGACTTCATAAGAAACAAATGGTGCCAGGGGCGCATACTTACAATCCTAGCTACTCAGAAGGAAAGAGATCTGACAATTAAGGTTCGAAGCCAGCCTGGGCATGAGAGTTATCTCCAATTACCTACCAAAAATCCAGAAATAGAGCTATGGTTCAAATGGTAGGGCCTTAGTCTTGAGTAAAAGCACTCAGAAACAGCACCCAGGCCCTGAGTTCAAGTCCCTATGACTGGAGAAAGAAGAGACAAGAAAAGGAGGAAAGGAGAGGAGATGAGGGGTGAGGAGGGAGAGGAAGGAAGGAGGGAGGAAGGAAGGAAGGAAGGAAGGAAGGAAGGAAGGAAGGAAGGAAGGAAGGAAGGGAAATAAAGAAAGAAAAAGAGAGAGAAAGAGCGAGAGAAAGAAAAGAGGAATGAAAGCAGGAAAGAAAGACTGTATTAAGGCTTTCAGTGTGAAAGGACAGGGTGTAGAAGCATCTGGAAGAGCTTCACAAGAGTGTGGCCGGAACTAGCTCCCATCTTAGCCTTAGCTCTTCCCTGGCCATCACTGGCAGCTGTGCAGACATAATTTATGTCACAAAAGGTAAGGCTGTGACATGCATCTAGAGTCCTGGCATCGTGTCCAACACCCAGTTTACAGGTCTATGCCATGGTCTTCATGCCTTTGCAAAGTGCCATTGAAAATATACAACAGAATGGATACAACAGAATGGAAACTCAAATTAGACAGGTTTTCAAGACTGCAAGAGACTTTAATGGAATGGCTTCAAGATCATAGATAGTAGCAGCAAGACTGTTCAGATTTTCCTTCATTTTGAGTATATTTGAAAGTTTAAATTCTTAAAAAGGAAACCAGGAGTCAGGCCCCGATGGCTCACATCTTTAATCCTAGACACTTTGGAAGCTGAGATATAAGGATTCAAAGTTCAAAGCCAGCCTGTCAGGAAAGTCTGTGAGACTCTTACCTCCAATTAACCACTATTAAGCCAGAAGTGGAGCCATGGTTCAAGTGGTAGAGTGTCAACCTTGAGGAAAAAAAGAAGCTAAGGAACAATGCCCAGGCACTGAGTTCAAGCTTCAGTACCAGCACACAGAGGGCCAGGGTGGAGAAGAGGAGGACTAGGAGGAGGAGAAAGAAATATGAGAAGAGTTTTTTAAACAAATCTTTTCATGTGGGAAAATAGTGACAATTAAACACCTTAATTGTCAGAAAGAAATGTCTGTTTCAATTTGACATCTGTTTTTTAAGTTACTAAGCTCCCATGTCTGTCATATTTATTGCCAGGTTAGAACATGGAGAAAACAAAACCAAACAAAAGAATTTTGCAGTGTGCAGTGTTAATAGCAATACTGGCCTTCTAGACAGTGAAAGGGTCCCAGGGCAAAGATCTTGTAGCTAAGCCTGTGCTGAAGAATTATTAAAGTTTAGAGTTGAAGTAATGGCTTTCACCTGTAGATTTCCTGCCACAATCAATTTCTCCTTGCCAAGACAAACACAAAAAATGCTCTGTGCAAGGAAGGTCTTTTCTCAATGACATGTGCCCACATCATGACTGGTCTTTGATGTCTTGTTTTCTCTTCTTTCCTCTCCTTTTCTTTTCTTCGAATGGCAGATAATTTCACTGGCTGCTCAATCCCAAAGCTACCATCTCTCCACTCTTCTTTATTTGGTATCATTTTGTCCATTAGAACTGATCCAGATTTTCTCTACTGAATTCCTCAACTTATCCAAGCTGGGCCGACTGACATTGGGTGAGAAGAGACAAGGTCATCAGAAGTATTTACTGGGCACTAATGGTTTGCAGTCCTGGTTTTTAAGAGCAGGAAGGATTTCTTTTTCTTTTTTAAATTCTAGGCAAAATTCAAGCATCAAAGACTCAAACCATTATATGCCTAGGAGAAGACGCGCCTTCCCCAAGCTTCTCTAGGCACATAACTAAAGCAACATGGAAAAGCTTTTCTTGTCATGAAAATATGGCAATTTATAAATAAACAGAGGGTATTAATTCCTCATGTGTTGAGGTGACATGCCGAATTTGATCAACATTGAATTTACAAAATGAAAGAGAGAGAGAGAGAGAGAGAGAAACTACTGTTGGCACTTATTTTAGCCTTAATTGAATGATGTAGGCATATTTTCGCAAGATGCAAAACACCACCAGAAGGAGATTCTTTTGAGTGAACCCTTTGAGATGTCAGAGGTAGGCTCAGTTTTTACTTCCATGAGAAAGTGAATGACACATTTATGACTAAGGGACAGATTATCGATTTTATAATTCTAGTAGAAAAACCTAGCATAGTATCCGCCATCTTCCTCCCCCATGAGTGTATGCTATTTTGTCTAGGGTAAGAAATGAGATGCCCGAGCCCCGTTAATAATAGTAGTTGCATGCTTAATTTCATGTGCATCACACTGAAAAATTACTTCTTACTATCCAATATAAGATTCAGGAAGAGCCTGGGAAATCAAGCTTCCAATGTACCTTTTCAGTCCCTAGTGAACAAATTGCAGGATTTACACCATTTCACACACCAAAACTGAGGGCACTGTTAGCAGATACCCTGTGGGTGGATTTGATGTGATCAACTCCAGATGGAGGCTCTGCTGACAATAAAGGAAGAAAAGCATTGTCAAACCTTGCAATCCTAAGCAAGAGAAATACTGATAGTACAGACATTTCTAATTGAGACATGCACTGCAGACTGGATAAGAGGTAAGACCTGCTTTTTTGGAGGTAGATTGAGTTAGATGCTTGGATTTGAGGTAAAGAACTAAGCCAGAGACTTTACCCCGTGACTTCACCATTTTTATAAATTTAACCAGCCAATGTCACCTTCATAGCAATATTCACAGATTCATAGAATGCTAAAGCTAAAAGATGCGTTTGAGTCTCTTCTCCTACTCTTGGCTTTGTAAGTGTCTCAGATGAATTCACCTCATAAAAAATTTTAAAACAAAAACTACTTTATCCCAAGATGTTTCAGTGGGCCTTCCATGTTTTTAGCACAGATCCCACCTTCTAGGGAACCCTTTGGTCCAAGAAAATGAGTGCAGCAAATCACCCTTGAATTTCCCTATTTCTACTGGTAGCACTGCCACGATCTCTAGGCTCTCAAATCTCAAAGTCATCTTGCCTTTCTCTTTTCCTGAACCCAAACACTCAAGATTGTCTTTACTTTATTGTTGCCACTTCCATGATGAGATGTAAGAAAGAGGAAGCCTCCTGGGGCTCCTTCCTGAATCTTCATAAGTCCCGCCTTCTCTTCCTGGCCTTATTTCTCCTTCAGCACTAGGTCTACTCACAAGTCTGTGGAAAATGACCTTTCTTTTCAGATTCATCTTGTTGCTGCTATAATAGGCCCAAAGTGAGAGACAGGAATCCCAAGTCGTGATACTGTGAGTAAGATAAAAGATTGTTTGTCTTTTGCATTTGTTTCTTTTCTCTCCTCCTAATAACAGCCTCTTCTTAAGGAAGTTATCAGACCAGTAGCTGCTGGAGATGGGGTTGGGGGATAAGACAATATTTCATGGAGTGAGGGCCAGGACTTCTTTCCTTGGGGAAGACCTGGCAAAGCCACATTTCCTTACTAAGAAGGTCTCAATATATATTCTTTATTCTATATGTCCATGAGGGAAGGGGTACCCTCTTACTAGGCATTAAGCAAGAATAGACTAATCATCTATTTTTTAATACTCATATAAAAAAGTATATAGGAATAAGATAGGGCATTGGCGCAGTACTCAGGAAAAGCGTCTCCCACCTCAGATGACTCAGCTCACTAGCAACATCTCCGTATATGAGGAAGGCAAGCTTCTCCAGGACTTAGACCAATATGAACGATCAGGCTGCCGCCCCCATGGGAGGACATAAGGAAGAATAGAAGGATACACAGGGCAGCACAACATCAAGGGCTCACGCCTTTCATCCCAGTTACTCAGGAAGCTGAGATCTGAGGATCGTAGTTGGAAGGCAGGAAAGTCCATGAGACTCTTATTTATCTCTAATAAACTATTCAGAAAAAAAGCCAGAAGTGTCGCTGTGGCTCAGGTGGTAGAGCACTAGCCTTGAGCACAGAGAGGTTCAGGGACAGTGCCCAGGCCCTGATTTCACGCCCCAGGAGCAGGAAAGGAAGGAAGGAAGGGAGAGAGGGAGGGAGGGAGGGAGAGAGGAAGGGAGGAAGGAAAAAGAAAGAGGGGAGGGAAGGAGGGAAAGAGGGAAGAAGGAAGGAAGGAAGGAAAGCTGACAGTGGAGCTGTAGTTCAAGTGGTAGAGCAATAGCCTACCACTCAGGTATAGGGGCCAGGATCTGAATTCAAGGTCTACAATTGGCACACACACACACACACACACACACACACACAATACACAGAGCTGCTTGTGCCTTGGCAGTGCAACTCTTTTGTTAGGATTCCAGAAGCCCCGCCTCACCCTAGGAAACACGATCTTTCTTTAGGACATGCCACTTTCTCTGCACGGCTTCTTGCACCACAAGCACACACGTCTGCCCCTGTCACACTGGAGTGGACAGGAGGTGAGGCACAGGGTGAGGTTGTTGTGCAAAAGGGTATCAGAAGGGTTGGGGTCTAGGGAGTTAGGAGTGTAGGTAGGGGGTTTTTAATTAATTTACTTTTGTTATTATAAAGGCAATGGGCAAAGGAATTACAATTACATAGGTCAGGTAATGAGTACATTTCCTGTCAGACGGTGTCTTCTGGTTTTGAAGAGGAACATCCTAACATGCCCATCTGGGATGCCTACCACAGTGGCATCTCCAGTGTGCTCATTCTTCCCCATTTCCTTAGCTACGAATCTAGCCCTGGCCTTTCCACTAAACAGCAACTACTTCCTAGTAATGGAAGCTACAGCCAGTAGTGCCATCTCTCCTAGGAAGTGGAAAGGAAACACCAAAGACAAATCCAACAGAGAAGAAAGCAGATTACAAAGCAGGAGGGAGAAATCTTGAGCCTGGCATGTGATGACTCTATTTCCCTATTCAGAATTCTGAGCTCAGGGACAGTTCATCCCTTACACATCCCTGTTGAACCAAAACATTCTACCACCACCCCATTTTTTTTCTTACCAGTAGCTAGGTTTACACTCGCTCAATTTGCTTGCTTGGTCCTCTACTACCTCAACCATGCCTCCAGCTCAACATTTTGCTGGTTATTTTGGAGTTGGAGTCTAGCAGACTTTTCTGCCTAGACTAGCTTCAAACTAAGATATGTCTGTATCTCTGCCTCTGAAACAGCTGGAATTACAAGAGTGAGCCGCTGGTGCCCAGCTAAAACTTTCCCTTCTCATTTCAGTGAGTGGCATTTGTATTTCTCTCACTTGTACCCAGAAAGGGCCTCACCTTCAAGAAATTTCCCTTCTACTGAAGGCAGAAACTGCAAGTTATTAATCTCTAATCAACTCCCCAGAGGCCCACATGCTCATAAATAACAATGGCTTGCATATACTTTTCCATGGGGGGGGAGAAAAAGAAAAAGAAGGAACACTGTATGGAAAAACTAAGCATTCACCTTCAGGTGAGTTTTGGAAAGACACTCCTTTTGGTCATCATAGATGGTAATGTTTGTACTCTTCCTTGGTAGGTGCCTCTTAATATTTTCAAAATGCCTTTTAAATTCAATGAAATGTTCAAAGCAGCTCTCCTATTGTTTTCAGAATTGACTAAAATTTTGAAAAGACAAGTATTTAGTATGCCAGAGAGCACCTGCTCTTCTGCGGCCTTGAATCATGGGTACAGGACCACATGGCAGGATTTGAGAATCTAAGGTTGTTCTCAATGTCTCCTTGGTGCCAAAGGCAGACGTCCACAGCCTTGGGCCTTTGCTCAAGAATGTCTTTTCAGGTTGAGCCAAGACTAAGTTAGGTGCCCCTTGTAGAATCAACGAAAAACAGACAATGAACTTGAGACTTCGCTCTGGGGCAACTCAAGGCCTGGATCACACTTGAAAGTGGATTTGATGCTAAGTCTTCAGCTTGTTTGAAAGGGATTGTCAGCGCCAATGAGAGGAATTCTGGAACGGGGACAGATGCTAAATTTCGGGCCCAGGAACACGGAAGAGTGACTTGGCTGGTGGAAAAAAATCACTAGACCATTCTTGCCAATTTGGAAACACTCAAGGGCGGCCCCAGAACCTCTGGGCTGGCGAGAATGTCCCTGGCTGTTCCCTGGTGTTGGCCACTGTAGAGAAGAAAAGGCAATGCTGGTGATGTTCAGCTGTAAAGCTGAGGCAGGGGGTGGGGCTGGGCACAGGCTAGAGCCCAGGCAAACATTTTTTTTTCTCTCCAAACCTGAACATCGTGCTCTACACTAACCAGCTGCCCACCCCTCCAAGCTGGAGCCCGAGGGTCTTGCCAGAGTTTAGTTTACCCTTTCTTCTCTGTACCCCATCTCTCATCAGTCACCCCCTATTGAGCTCTTCAGATTTGACCTCCCTCACTCTTTTCTCTGTCAACTCTCCAGCCATCTGCTAGGGTCATGGTGACAGTGCTCTTGCTGTATTCCCTGCCAGCACAGGTAGTATACATAAATAGTGTTGAAAGCTACCTACGAGACCCCTAAGCTCAAGCATGTGTGAATGTTTACAGACTCTAGGACGCTATCGTTCTCATTGCATGTCTAACAGGTTCATAAATAATAATAATAACTTGAATAAACATTTACTGCCTGCTTCACACTAGTCTAAGAGCTATACATACGTGAGTTCACCTAGTCACTTCATTGCCATATGAAGAGATGATGTTTCAAGTAGCAAAATGTTGAAGAGATTGTCCCAGCTGAGATTCATGCTAAGTGCTCATGGCTGATGGCAGACTGGGTACTATTTTGATTTTTTTTTAATAAATGTCCAGGAGAGATACAGAAGCATCTTGAGGAGAAGTACTATGTCGTAATGGGGAGGAAGGAAAGACAGAGGCACATAAACATTCATGCCTTCAAGTATTATTGCCTATGTCATTCCAATACTGTTGTCCTTCATTTACCTGCAGGCGGTCAAATATGTCATGCTATTCTTTTGCAAAAGCAGAATCCTCCCTCATGTCCATCTCTCAGACTCTCTCCCCATGATCCTTAAACAGGGACCAAACTTGCATGAAACTAAACTTCTGATAGCCCGAGCTTGAGTTCTCCGAGCACTGCGGCTCGCGTTCACCTATCAGGCTGCTTGTCATAATCAGGACATGATTTTTGGCAGCAAGCCCTGTGGCTGCTCTAGAGTTCCCAGAAAATAGAACAATATATAAATATAAAAATGAATAGCCTTTCCATACATGACAAATATTAGCTTCGTACACTACTACTGTCTTCAGGATGCTTTATAGGGATTAATTACATGATGTCGACGAAGCAGTTTGAGAACCTCCGGGAAAGGTGTGATATAAATACAAGGTATGATTATTTTTAGGAACTTCTACTGCTGACATTCAGCATAGCATGAAAGAATGAAAAATTATCTCCATGCTCCCCGTCGTGGTAACAATTTCAGCTTAGGGTTTAGAAAACCCATTTATAGAAGCTGTTAAAATAAAAAAAATGCATTCCCTAAATGAATTCCTCATCTATGTTGCTTGATCTATGGAAGAAGAGACCATCCTAAGCACAAATTTTCATATATATATACATATATGTAGGTATAGATAGATAAATATAAATGAGATGGCTCTTTAAACCAAAGCGAGAAATTTGGGAATTTAATATGCTTTCAATGAACTACTTTAGCCCAACTTTCTGCTTCCAAATATCTCTACATTTGGATTCACACTGCCTCACCCAGTCCTCAAGTTCATCAGAGAAAGAGATCCTGAGTGAAGTCTGCTGTGCCTGTTTCTGTTTAACAACCCTAATGCTGGGAAGTTCCTTACTTCAGTCCCTTCCCTTGAAAATGTCTTAGGTTTTTCTTCTGCTTACCTTCAGTGAACCCAACACTCAGCCAGTGGAAAAATGAGGCCTTCCTGTTATCATTTCCTGAAAATTTGGCCACCATTTCAACTTCAGGAATAAGTAATTCTGTGTTTCGAACACATTGCCCACCCCACCACACACACCTGATGCTGCGTCCTCCCTGTGTGTGATTGTAAACTTTCCAGTCTCACAGAATCCAAGCTCCATGAGAACAGGGAGTGAGTTTTCTGTCTCCTTTGATGCTCCGTTTGAAGGACAGTGCCTAGGACAGAATCCATGCTCATCAGTTCAAGTTGAGTCAATGAAATGAACGTGATTAACTGATACCTTAGAGGAATCTGTGCTTTGGCCAAGGAGGCTTGGCTGGATGTGGTAGTTGCTCAAGTGCATGCCCCTGGAATGTCCCCATTTGCCTTTGTAATACCTGGACAGACCCTGGGAACAGGCACATAGCAAGGCCTCGGGATCCAGTCTTTTGACTCTGATTGTTTTGGGCTCCTACCATTTTTGTTGTTGTTAATTTAAATAGTTTGCCAAAATTTAGGAACTAGGAAGTTTTACTTAGTGTGTGGATTTCTACTTTTCTGTAAAATCTGTTCCACAGGACAGCAATGGCCTGGAGCTAAGCAGACTTCTGTTCCCTCAATGGGACACTGCTCTCCCATTAACTCTTTGTTCAAACCAACTGCTGCAGGCAGATGAGGTTTGCCCTGTTGGGGAAGAAATATAAACTGGTGTCCATTTCTCAACAAGATGGAGCCATTTAGATGTATATCCTCACCCTGAAAGTAGGTTCTTCTTCTTTTTCCTCCTCCTCCTCCTCCTCCTCCTTCTTCTTCTTCTCCTCCCCCTTCTCCCCCTTCTCCTCCTCCTCTCCTCTTCCTCCTCCTTCTCCTCCTTTTCCTTCTCCTTCTTCTTCTCATCCTCACTGAAATTTACACAATTTCTCATAGGGAACCACCCCAGGCTTCTCATTCCTTCTACCATGAACAGTTTCCTAAGCCAGGAGTCCTCACAGTAGACAAGGTTTGAATATGCTCTCCTCCTCAACCTCCTTCTGTTACTGAACAAGCCATATCCACTCATTTACATTGGGTCTGTAGCCCTAGAATCCCAAAACTGTGTCCTGCAAAACTGACAAGCTTTACTGTCTGGCTCTTCACAGACTGGGCTGCTGACCCTGGGCCTATGCCCTGCATTCTTGCATAATTGAAGGGGGTCTTAAGGTGTCACTCAATGTCTCCTGCTCCAAGGCAGAATGAAATATAAGCCACACCACAGTGATCATTATTCATCTGATTCTTCAATAATTTTACCTTGGTTGATATTGATTCTAACAACTATATGAAAAGTCACTTTTTAAAGAGCTAAAAATCTTGGAATCAAATTTTAATTAGATACAGGATGTGCCATAGGCAACCTCACCTATGAGACAGACACATAAATGGTAACATGAAGATACTCACACTATGCCCATAAGATGTGCTATTTAACTGTTTAAATATATAGAATGAACTGGACTGGCTGACAAACCTGGGATCAAGCAAATCCTACTAAAAGATAGGGTGCCTCTTAGCTGTGTGTGTTTGTCCACATGTGTGTGTATAAATCCATCTTGTTATAGATATGAAATAGCAAAGGTAAAGCAAATAAATTATCACAGACCATCTCTATTTACTCTCACACATTGCTTCACGGGCTGCTTCCTTTCTGTCTGTGGAATCTGAACATAACTTCAGAACCCTGTTTAACCCAGGGCTCAAGACAACCACACTGATTCACAGACTCACAGGCCCTTGCTATCTTTTAAGGAAGGGGAGACTAGTTAGCATTGGAAGGCAAGAGATTTCCATTCTCATACAGCCTTATTTTTTTAAATTAAGTCATTTATACTATTTATGTCTTCAGCTTTTCCTATATAAAGTAGGGCTAATTCTTATTATTTTTATTCTTTGTCTGGGGTATGGGTAAAATTAGAACAAAAGAGTTAATGAGTTCCTTATAAGTTGAATGTGCTGGACAACTAGAAAGTATTATTTTTATAGTGAAGGCACGTAATGAACATAAAAATATAGAAAATAAACAGCTCAGCTTTGTTTTCCTCAGTGAATTCCTTATGTAGCTTTGAACCATTTTTTTTTACTTGAGGAAAAAAGAAAAGAAGAATTTTCTGGGTCCAAGGCACTGAAGAAAATAGATATTATTAAGAGGGCAGAATTTCATCTTCTTAGAGTTCACCAATCATTTATAGAATACTATAGGGAAAGCCTACCATATCAGTAGTGTTTGAAAATAGATTGATTCATAAGAAGGAGCAGGTGGCTCCCTGGGTTATTCAGATCATTCCTTGCTGTCAATATGATGTCATCACTGTGTTTCTGTGATGAGGAGGAGGAGGAGGAGGAGAAAGATAAGAAGGATGAAAAGGATGTCTAGCAGTGTTTGGTCACTGGTGCTTGAGTAAACAACCTAAGGAAGGCTGTATCCTGGTCACAGTTTCAGAGGGTTCAGGCCATGGTCAGCGGGTTCCAACTTTCTGGGCTATGGCAAAGCTATACATAAGATCAAAGGTAGTGTGGAGGGAAGCTGTTTACCTCATAGTAGCTAGGAAGCAGAGAGAAAAAGAGAGACAGACTTCATACCAGCCAAGGAAGAAAGGGAAATAGAATGAGAAGAGGGAGAAAGAGAGGAGAGAGAGAAAGAGATTGACTGAAATAGGTGGCTTCCCCTTCTCCTTTTTATTCAGCCTAGGAGACAGACCCATTCCCATTCAGGGAAGGTCTTACTTCCTCTCCCCAGTTAAGCCTATCTGGAAAATCCTCACAGACACACCCGGAGCTAAGTTTAGTTAATCTCCTGAGTACTTCTGAACCAGATCAAATTGACAACCAAAACGGACCATCAAGACCTTTCAGATCCTTTTAGAAACAGTGTGGTATGATGGTGTGAATAGAGAATTGCATTCGTCCCTGGCCATCCTGTGAATTCAACAAGTAAGGCTTTATTTTTTTTTTCTTGTAACTAAAAGTCTGAGGAGATGATTGTTGGTTGATGTTAATTCAGTAATTGTTTCAATATGGCTGGACTGAAGACCCTCTTATTTTCTTGGCCTTTCTCTCAAGGTTCTAAGTAGCTGCTTGAGGTCTAGCCATCACATTGAAATGTAGCAAGAGGCCAGAAGAAAGGAAATGAAAAAAAAAAAAGCTCCTCCTAGTAACTTTTTAAGGGATCTTCATCTATAAAGAAGGTTAGAAAATATGGGTTATTTTGTTTTCAATTAGTTTCATGGCAATCTAATTTCAATCCTTTTTTTCCCAGTATCCCTTGTTGAAGAAGGGGAGAATGGACAATTAATGATTACTGACAATCTCTACCACTTGTGTAAATGAAAGTAAAATATAATGTAAGTTGTCATAAGAAATTGACCCTTCTTTCAAAAAGCCTCACTCTGACAAAGGGAGAAAGATATACAAGGGCCTTAAAAATAAATCATAGCAGAAACAATTTATTCTGATAAGCTGTGCACTTTCCAAAGGCTACAAAACTATATTATATACACCACACATCAAAATGTATCTGTTCTTTTTATTAGGCAAACAGACAATTTTCATGGCAATTTTTTACTTCTTTCCTTTTTACATTTTGTATTTCCTAGTGTGCTAAGATGGAGAGCGAAGTTGTCGATAAAGACAAGAAACCTAAGCTCATTTCCCTGTCAATTATTTCCCTTTATCATTATAGCTGTGACTTTCATATTAACGTGAGAGCATAATTAAACAAAATGAACACTTTAACCATGAACCAATATGAACCCAGGTTTTTGGAAAACAGGTGAAGGAAATAAATGCCTAGGTTTGGCACGGAATTCAACCATGATGATTGTTCTCTGCCACCAAAATATATGGAATCATAGAATGTTATGTGGGCTGTGAAAAGCAATGACAATCTGGGCTGTCATTTATGCTTCTGAATCCAACTCATTTCTCATTTTCTAAAGAAAGCCATTGGTGGAAGAATGCCAGGAAACGATTAACAGCAAAATAAGGTGGGGATTGAGCACTGCATACCACCTGAGCTTTGCAGTTCCAAGAATCTGATCGCTGGCACTGCCCCAGGGTCCGATGAGATCTGTACTGAATGGTCCTCTTCACAGAACACCTTTCAATACCACAGTGTAACCTGTCAAAATCACTCATTTCTATTAGTTCATACAATAGCAACTACAGCTCTACTGTTACTTTAAGAATATACAAGTATCAACCAGATACTGGTGGCTCATGTCCCTTATCCTAGCTCTTCAGGAGTCTGAGATCTGAGGATCACAATTCAGAGCCAGCCTGAGGGGGAATGATCTGCGAGACCATTATCTCCGTACCAAAAAAAAGTCAGAAGTGGAGCTGTGGCTCAAGTGGTAAAGTGCTACACTTGAGCCAAAAAGCTCAAGGACAGTGCCCAGATGCTGAGTTCAAGTCCCAGGCTGGCACACACACACACACACACACACACACACACACACACGCACACACACAAATATACAAGGATCAGTAAGAATAGGTTTAGAGATAAAGACCAGTGGAGAATCTTTTTCTACGGAGTCCTGGCTTTTCCATTGGTTTTTTTTTTTCATGGCAAGATTTTCTTTACCTTTTGATTTTTGTGGTTATCTTTTCAGTATAACAGAGTTGTTGCCCTAGCCAGTTCTCCAAAATCATTTTCTGAGTCTCACATAAAGTCAGATGACCACTGCCCTCTTATACTCTATCAGCTTCATCGTCTAGAGGTTCCCTGGTTGCTCATTGGAAGATCTTGTGACTAAAGTCCTAGAATCCACATCAATGACAGTCCATTTTTTTGAACACCTACCATGTTCCAGGTACTCTTTTAAGTGTCAAGAATACAGCAATGAAAAAATGTAGACAAGTGTTCTGCCCAAGGGAAGCTTCTGTGTACTGCCAAAGATAAACACATAAGCAAAGTATATTACCACAGAAACTGGTAAGTCTTACAAGGAAGATAAAATAGAGTAATGACATAAGCAGTCTCTAGACACAGACATCTTTACTAGGATAGCAGAGGAAGGTATCTAAAGGGGAGACATTTTTCCAGAGAGCTGCATGCTGAAAAAAACGGTAGTTACCCAAATATATGGAGGGAAGGGCCAAGAAATGCACAGATCCCATGTGTGGGCTGCCTGGGGCTCAAGTTTGGATTAAGTGAAGCAGTAAACCCTCCTTAACTTGAACACCATTGTTTTCAGAAGTAGACATAAACCATGGATTTGGACAAATGGCTGGGAAAACTTGCTGATGGTTACAAAGGTGGGAAGGTTTTATACAGATCACATGACACAACCTGATGTACACTTTAGAGGCTACTCAGAAAGGATGGACCTCAGGCAGGCAGGGGAGAGCAGGAAGCCAGAAGGTAGTACAGTAATCAGGCCAAAGGCTTGCAGCAGAAGCCAACAAAATGGCCCTGGAAAATGGACGGAGTGGTTTTAGCATACAATCTGACTCTCCAGGCTACAGGACTTGTGAATGGTTTTGATACAAAGAGGGTGGGAGAAACGTCAAGGTAACTTCACCTCATACCTGAACATCTGATGCATTGGCAGCAGCATCTCTGCAGTGCGGTGGCTGTTGCATTGGCAGAGGGGGAGAACTGCTGTCACTATTTGGGAGCACTCCCGAGCCAAGGCCACCAGGACCAGTGGGGTAAATTAGCTCAGGAAAGAGAGCGGCCTTAGAGATAGCAAGAGGCCAGCCCACTGTCCAAGTTCACCAACAGGACCTTCTCCTACATGTGCTTTCCAGAGTATTTTCCCCTTATTGTTTATGAAGGTTCTCGGCTAGAAGATGTAACTTGGACTTGAAAACACAAATGTTGGGGCTGGGAAGGTGGCTCAGTGGTAGAGCGCTTGCCTTGCATGCATGAGGCCCTGGTTTCAATTCCTCAGCACCACATAAGCAAAAAGAAAAAAGAAAATACAAATGTTTATTTGAATTTCCTACTCAAGGCAGGGTTCTACTTGAAGATCTGAAAGAATTATGATTTCAAAGCTATTCCAGAGAGCTAATTGGGAATAACAGAAAGAGAATCAAAGGGATGACTCTTAAATATTATTAGTGGTATTGTTCCTTGGAACTCATTAGCCAGATGAGTACTAGGAAAATTGACCAAGTAAATTACAATGCACATAAATGCTCCTAAGCAATAAGATTTATAGTTATCCAATGAAGAAATCTTTCAATCACTTTCAGTGGGATTTTACAAATAAACATTAGATGTATAAAGTTAAGCTCTAGGGGCTGGGAAATTGGCTCAGTGGTAGAGTGCTTGCCTTGCATGCCTAAGGCCCTGGGTTCGATTCCTCAGCACCA
>NW_012267259.1:6312823-6467821 GCF_000151885.1 Dipodomys ordii | reverse complement strand
ACCACATAAGCAAAAAGAAAAAAGCCGGAAGTGGCGCTGTGGCTCAAGTGGTAGAGCGCTAGCCTTGAGCTGAAGAGCTGAGGGACAGCACTCAGGCCCAGAGTTCAGGCCCCACGACTGGACCCAAAAAAATAAAAATAAAGTTAAGCACGAAAAATATCGAGTTCTGTTTTCTGAAAATGAAATTGTATCCAAATTCTGCATATTTTCCAAGTTTTAGTCTTCCTACTAATATAGCACATACCTACAATCAGTGTCTGCAAGAATGTATTAACCATTTTAAATACCAATGACAAAGTAAAATTCTTAGCTGGGCACCAATGTGTGCACACATATAATCCTAGCTACTCAGGAGGCTGAGATCTGAGGATGGTGATTCAAAGCCAGCCCTGGCAGGAAAGTTTCTGAGACTCTTCTCTCCAACAAACTACTCAGATAAAAACAGAAGTGGGACTGTGTGGTAGTGGCTCAAGTGGTAGAGTGCTAGCCTTAAGCACAGACAGGCTTAGAGACAGAGCCCAGGCCCTGAGTTCAAGCCCCAAGACTGAAAAAAATAAAATTCTTTACTGAGAAATTCTTGGGAGCTCTTATATTATGTAAAGTAGGATCCTGTAAACTATGATCCATGGGTCTAATCTAGCCTGGTCTTAGCAGACTAATACAGACTAATGTTCTCTTTCAATTAGTTTCCTCCTACACTGTGTTGTGCGTTGTTTATCCTTTTTAATTCTACTGCACCACATGAGCATATCACAATTCGTTTATCTGTTCACAATTAGTGAGTAGTGAGGTTGTTTCTAGTCTGTTACTATGAATGAAGTACTATGAATTTCTCTAAGTCTTTTCAGGGTAATGATTTCATTTGTTTTAGGTAATGCAGAGTAGAAAGCTAGGCCATGTGGTAAATAATCAGTTTCCAAAGTAATCATATCATTTTCTACATCCCAGTAATGATCATTGCCAGCACATTCTCAACACTTTCTTCTTTCTTTCTTTTTGTCCATCCCGGGGCTTGAACTCAGAGCCTAGGCTGAGCTTTTATGCTCAAGACTAGCACTCTACCACTGAGCCGCAGTGTCCCTTCTAGTTTTCTGGTGGTTCATTGGAGATAAGAGTCTTAAGCACTTTTCTGCCTAGGCTAACATCAAACCATAATCCTTAGATCTCAGCCTCTTGGGTAGCTTGAATTATAGGCATGAGCCACCAGCACCTGGCTTCCTCAACACTTCCTATGATGAATCTTTTCATTTTTGCCAGTCTAGTAGTTGTGCAGCAGTAGCTCACGGGCTTTTAAATTTGCATTTCACAATGACTACTAATACTTGAACACCTTTTAATGGGATTGTTTGCTATCTATATATATATTTTTAGTGGGGTTATCAGTTCAATATTTTTCGACCATGCCAATGAGTTAGAATTTTATTTTGGGTGCTGTGAGAATCCCCAGATAGATTTGAGTAGTGGATTAACAAAGTGAGATCTCTGATCCAGAAAGTTTGTCCCCATATCAGTGAAGCAGGAGTGAGTGGGAGAGGGGGAAGGCTGCTCCAGTGCGTGGATGCACAGGGAGGAGAGCTTGGATAGAGCAGAGGTAACTGAGGCTGCGAGAGAGGCCTTCAGGTAGAACCAGGATTCAGAGGTCACAGCCTCACTAATGGGTGATGATGGGTAGATGGCAGCCTCCAGCTTTTATGGTGGTAAGTTCTCTGATGGGAGCAGATCACCTCCAGGCAATGTACGATCAAGTTCAATCACATGGGCAATGCTGACTCCAAGACTATCATTGAGCCAAAATTGACATATGTAAAAATAGAGTCGAAATAGACAGTCCTTCCTGAACCCGGGGCCTGTCCAATGGGCTTCTGTTCTTCTAGTTATAGTGCAAATATTTGTCACACACACACACACACACAATGCCAATAGCTACTCAAGGTCAAGCAGTAAGTGCTATTCCTCTGCCACCAATATCTGACTCAAGGGAAATGGACAGGCACTTGATTCGGTAAGCAGCAGTGAGTTGACAGAAGGGATGTACCCCAGTAAGGAAGCCATATCAGGGGATAACGGCATTCCTGGATGCCTGGTGGCCAGTGGTGAGGCCAGCTTTCCAGCTGTCATTGAATTTTATTGGGAGGAAACGGTACAAAGCGAGACAATCATGAACTACTTTATGCTTGCCGTCCCCCCAAGTGGGCCCTCTGTTTGCTCTAGCGCCAAGAGGAAAAAAGAAAAAGAAAAAAAAAAGGAAAAACACGGGCCCACCTCCGGCTGTGGATCTGAGCCACAGTCCTCCTCTGTCTTTTTCTGCAACAGGACTGGGGGTGTTCCATGCCGCCGCCAGCCCAGGTGGTAGGAGAAGTGTCCAGTCCCTCCCACCCCACCCCACCCCACCTAAAGCTCAGCCTCACACCTCCTTTGACCCCTTAGCAGTTCCTTTGGAGACTCAAGGAGGGAGACACTGAGAGGCCCTGGCATGTCTCCGCAGGATTTCTGCTTCCTGGGGCTGGCATTCAGTTACCAGAGCCATTGTGTTCTTTGGGAGGTGATCTTTTGTTGGAGCGATCCCCAGTGTCTGTTGTTGTGTTTGAGACTGACTTTTGTTCCAGACTAGTGGGCTGGGGAGACAAGACGGCACTAAGTAATACAACATGAACAGAATGCTTGCAACATTTTCCAATCTTTTTCTCCCCCACCCCCTTCCTCACACAGCATCCAAAAAAACTCCCTCCCCTTGTTTCTTCCCCCTCTATTCTCATCCATCTATGAAAGCTCGGGAGTTCTGCTTTGCTTTTGGAAGGAGAGTCTACAGGGAAAAATCAACGAAGTGGCCATGACTGCCCAAGAGCCAACCCTTTCTCCTCTACCTTTCCCACCTCCTCACATCTCTATTGCCTTCAAATCGCCTATCTGAACCTGCAGCTCCTAACTGAAAATCATATATTCCATTGAATTCATTCACGTCACCTTCTCCCCCAAAGACAAACCCTAACTGACATAGGGAGGGATTTTTTCAGCTCAGAGAACACATTTCTGTCTTTCTGGGGAGAGAAAGTTTAAAAAAAAAAAAAAAGGAGCACCTAAAGAACAGAATGATATGGATACATCATTTCAGTAATTATGGCACCACAACCCCTACTCCATAATTAAGATAACAAGTAATATTCTATGGGAGCCCTAATCTCTCTCCTTCCTCATGTTCCCAAAAGAAAAAAAAATTTAAGTATCCTCCAACAGCTCCCAACCAAAAAATTATTACGCTTTATTTCCAAGCCAAAGAAAAATTTATTTTGGAAAGTATGAATCAAATCTCTGAGTAATTCATGGAGGAAAAGGTCATGTACAAGCAATATTTTTTTCAGTTTCTTGGCTTTTGGAATTCCTTTCATTCAAAAATCACTTTTTGTAACTTCTTAATAGTCCAAGATTTTCATAACAAAATAGCTGTTAAACTGTACTTGAAAAAAATACTTAAAGTATAAAATACTTTAATAAAATCTCTGGTTATTGGGAGTTTATAATACTAGTTAATATATAAGGCTAATTGGTCATCTCTTAGTTATGTGTGTTATCCACTAAGGCTACAGATCACATAAATAATGGGCAAGTCCATAGGGATGTGTATATATATACATATATATATATATAATATCAGAAACTCACCATTCTAGAAAATAACTCCTGAAAAATATGGGGTTCCATAAGGAAATTAAATTATATGATGTATTTCATTGTTTCCCCACTGTCTGTGTTAAGTATAAATTAATAAATCTTATTTTTTAAGTTGACATGATGAATTGTTAAAGTGTCCCCTTGCTCTCTAAGCCTGCCTATTTTCAACTATTGCATAAAGGAAATGAGCAGAAGATACAAATTATGAACCAAACATGTGCTTTAGTAATCTAGCTGTATTTGCAATTTCACATTCCCTTAGGTTGTAGGAAGTAATTAAGTGCTTTCACTTAAAAAGCCACCTGGGGGCTGGGTCCAGGAGTAAATTGTGAATAGAGCCAACAAATGACATTATCGGATTGTTTAATTCTATCCAAAAGGACTTAAAATCAGAGTTGTTGAGAGTAACTCACAATGAGAAAATCTACTTAAAGAAAATTAAGAATATGTTTGCATAGCTGTGCACACACACTCACACACACACACACATAAATCTTAATGTTTTAGTAACTCGAGCTTGACTTTGAGAGCTGCCTTCTGCACCCAAGGGGAACATCACCCAGGCACAGGCTTCGCATCAGGACTTCTCACTGCTAGCTCCCTGCTACTCGAGTGCAGCTCAGAGGTTTGGGGAAAGGCAGTTGGTCTCAAATCCATAGCTAGCACCTTGTAGAAATACAGGTTGCTGAGTCCTTCTGAAAAATAAAAAGAACTAAAACTCTGAATTTTTGTGTGAATGTCCTAATTTTTTTAACGTTGGTAGCCAATAAAAATTTTATTAAAACCTGAGTAGAACAAACAAAATACAAGTGGGTACCATATGTGGTTCAAGGGTCAATGGTTTCCAATGTCCCATTTATATAATTCATTGTAGCTAAATGAAGCCGATGTCCTCCAGTGCATCAAATATCACTTGCCATGTGTTTTTATTATAAAAGAACTCTTTTTTTTTGTCCTGCCTCAAGTAAAAAGTCATTTGTATTTTTATTCTTGTTGCATTCTCAAATATAACTCAGGGGTTCCAATTTGTGGAGTTTGATCCTCTTCTCAGTGGTTAAATTGTCTTAGCGGCTAGGAATGATGCCTCTTGCTGTTTTACCACAAAGTCTTCAGCATCTAACAACAAATAATGTCTCTTTACTCCTTGTTCCTACGGGTTTTAAGTGGGCAGGAAAAACACTCTCCTCACGTACTTTCCAAAAATGAGTAACGTCTTCATTGATGTAAACAGATTCTGACGGGAAGGAGGACTAAATTACTTGAGTGTGTGTGTGTGTGTGTGTGTGTGTGTGTGTGTGTGTGCACTAAGCTTTCCTGTGGAAATGGAAGCAAATATACTGAAAAGTGGATAAACTCATTTTTTAACCAGAATGCTGTTGTTGGTCCAACACCAGGCACTTTGGTGAAGTGATAAGATTTTTTTCAAAAGCAAAGCTTTTTACCAGGTGTATGACACCATTTCGCATAGCCATTTGGGTTTAAATGAAATGAAACTGGGAAAAGAATGCATTTTGCATTTGTAATTCAGTTAAATAGCTGCAACACATGAATTGGTCTGCTGGTAGTTCCCCATATGTTCCTCCTTTAGTTATTTTAACATTTTCCCCACAACTACTAAAAGTGATCACTTGACTATGAGGCTTAACCTCTTATCCTTAAATCTGATAGTTACATTTATTTCATTCATTTACTTTGGGAGCTATAATTACTATTGTCTCAGCAATGATTTTTTAACAAAATAAAAAGCTCTGAAAATTATTCATCAAGGTCTTCTCGCCATCAAATAATAATCACTTGGAACATACTGCTCTCAAGGCTGAACCTCAAATTTTAAAAGTCATGTGAATCTACCTTTGAGAAAGAGAAAGGCAACTTACCTTCCCAGGGTATACACTGGCTCCCTGACCATGATATGGCACCTTAAATGATTAAGTAAAAAGAAAAATAAGGATATATTATTCCTAAGGTGGATTGCTTTGATTTAAATTATTGTGGCTTTACCTTTAAAAAAACTCAACTGTTGATATAAGATGTCCAAATTACTACCTGAATGTTTCCCATAGTTTTGTCTGTATATCATTTTAAATGTCATAAATGTCACCATCTGCCTTCTTAGAACCTATGAAAACAACTCCAAAAGTTCAACAGTAAGGATGTTACCTTGCTGATATGAGTCCTAGGCTTCAGGAAAGGACCTAACAGAGAAAAGAGTTTGCTAGCTTCTGGATTCCCAGAAAATAGGTTTAATACCTTGAAGTTACATTTCAACCTTTCCTTTTTTGTGTCCTACATACAGTCAGTGGTCAAAAACACTGACTCTTATCCCAGAGTATTTGATGGGTTTCTCTTATTCTCTTTCACTAATATTCCTTTTTTTTGGGGGGGGGTCCGGTCACGGGGCCTGAACTCTGGGCTTGGGCGCTGTCCCTCAGCTCTTCAGTTCAAGGCTAGCGCTCTACCACTTGAGCCACAGCGCCACTTCTGGCTTTTTTCTTTTTGCTTACGTGGTGCTGAGGAATCGAATCTAGGGCCTCAAGCATGCAAGGCAAGCACTCTACCACTGAGCCACCTTCCCAGCCCCTCTTTCACTGATATTTCTACTTATTCACAGTCCCAGTTACTTGTTGAGGACAAAAATCATCCATGGACTAGGTAATTTGGTGTGTCATAGCCAAAACCTCATTCTAACTTCAAGCCATGGCTACGTGATGGGTAGTAGAGTCATTCACCAGGAATCTATGCCTAGGGAGGTAATGATGATCAAGAGGATCCTAGAGACTTGCTGCAATAAGCCAGTCTTAAGGAATGTTTGTGTGAGGAATCTTATTTCTCCTGGGACTTGTCCTACACCCTTTAAGAGGATCCTTGTAGAGATGGAGCTGGACCTTTTGCCAAGGAAAGACTCGCAGAATTCCCAGCTAAAATCATCAGAGGAAGAGAATTGTAGCATGTCAGAGAGCACCAAAGATGGAGGTTATGTTTTGCTTCCTGTTTCAGATCTACCGAAGTTACTTCAAAATCAGTCTGTCAGTCCAACATAGAAGGAGCCCAGGAGTTTCTTTATTCTCAGGAGTTTAAAGATTAGAAGAAAAGGCTCAGCCATGATGACACAAAGAGAGTCCTAGCAGGGAGACTTGAGGAAGATCAAAAGTCACTGGGTCTAAAGGACCCTCTAGAGCCATGAAAAGACCACGTACCCCAAAAGCATTGCATAGTCCCAGACACCCTGTAACCTGCTAAACCACTGGTCAGCCAATGGCCCATTCACCCAGTCAAAGGCTGAGATGCTTGACACCTCATCCCCCCACACACATAGAAGACTGAGTCAGACACTTCCCCTAGAAGATTCTAGCACCTTTTTCAAATAAAACTATTCATGAGAGGTGATACCTTTCTTTATTTTTTATTATCTTTAAATACCTGTACAGGGGCTGGGAAGATGGCTCAGTGGTAGAGTGCTTGCCTTTCATGCCTGAGGCCCTGGGTTCGATTTCTCAGCACCACATAAGTAAAATGAAAAAAGACAACCGGACCCCAAAGAAAAGGAGTATAAATACCTGTACAAAGGTTTTCATTTTCAACATGTCAGTGGATGA
This sequence comes from Dipodomys ordii, assembly GCF_000151885.1. Lineage (NCBI taxonomy): Eukaryota > Metazoa > Chordata > Mammalia > Rodentia > Heteromyidae > Dipodomys > Dipodomys ordii. The sequence goes on along the minus strand of NW_012267259.1, from coordinate 6,460,556 downwards.
GCACAAAGCATCTTGAGGTAACACGTTGTGAAAGTTTCTAATGCCAGGTCACACTCATGGATGGCTTGCAGCCATCCATCTCCCGATAACCTTTGAGGAATTGTGTTATCTATTATAATCCTCATTTCACTGATAAAGAAAATGAGACACAGAAACAGTAAAAAAAAAATATTCATAAGAGACTCAAAAGACCCAGTCTACTCTGACACTTTTGTAGCCATTCTGATGGAGATCTTTCTAGTGAAAGTAAGAAATCTCAGCATAGGAAATAAAGCGTGAGTACCAACACTGCAGGTTGAGTAATCTGATAATTCTCTAGTGGACCTCATTGCCATTTTGAAAATGACTTTGGAAAGGAGGGAAGGATAAAGATGGTGATGGTGATCATGACAGTGAACCTTCTGTACTTTCCAGGTATTGTTGTAGGCACTGCACACGTATGAACACACTTGCTCGCCTGGGATGGAGACTAGAGCTCTCCAATGGAGCGCTATTGTGGACATGTTGCCCTGTGCCCTCCAACATAGTACCTAGTGCACGTGGCGGTTGAACAGCACACCTAGCACATCAAGCATGGCTAGCACCACTAAGAAACTGTGTACTTCCCCTACCTAATTTTGATTAACTTTAAAGAGCCATATGCTGTCAGAGGCACCAAATTAGAGGGTGAAGAGAAAGACTTTTTTTTTTTTTTCCAGTTCAGGCAGGAGAACACACGGAGACACAAGCTGCAACATACCTTAGCCAATTCCCAGAGCTTCTCATGGTAAAGTCATGGTTTAATCCCCTGGCTCCAGAAGACACACTTTGAAATCAAACTTTTGCACAAGACATTATGAGCAATCACTGCAGAACTGGGAGCTTTACCTACAGTGCTGTTGGAAGGTAGGAACATGAACATTGAGGTTCTTTTTACCCCAACAGTTGGGGGCTTAGGAGGAAAACTAGATCTGTTACTGACAAAACAAAGGCACTACATTTTCTCTTTCGTTTCTGAATTGCACCGTCTGCTTTCTAGTCTATGCGATGTGTTGCAAATAGTGTAGCTACAGCAGACCCATTTGGCTTGATGGCTCCTGCACTCTCTGGATCCAGAAGGCTGTACGATGATTGCTGTCCAGAAAGATCTGAAGCACGAAGTCCAGGGCTCCATGCAATGGGGTGGCCAGAACTGCCTAATCAACACTGCCAGAGATGGCGGCTCACAGGTGCAAGGGCCCCGAAGGTCAAGCTGAAGGGGTGAAGATAGCAATCATTGTTAGAAGTAATACCTGGGTGATTAGAGCACCAGATTATTCTAAAATATAGCCCAACGCCAGAGACATAGATGCAAATTTGAATAATCAAATAAAATTTCCCTTAAGCTTGAGGCTGACAAGCCTGGTACCAGGTACCAGTGCCTCACACCTGTAACACTAACTATTCAGGAAGCTGAGAGGTGATCACTGCAGGTTCAAAGCCAACCTGGGAGGAAAGTCTGTGAGACTCTTATCTCCAATGGATGACCAAAAAAGTAGGGCATGGCTTAAGCAGTAGAGCACCAATCTTGAGAGATAGAGCTTAAGTCACTAGGCTTAGTTCAAGCCCAGTACTACCATTAAAAAAAAAAAAAGTGACAGAATACTTGGAGACCCTAATTACTCAATTGAATGCTGCTTCATCCTCAACAACACCTTGAATCACCATAAGGAAAAACTTAACTGTGGCCCACAGACTTCTTGGTTTAAAAATCAATGATTTGTTTATAAAATGTTCTTAGCTATGAATAATGGGAAGAGGACTAAAATATGCCAATAAATGTTATTGCTGAGGTTAAGCATTCTTGCTACAGTTTCTTGGAGGCTTTAACTCATGCATGACAAAAATTTAATTTGCCCAGTTTCTGTCTAAATTCTACTCTTCATTGTCTGTCTGGGTTCTGCATAAGTTAGTAAGAGGTCAAGTTCTCTGGTACCATTTTGAAAATTGGGTTTTGGGGGGAATCAAATCTTTGAGAGAACAGTGGCACTTGAAATACAGCTGCTTTCTCTTTGGCATCAACTATCATATTCAATTTCTCAGAAAGGTTCAATCATCAGAACACCCTGGCATCCAAAGACTTATTCGTTGCAAGTTTCTGCCATGCAAAACCAAACAGATCCGTGGAGACACTCCCATAGAACTGAAGATCGTTAACGATTTATTATGAAGAACAAAAAATGTGTGTATGGGGGGGGGGAATTGTGTGCCAAGGGGGAGAATTTTGCAATTTAAAATGTATGTGTGTGCGAGTGTGTGTGACATTTGTAAAATTTCACAAAATGTTTCTGTTTTGCCAGGCAGCGCTCACAAAGCCAAACCTTGGAACTCCACACAGCACCTAGGCCAAAAGCAATCAACAGCCCGAGCCCACACAACAGCACATTAGAAAACACGCCAGCTTTTCTCCCATCGTGCAGTCAAAGAAAGGAAAACCGCAATGCTGAATTGCACAACTCCTCTCACACAAGGACGAAACAAAATTAGAAGAAGCAAATCATTGGATGGATACGTTATTATGGACAGTTAATGACTGGGAGAAAGCTTCAACTTCTTTCAATACACAGTGTTGGTGAACTGGATCTTTGACCTTAGATCAACATAGCAATCACTAGTCTTGCTAGAGTACCGTACCTTCATTGACTTACAGGAAACTGAACTGAGTCCTGAGTATTTATGCAGTCAGGAATGTTCTAAAACTGTGGTAAGCACACATTTTCTACAAAGAGCAAGATGATAAATATTAGAGACTTTCTGAGCCTGGTAGAATTGGTTTGGCGGGTTTGGCTGCCCCATGCACTAAGCCGCAAACTTCCTGGTTCAGACTGTTGGGGAAGTCATACTTTGCCAGCCCTCTGCATCCATGATGTGCACAAGCAACCAGTCCAGATGGGACCACCTAAGCTACATACTTGAAACATATTCATATTGCCCGAAGTGTAGAACTGAGACTTTGTGGGCAATCGATTATAACTACAAAACCTGGCTGTTGTCCAATATGTACATGAATTCGATGAACTATTCAAGAGACACTTTATTCACAAAAGCAAGTTGTGGACCTTAATTTACCGATCTCTGTGCTGAAAAATCTAATAAGGGAATTGGTATATACTAAAATACTAGAACATGAATAAGATTGACATTTGGAAGAAAATATAATTATTTGAAATTCTACAAAATTCTAATCTAAAGTTACTTAATCTAGTTCTGTCAAATATATTTGCATAAGAACAGAATGCAGTGTAGGTAAATATTACAAATTTCTAGTAAATGTCTGCTCTTTTTCGTTATGCAGCTTAATTGTGTACTCTTCAAAGAGACTACCCTAACAAGTTTTCTCTCTTCTTCCTCCCAATGTTACCTTCTCTGGATTCCTGCAGACTGAATTGTACTGACTTCATGCATGTTTGATTCTTTCATTCAAACAATAATCAAACTTGTATTCCTCAAATACAGGGAAGAAATCGCTTCAACATTCAGGAGTAAAAGGATTTAAGGACTCCATTCCTATGCCCAATAATTCAAGAAAGACATTTGGGTTTATTCAAGGACTCTGAAAATGTGCCACCCACAAAGCCTTATTGAAAAGTTATTCAAGAAGTTATTCGTGTTATGCCAGAAAAGTTAAAAATGAATCCAAAGAGGAGGAAAAATACATAAAATTTACAATTAAATCAAAATAATTATTCATAATGGTGTTTTCAGTATAGTCCAATTACTGAGAAATAATTCTTTGTAAATTACAGGCAAGATGTAAAAAATAAAAATATCCACAAGGTTAAGATACAATTTCTACTGTGTCAACGTGTCAGGAAGTAATGGAGGAGGAGAGAAAGAAGAAGAAGAAAAGTTCCCACCATGTCTTCCTTAGGGAAATAGAGATACTGACTGATGTTGGAAATTTGACTAAAAGGAACACATCTAACTATGTTACTAACAAAATAAGAATAAGATCTAGGTAAATAATAGTATATATACCCTTCAAAGAAGCAGAAAAAATAACAAAGAAAATATGATCACTCCAGGAAAGGGTAAAAAAAACCTACCTCATTTACATAAAAATAGGAAAGCAAACAGCAATGTCAGAATGAGACCAAATGTTTTCATTTTCCCAGTAAATGGCAACAGATAAATTTCTCAATTTAAAGATAGAGAATTTGAGATTAAGTTTTTCTTTAAGCAAAATCCAGGTATATCTGTTTCCAAGAGATACGTCTAGAACAAAATGATTCTGAAAGATCAAATGGAAAAGGCATGCACAAAGATACCATGGGCAAATGCTAATGATAGAAAGCAGGAATTATAACATGACAGCACATGAGGCAAAAAGTATTAAATAAGACAAAGACTGTACAATCCATACAGGAGATGCAAACGCAGTGCATTTAACACCCAACTAGCAAACTACATTGTGGAAAACAAAATATGTTTGCAATTCAAAACCAATGGATAAATGTAATATCATAATACAAATTTTAAATCCTCTAAACTGAGGATTTCTTTTTTTTTAATTTAATTTTATTTTTTTGTGAACATACTGTACAGAGGGGTTACAATTACATGGGCAGGATAATGCATACATTTCTTATCAAGCATTGCAGCCTCCTCCTTTGTTTACCCTTCACATCCCTTCCCTACCTCCCCCTTACCTCCACCACCCAATCCTCCCCCCCCTAAACTGAGGATTTCAATCTCACAATTAACATATTCCATTTAATAAATATGCAAAAAACTGTATAAGAAAGGCACTTTTTAAAAAACACTTTCTCAAATAACCAAGGAGCATTTATGAAACAGATGATATCCTAGACCAGAAAAAATATTCTACAAAGGTTTTCTCCGTAGTAATAATCATACAAATCATATTTTACACCTAGGATACAATAAAATTAAGTGTCAGCAACAGAAAACAGTCAAACTGCAATTTACCTGCTAGAATTTCTTTTTTACAAAATCTAAGTTAGTCAGATGAAAGAGAAATTGATCATTGGTTCTACAAAGTATTCATAAAGTAATGATACCAAGAAAACTTCATATCTAAATTTGAGAGCATTTGAAATTTCATGCAAAAGCACAAAAGGGTTAGAAATAGACAAGTAAGCTAGAGAAGGCCAAATAGGTTTCCTAAACAAGTGTTGATAAGATGAATTCAGATGTGAGGATAGCAATAGAGATATAAATTAGAAAAGAAAATAATTTGCTTACTTGGTTTTTAAAATGAAAGGCTTGTTGAAGAGAACTCAATCTTTGGCCAATAAAATGAAGCAAAAAGTAAAACCCACAAATAACATTATAAATGAAGAGTGAGGCTTAGATATCAAGATAATAAATTTTAAAGTCCACTGTACAAGGCTTATACAAATATATTTGAAGATGTAAATTAAATGACTTATTAGCTGTGAAAAAATGCTCAAAATTTAACCATGAAAGGTTTCCAAAATCCCACACCTAACTAGAGCAATTGCTATAAAAAACAATGAAAGTGTAGTGAAAGATCAATCGCTTTCCTGCTATCTTTTCTTTTATCTTTCAAGATCAGTTTCTATTACAATATTTTAAAATAGCAACGATGACAACAACAACAACAACAACAAATGCCCCCAACTCTTCACAAAGTGAGCAAAAATTCCCAATAACAAAATCAATCACTCCTCAGGAAAGACACTTAGGTATGCATCAGTGTAACTCACAGATGTAAATGTGAAAGTTCTATAACTATATTAAATCTAGTAAAATTAAAACATAAAATGAGCAGCCTGGTATAGCGACTAACACCTGTAATCCTTAAGGTAGGAAGGTCAAGAGTTCAAAGCCAGTCTGGGCTCCACAGTGACATTCAACATAAAAGAATAAAAGGCAAGAGAAACTTATCCTAGAATCATGAAGATGGCTCAGAGTTAATAAAACAATTCAATTTGGCACCTGAATAAAGATAAAATATAATTATTAGCTCAACCTATGATGATATGTTGTTGTAATAAAATTTATTATTTTTTTCTAAGTGTAGAAAATGGGTTAAGGCTATGTATCAAAAATCTATAGCTATTATCATACTTGATGATTGTAATATGTATTCTCACTCAGTAAAAAAGAAAGGAAGAATGACAATTATACTTGTTATGGCCATTATTAAAGAACACTATTCAGTCTGTAGCTAAATCAATAAAGCATTTGCAATAAATGACATAAATATTAAAATTTAAAAGACAATAATACTAATGCTTTGTGGACAAAATGACAGTCTAAAAATGTAAAGGATTTATGAGAAGCAATGAAACTATGTTAAACCAGAAGAGGAAATTCAATTAGATTACTAAGAAAATCACTAAAATTCAAAAGTAATTTGCTTTTAACCCTGAGAGTAACCAACTGGGAAATGTAAGGTTGGGAGCAAATGTATTTGTATAGGCACTTGTCTAGCATGTGGAAGGCCTTTGGTTCAATACCTAGCAATAGTTTATGATTGCTTTTATTATTATCATTTCAAATACAAGTGGCTGGAGGAGCTTCATTGAGAAGATCAACAAAATTATAAAGAAATAAAACCAGCTGGGAGTATGGAAGCTGGGATTAGAGCAGTTGCATAGCAGGTAGGAGACCTGGGTTAAATCCCAGGAAAGGAAAGGAAAAGGAAAGGAAAAAGGGAAGAGAAAAGGAAAAGTAAGGGAAGGGAAAGGGAGAAAGAGGAAGAGTGGAAGGGAGGAAGATAAATGGAAAAGGAATGAGGGAGGAAGAAATGGAGGGAAAGAGGTGAGGAATTAGAGGAAGAGAAGTGGGAAGACGATGGAGGAGAAAAAAGTGGTAGCGAGCCCTTGTCTACTGCTGCTGAAGATGTAAAGGGTAAAACTACTACCGGAAGGTTTATGATGATTCCAAAAAAAAAAAAAGCTATGACCCAGCAATCCCACTTTTGGGCATTTACCCAAATGTTTACAAACAAGACCACACTAAAGCTACCAGCACAACTATGTTTATTGCAGCCTTATTTACCATAGCTAAGATCTGGAACCAACCCAGATGCCCCTCAGTAGATGAATGGATCAAGAAAATGTGGTATATATACACTGTGGAATTCTATGCCTCCATCAGAAAGAATGACATTGCCCCATTTGTTAGGAAATGGAAAAACTTGGAAAAAATTATATTAAGTGAAGTAAGCCAGGCCCAAAGAAACATAGGTGCCATGGTTTCCCTTATTTGCAATATCTAGTATATGTATGAGTCAAGCGGAAAAGGTCAGATAATGTGATGTTAGGAAAATGAACCCTTAGATATGTATTTTAATGTTTTTTCTTTCATACATGTGTTTCTAACGCATTTATAAGATTATCTCTTTGTAGCTTTGTATGTCCCTCCCCCACAGTATAACCCCTGCTTTCACTATATTTGATGTCAGTATAACTTGTAGAGGAGATGGGGAAAAACAAGTCGTTTAAGGATACAGGTGGACCTGTTGCAACAATGAGAAGTACAAGTTGTCATGTCCAAAATGAGCTTTACAATGTTTGTGGGGGAGGGGGGAAGGCTGGGAAGGGATGTGAAGGGTAAACAAAGGAGGAGGCTGCAATGCTTGATAAGAAATGTACGCATTATCCTGCCCATGCAATTGTAACCCCTCTGTACAGTGTGTTCACAAAAAAATAAAATAAAATAAAAAAAGAAAACACACAGAACTACTATGTAATCCAGCAATTCCATTTCTGAAGGATAACAATTCTCACACTCGTGTTGGTAACAGTACCGTTCACCACAGCCTTAGATGGAAACAACCCAAATACAAATTGACAGATGACTGAACAGTGACTTATACCTAATGTCACCCTTTCCCCAATTGTAACAACCACAAATGTCTCTAGGAAGTGTCCTCTGAGGCCCAAAATTGTCCTAGCTGAGAACACTGAGCTCAATCACCAGGAAGAGAGATCCTAGGCCTCATAAACTGAGGATTTACATAAATAAACTTTCACTCAATGTACTTAACCTGACAGCTACTCAGAGGAAAAGGGGTGGGGGGGAGAGTGCAATCAAGAATTCAATGTATATCCTACAAAATTAAGGATAAGCATAAGAGATGGGGTGAATAGGGAAGTATGGGTAAGAATGTTGAATGACATGGACCAAAATACATTATATTCATAAACTGCCTTGCTCAATGTCAACTCCTTTGTATAACTATTTAGAGATAATTTTTTTTAAATGTTGTCCTAGCTGGAAGCCAATGGCCTGTCATCCTAGCTATTCAGGAGGCTGAGATCTGAGGATTGTGGTTCAAAGCCAGCCCTGGCAGGAAAGTCCATGAGACTCTTATCTCCAAGTAACCATCAGAAAACCAGAATTGGCACTGTGGCTCAAGTGGTAGAGTGCTCACCTTGAGCTGAAGAGCTGAGGGACAGCACGCAGGCCCAGAGTTCAAGCCCCACAACTGACAAAAAAAAAAAGAAAAAGCCAGGCACCAGTGGCTCATGCCTGTAATCCTAGCTACTTGGGAAGCTGAGGATTGTGGTTCAAAGCCAAGCCCAGGCACAAAAGTCAGTGAGACTCTTCTCTCCAACAAACCACTAGAAAAGCGGAAATGGCTCAAGTGGTGGAGTGCTCGCCTTGAGCTGAAGAGCTGAGGGACAACGCCCAGGCCCAGAGTTCAAGCCCCACAACTGACAAAAAACAAAAACAAAAACCCCACAATCTTGGGAGGATGGCATACATTGAAATATGCTAATATTTGAAAGTTCTGAAGACCTCAACAGGTTTCCAAATGATCAGTGCTTGAAATTATGGAGTTGTGTATGCATTCACAGTGACATATAGTTGCCATGGACAGAATATGTATATACATATATATATACATATATATGTGCATATATACATACCCCATGCATATATTATATATATATATATCCCATCTTGCGCTCACTGTCTCTCCTTTTCATCTTCTGTCATAGGATGCCATGAAGCCAAGGCCTTCACGTGATACTTGGCTCATACCCTCTAGTACTGTAAGTTGAATAAACTAGTGTTTATCAGAGACTCTTCTGATAAACACCCACTAAAGGCACAAGACATACAACAGTGTTTTGAGTTATTTTGTTCCATCGTTTCATATCTATCTATAGAAATAAAATCCTTAGAAAGGTAAGCTACTTTGTTTTGATCAAGAGTTGTGAATAGTCATTGTCTCTTTCAGGCTAACTGCTCCTAAAATGCTAGACGCAAGCCCCTGCTGTTATCTCTATGGAAGGAAAGCGTTTCTCAGCCTTTAAATCTATTGGGATTGTAAAAAAAAAAAGAAAGAAAGAAAATCCCAGGGGGCTAGGGAAAAAAATTGTTTTAACATGCAGAAATGCTACTCTTAGTATGTATTACATGCATTGGCTTTCTAGATTGTTCCTTGCCTTAGGTCAGATCTTCAAGAATCCTACAAAAATTTTAAAGATAAAGTCATCCCTGTTGTGGCTTATAACACCTAACAAACAACATACAAAAAAAGAGACAGCTAACCCGCATTTTGAAAAAGACCCTCTGCTTGCTTTTAAAATAAATGTTTTAAGAAAAAATAAGTGTTTAAAAAAATCATAAAACAGGGTGGGTATTGCTCTAGCTCCAACACCACCTCCAGGAATCTAAGACAAATCACCTATTTGTTTCTTAAAGCCACTGTCTCTCCCATTTTTGTGAGAAGAAAAAAAAAAAAACAGCCAGTCAAGGGTTCTGAGCTTTATGGGGCTGGAGACTAGAAAGGGGTGGAGTAGGAGGTGGGGCTGCATTTGAACTGGAGAATGGTGATAAGGTCACCTCAGACTTACAGGAAGTCACAAGTTGTTTTTAAGCCATGCATGGCAGCTGTTTCAGTTTTAAAAGTTTATTGAAAGTGGACATTATTTACACCCGTGTTCATACAAAAATACAAGCAGTGTTTCCCCGGCACCTGCGGCAGATGTTGAAGGGGAAAGACTGAGCTCACATAACCTCCAGAACCATAAACATGCCGACCTTTCCCAAAAAATACCTCTCTTTATGGCAACTTCAGCCTCCCGTTTCAGGCCGGATCTCTTATCATGATTTGAACTTTGATGAACTGCCTCTTCACCCACCTTTGGCTATGAAACTGTCAGGTTTTATAAGCTAAATAGGCTCAGTGGTGGTCAATGCCTGAATGGACACACTCCAAGGAAAATCAGACTGTTGTCTTAGAAAGCAGTGAGTCAGAGAGCCCGTGGATATGTGAGCCTCTGAGCAAGTTCAAGCCCCAAGTTCATGGTTAATGGGAGGGAAAGGGGAAAATGCAAGGCTGCAGGGAATCCTACCCAAAGGGATCTCATTGCAGCATGCTGATTTATAAGTACAATGCATCTTGATCAGTGCCACCACTTCCATTGTTCTTCCCCCCATCTGTCCCAACCCTACTCACTCATCCCCTCAAGTTACACAGCTCCATTTCACACATATACATTGAATTCTGTGCCTGTTTTTCCCCACCATTCATTTACTTACCTCCCATTATACTCCACTCCTTTCAAACCAAGTGTGTTCCAGTTTCCACATAGTCACTAGGGAGAGTTCTCAGTGTATTCCAACAAGGCTTCAAGACATGGACTCTGGAAATCTTGGTGTAACGCCTGCATTTTTCTTGCTGGTATAAAGTGATGGTCTACCTGCTGCCCTCTTTTTTGGTATCTCATTTAAGTGTTTTATTCTTTACCTACATGAACTTAGTCTTGGACTGACCCGCTGCTGATTGGTTGCTGGTTTTCCTGTGTTAACTCAGAGGAGGAAGAGGGAGTTTCAGGAGATTGTCATCTATGTTCAGGGGAAAGTGTGAAGACCATTTCTCTCCACAATGAGCCTCACATGGTAAAACCACCAAAGATCTTTCCTGTGGTCTAGGAAAGCTCCTGGTTACCGTATAATGTGGCTCTGTGTGTGTGTGTGTGTGTGAGTGTGTGTGCGCGCACACACATATATGGGATCACTGTCATAATTGTATAATGTATAGAATGACATCTTAACAGGCATTATGTTAAGAACTGAGACATTGGCCTGGGCCTGGTTGGGGGTGGGGGGAACTAAGCAAATACTATTATCAAGGGTGCCAGTGGCTGGTGCCTATAAGCCTAGCTACTCAGGAGGCTGAGATCTGAGGGCCATGGCTCAAACCCAGCCCAGGCAATAAAGTCCCTGAGGCGCTTATCTCCAATTAACCACCAAAAAGCCAGAAGTGTAGGTGTGATTCAAATGGTTGAGTGCTACTCTTGAGCAAAAAAAAAAAAAAAAGCTCAGGGACAGTACCCAGGCCCTGAATTCAAGCCCCAGGCCAACACATACACACACAAACACACACACACACATATATACACACACCTACACACATATACACCACATACCCACACACACACACACACACACACACACACACACAGGCTTAGTAGCTGATGATGGAGAATCTGTAATTAAAACATGTCCCCTTTCCAGATTATTTCCTTCCCAGGATTTTCCTTCTTCTGTTAAAGGGAAAGTAAGCTGACGGATATGAATGGCAGTAAGGAAAGCTTCATTCAAGACCATCACAAAGGGATGATGCATGGCAATGGGCGCAGCACAGGGGACAGAATACTACAGAGGATGCATGGGTTAAAAGGAATAATGGCTAAACCAATCAAAAGGGATTCTTGCTGAAGGCTAGCCAGGTGGTCAGACAAGGCTGGGGTCTGGTGGAGGGTAAGGAACGCAGCTAGATTACCTATGGGAAAGTATATATAGGTGTGGTGGAGGGTTTTTGCCAAAACTAGATTTCACAAAGAAGTGTGCATAAGAGCGCAGGAGCAGGTCCCGATGACTGAACTGGCAGCATTTTGATTGACTGCAGAACACATGCCACTCTTTAGCAAGCCCTTCTACCCTGTGGTAAGAATTTTGTTCCTATTCCAAGTTATACAACTTTCTTCTAAGGAATCTGATAGCTCAACTCTGCCTATTTCTGACAGGCAGAAACTCTGGAGATACTCAGGTGAAGAAGAGAAGAGATGAGGGCTGGAAGGGATTTTAGAACCATTCCTCACCAATTCCATCTCCTTTCCCATAAGGAACTGATCAGAGGAACTAATCCAAATCCACCAGCGACAGATACCAAAGCCAAGACTAGAATTCATGTCTGCTGGTCCCAGAGATTCTGGAAACTGTGTCACGTTTATCCAGCATTCATGGAAGAAACAAGGTTTATTACACGTTTATTACATTCTCTCTGCTTCCCACACATGAAAGCAGATGAGGAAGCATTTCTTTTAAAGTATTAGTGGTCCCAATGTAGACCTTTTTTTCAAACAATTGTTTTTCCTTTCTGGTTTAAGGATCTGTATCAACCAGTCTGAATTATTTATTACTTTTCTGTAACCTTGAGGGCCATTTTTGTCCTTGTCTCTGTGTGTGTGAAGGGAAAAAAAATCTGTTATTTTGTTATCTCCTGCCAATTTACAAACAGTTGTTTGTGTTGAATTCTAAAGAAAGACCAATTTTTTAAAAAATCAAAGGAAAGAGCTATCCAGGAGCTTCATTCAAATCTGGGCCATAATTAAAACTGTAAACAGAAATTTAGATTTCCAGTAACTTACATAAAGATGAAGATACAAACAAATGTTTTCAAAGTTAGTAGGTAGGTGAAGGAAGGTGGTTCTGGCAGCACCATATAGAATTCTTAGATCCCTTTCCCCATCCCTTACAGTTCTATGAAATATGGCTATGGAGAGGGAGTCGGACTTTTCCTTCATGTTTTACTTATAGGCATTCTCATACTGTTCTTTGGAATCTGATTGCCTTAAGATAGATAGCCCAGGGTGTCAGGGCACGGGAAAGAGATGCAAAGCCCAGAATAACTCCCAAGGAAAGCTCTGACGATCGTGGTTTAAATTAGTAATGCACAAGTAATCCCAGACAAACAAGTAATGATGCTAAGTTACCAGTTACTTTTTTTTTCCCCTTGCATGAAACTTCTTGCCTAATTACACATGATAGGAGATACTTTACACAAAGCCCTTTGTCTAGGAGGACATGGGTGCTATCTGAGTACAGCTCTCCTGACCTGCCTCCTTTTTTCTGTCCTCTTTAAAGGAGGTGGACTGTAGTGTATCTCAAGACCTTCAAAGTCTAAGCAAGGAGAGCCAGTGCCAGTGGCTCACGCCAGTAATGCGATCTGAGAATCATGGTTCAAAACCATCCCAGACAGACAAATCCAAGAGACACTTATCTCCAATTAACTAGTTTTTCAAAAAAGCTAGAACTGGAGATGTGAATCAAATGGTCGAGTACTAACCTTGAGTGGAAAAAAAAGCTAAGCAAAAGCTTGAGGTCTTGAATTCAAAGCCCAGTACCTGCACCAAAATTAAAATATAAAATAAAAAAGTGAAGAATTCTTAGATTCCTTTCCCCATCCCATAGTTCCATCCGCTGCTCTTCTAAACTCATTTTCAAGTTGACCCCAGAGGTGAATGACAAACAAAAAGAACTCCAACTTGAAGAAAGAGCAAAGCTACATGGGAAACAGAAAAGTTGGTCCATGATACCTCATATGCCAGGAAAAATATTGAATCAAATTATGTCTTGTGAATTATTTACACTATTTCTCTTTGCTAAATCTAAGCAAACATTCCAGTTGCATCCAATCTACTGCAGGAGCTTTAACTGTTTATTGTAAAATCAAGTGTACAATAGTCCTTTCGTGAAACCTTTAGCTATATGTTTAGTACTAACAAATATCACACATATATTATGAATGCTTCCTTATTACAAAGCCAAACATTCAGTACATGAAATTTGAAGCTCTGTATTCCAAATCATTATGAACAAGATGTTTCCTCTCAGGCAATTTATTCTGGTGATGTGGAACCTTTGAATAAATAGTGACGCTAGTATTTTTAATGGCTGTTTCCCACTATGTCTTGTAAAGGAAACATTCACCAGGGCTGAATTCATAACTCACCATTGTACAAGCCCCAGATTTAACAACATTTATGGCACACTATAAATTATTTTATATGCGAATGTTTCTGCCACTCAGATAATTTCATTTGGCTGCATGTTCTCTTCCTTATCATTCTGAACAGAAAAGATAACCTGTCTATGAAACATCTTCAGTAATGATGGCTATTCCAAGAGACACCATTTAAAGATAGGATGGCACATGTCTGTAATAATTTAACCAAGCTTTTATTTTACTCTTTCACAACAATGGATTTCTGGAACAAGAGTGACAATAACATTGTACTTATGCTCCCTTTTGCCCCTTCATCTTTTAGCTTGGCTTCCAATGGAGCAATAGCTTGCTTTTGCTATATATTTTGCTCCAAATGCTGGCTAATATTATGGAAGACTATTTGTTCTTCTCAGTAAAAGCATAGTTATTGTTTGCTGGTGGCTCTTATCTGTAATCCTACTTACTCAGGAGGCTGAGATCTGAGGATCATGATTTGAAACAAGACCAAGTAAGAAAGTCCATGAGATTCTTATCTCCAATGTTTACCAATAAAAAGCTGTGGCTCAACTGATAAAGCACTGGGGCTTTTGCAGAAAAGGCTAAGGAAGAATGTAAGGTTTTGAGTTTGAGCATCAGTATCAGCACCAAAAAAATTCATAGTTGTCATAACTCTTTTCTGATTTCAATAAAGTTCTCCAACAAGAAAGATGGTATTCACCTGCTGGTGGACATTTAGATTGTTCCAAGTTTCTATCTATTATGAATCAAGCTCCTGCAAACACTTTGGTATGTAACAGTTTGTGTAGACAAATACCTTCATTTTTTCTTGTCTAGAGATGGAATGTTTAGATCATGCAGAAGATATGTACCTACTAAAAACTCCAACTGTTTTCCAAATCACTCTTGCAAACATGTTCCTTAGTTTAACAGTGTTCTTTTGGCTTTTATGTGGTTTTGTTTTGTTTTTTTTTAGACAGTTGTGGGGCTTGAACTCAGGGTCTAGAGCTCTTTTGTTGAAGGGTAGCGCTCTACCATTTGAGCCACAGAGCCACTTCTGATTTTTGAGTGGTTAATTGAGATAAGAGTCTCATGGAGACTTTGTCTGCCAGGGCTGGCTTTGAACTATGATCCTCAGATCTCAGCCTCCTGAATCACTAGGATTACAGGTGTGAGCTGTAGGCACCCTGCTCAGCTTTGATATTTATGATGCTTGTAAATAAAATTGTATTGTTTTCTAACTTATATTTTTTAATTTAAAAGCATCATAAAAATCAGAGTCTACCAGCAGGTGACTTGGAGAACCAAACCCCGGTTAGATACATTTGAGAATCTAAAACTGAACAACACAAAAAGAGCAAATTATTCGCTTTTTCAATGACATAGATGAGTTGCAAATTATAGTATTCTCAACAGAAAATAAAGCCAAGCACACAAAAAAGTAGATATCATGTGAGTTCATTTATGAAACAAACTCTAGGTAGGATCAACCTAATTGATTCAAACAAATGAATGGTTACCTCAGCCTAAAGTGGTAGTGATTATGAATGAGCTGATTATGAGCACAAAAGAAACTTTAAGAATGGCAGAGCCAGGTTCTGGTAGATCACACCTGTAATAATAACTACTAAGGAAGCTGAGATGTGAGGATTGAGGTTTATGTCCAGTCTGGGCAGAAAAGTCCATGAGACTCTTACCACTAAGCCAGAAGTAGAGCTATGGTTTATGTGGTAGAACACCAGCTTTGAGTATAAAAAGGTAAAGTACAGCCATTCAGACTCTTGCCAGAATCAGCACCAAAAGAAAGAGAGAAAAAAAAACAAAGAAAATAACAAATAACAAAGAAAGGAAAAAAAGAATGTGTGTCTGTACTAAAAAGAATGATGGAAATGATTTGTACTAAGTTGGTGGGCTATGTATTTATTGAAACTCAAGATTTTCTTATATGTAAGTAACACATCCATTTAGGCCAAATAACCACAGATAGGAAGACTGGACACCTCAAACAGTGGTGCATGGAACCCTCCCAAACAGAGTTGCAGGTGAAGATGCTCACAAAGCAAGACCTGGAGAACTGGAGTTCCACACCAGAGCTTCATCTGCAGAAAAATGGGAGTTGACACCCTCAGATTATTATGTGAGTCATCGTATGAAAAGAAGAATGTGAGATTTTTCTCTGAGGAGAAACAAAATCTCCTAGAAGGACAAGAGAGGCTAGAGCAGGAATCACCAAGAAAGCCACGGGAAAGGAAGAGAAGGTGAAATGACAGGGAAACTAAAGTAATTAAGGACATACAATAAGAGAATGTAGTCAGAGATTGAGGAAGACATAAACGGACAACAATATCTATTTTCTGCTTATTCATATTTGAGTTTCAAGGGGTGCAGTAAGCTTGTGTGGAAAAGAAATTGTTTTTACATACCTGACAGTTGGTTCGAGTAGTATGGCAGTGTAAAAGGTAAGCTGAGCTTGCAAAAACCAAGACTGGAAAAACCCTCTACCTACAGGGTGATGAGAATGGAGAGATGGATATTAACATAGATTAAGAGTTTTGAAGGCCAAGATAGTTGTTTAAATTGCAAAGAAGGCATATGATGGATGGCAAAAGATCCCCGAGAAGCAGCTGATGAGACAAGCTCCAAGAGCACATAAATACATTTCCCAAATATGTGAGATCTTTGCCAGGTTTTTATGAATACTTGGAGAACTGGACAACATCTGTAAATGCTAGATAATTGTAATCAATGATGAAACTAATGAAGCTCATCAGCAAAGATGGTTCCCAATTGAAGCATTGGCTCTGCCTGTCACTGGGTACCCCCAGTGTCAGAGAGAGACAGTAATCAGCCTCGTAAGAGCACAGAAAACCTCAAAGGCACACACTACCATGACACCCAACCGTGAGCCTCAGTGCTCTTTCTGCAGAGGCAAAAAGAATTCAGGTTGTGAACCAATTGATCTTTACATGTTGAGACCTAAGACATAACAGGCATTGTGCCAAGCAACAGACACGGGGACCAGAGAACGAGCGGAAGCTTTGCTCAGGCCAACTGTTACCCAGATTCCTTCCTTTCCAGAACATTGATCCTCCATGTCTTCTACCTAAGTCCCATCCTCCTTCATTCGCCTCCTGAGTTCAGGGATTACAGGCGTGCACCACCACACCTTAAAGTGAATCCAGCTCCAATAAACTCAGCTCAGTTTCTCTCTGGGAAATATGCCATCTCACTACAATCAGGACCCTCACTGAGGCACATCATAGTCTGATCCCATCGTTCCTGTACATTTACAAAACACACAAAGCCTTCTTCAACAGTTAGAAACTTCCTATTATTTTCCCTTGCATTCAATTTTTTGTTCCACTTTTCTCATGAAGGTTTTGTTTGTTTGTTTGTTTGTTGTTTTGTGTTCTGTGCCAGTACTGAGGCATGAACTCAGGGCCTGGACGCTGGTTCCTTAAAGCTAGTGCTTTACCACTTGCGCTATAGCTCCACTTCTGGCTTTTTGGTGGTTCACCGGATATAACAGTCTCACTGAATTTCCTGCCTGGGTTGGCTTTGCAACATGATCCTCAGATCTCAGCTTCCTGAGTAACTAGGATTATAGATACCCAGTTTCTTATGGAATTTTAGCTTACTAAAATTAGATGCTTGACAGGCTTTGACCACTTGATAACACTTCTCTGTAATAACAATATTATAGAAATTGAGTTCAAATTGTTTTTATGTCATGTTACTTCATAAAATAAAAATGAAAGATACAAGGTAGTTGCTGGTGGCTAATGTCTGCAATCTTAGCTACTCAGGAGGCTGAGATCTGAGTTCAAGCACTAGTACCAGCACACACACACACACACACACAATAAATATTATAAATATTATACTAAGTCATCAAATTTTTATGGGTTGAATCATTATTACAATTGTTAATCTAAAAAGTTAAAAAATAAAAAAAATTATTAATCTATACTTGATCAGATTGTATCAATCTATTATAAACTTTGATTCTACAATTATTGAATGTTGTGAGTAAATTTATAGTGGAAATATACATCTTATCATGAGAAGAATAAGGTTTTTCCCCAAATTAGTTTATGGGTCAAATGATGTACATAACTCATGATGAGGAAGACACAAAGTAAATAAATAAAAAGGAAGATTTGTCTACAAGAAGTTCAGAGCACACAAAATTGGTGTTAATTAGCATTGTGAAATTAAGATTTTAGGAGTAAAGTCTACAAGACATTTCTATAATATGCACATGGCCCAAAGAAAAGAAACAATGAAAGTGCAGAACAGATGTTACTAGAGTTCAAGATATTGGGCTTTACAATAAAAATAAAACAGAGGTGCATAATGCATACTGACTTGGCAAAGCTTAATGAAATGTTTCTTTTAGAGATCCTAAGGAAATATTGGAGGAAAATATAAATAATGCCAATGTATTTTCCTTTTCTAGAAAACATACTGTTGTTATTTTCAAAGTGAATCTGGAAATGTCACCTTCCTCTGCTTGAAATTATGTAAAATGGGTCATGAGACCCAGACAGAGGTTTTGGCTTCAGTAGGCTACAAAGATCCCAGCAGTTCTTTTTATGTGGAAGAAGGGACAATGTGAGAGCTACCTGCCCTAGCAGGGATGAGCAAAGGGTTTTCCTTTCACAGCGGAAGATGGCTGGAATGTTGACAGGGAAGAGATGGAAAGGGATCTCCACCCATTCTTGGGCCAGTCCGTTTCAGCAAAGGATAAGTAGTAGCAACTGAGGATCCTTGGAGACTTTCCCCTTCCGTGTGCCACCATTCTGAGACACCCCCCCATTCCTCCTGTGGGGATCCTGGAGGGATTCTTCACACACCGCCCCCTTCCCCCTGCAGAAGATAAAGTACAATATCATCTGGAGAGAGAAAAGAAAGGTCACTACTTGAAAGAATCTCTGATTCACATTGTTCTACTTCCTTTGGACATGGTTCCTGTTTCCAAGCTCTTAATGCCAAACAGCCAAAGACCTATGAGGCCCAGTGGAGAATGTGAAACTAGATCTTTTGTATATTTTAAGGTTGAGTCTACACAATAGCCAAGAGTGTCGGATGTTTTGTCTCCACATTGCCAAACATCTGGATTGAGTAAAAAACTGCCCGAATGCACTGGCTGTTGCTCTTGTTCTGGGTGTAAAGGTCTTTTACTCCTTCTGGCTGTGAAACACACCCTTTGATATCAGCAGCAGGTCGGTGGGGGGGGGGGTGGAGAGGGGAGAGGAGGGAGGGGGAAGAAGAAATCAGCTGTCTGATATAGCAAAAAGAAAGGAAATCCAGCTTAATCTTTGCAAGGGACCATCTTCCCTTCCCTTCCACTCTTTTCCCTAAGCCCCCTCAAGGACTGCAGAATTCAAGCCATACCACGCCACCTAATCCATCAGAAAAAGGGCCAATCGGGCATGACCTTTGTCTACCACGACGGACCAAGTTGCCTTCCAGGCCCTACCTCTAATCTTTGCTTCTTTCCTGTTCACCCCCACACCAAGGGGGGGCCCAGGTCCTAACTCCTGGGCAGTGTCCTTGCCCCTCTGGTGTCACAGGAAGTGGAAGAGAAGCAGCGTCAGCCTCATCTCTGAGCTGCACATGAAACAAAGCAACATAATGAGCTGAATTTGTTGAGGGCTCTCCAGGTCCCCCAAATCTTTCTCAAATGTGATTGTTTATAAAATGTTTGATAAAAATAAATGATGCTTTCAATTTAAACAAAATTTCACACTGTTACTGGTTTTAATAACAGTTTTGACAGATGAGATTCTCATCATCTGTTTTGTCTTTGTGAAGGCTTCTTCAATAAACTAAAAATGCTTTAAACTAACAGATGTGACTATAAAGTAAGGCTTGAGTGTGAGACATCAGGAACTAAGGCTTGTCAAATGCTTCAACATAGAAATTTATTCCTAGCACAAGCATCTCCCGGGTATCAGAAAAGTCAGCAACCTAATGACTGCCGCTGAATGTGTGAAGCTGGTTTTAGCAGTCAGAGCCTATTTCTCCTAATCTGGAAATCTATCTGCTCCTGCTCAGATCTCATGAGTTCTGCATCCTCGGTTATCAGAAACCTATTAAGATGTCAGCCCACATTTGCTGGTGTTTGACAAACTGATGATTCACAATTGTTTTTTTTTTTCTTCCATCTGTCAAAAATTTTGAAGTTTCAGTCATGTCCTGCTAACAATAAAGGTATTTATTTATTGTTTCTTTGAACACAGTTGAAGATTTGAGATAAAGACCACTGGTTTTGAAATAGCTACCTGGTTTCCAAAATACAACAGTTGGAAGAGATGTTTCCTTCAGAAGTTTTGTGGTTTCTTGTTTCTGTGTTCTATTATTATTATTATTATTATTGTCGGTCGTGGGGCTTGAACTCTGGGCCTGGGCGCTGTCCCTCAGCTCTTCATCTCAAGATTAGTGCTCTACCAATTGAGCTACGGCGCCACTTCCAGTTTCTGTGTTCTAAAGTGATGCTCACACACAGAAAAGTGCTGGCAAGCCAGTGTATCAATGAAAATAATCCTAATGCTTAGATCAATCAAGAATGGAATGTAGCTGGGCACTGGTGGCTCACACCTGTAATCCTAGCTACTCAGGAGGCTTAGATCTGAGGATAGCAGTTCCAAGCAGCCCAGGCAGGACTGTCCAGGAGACCTATCTCCAATTGACTACCAAAAAGCCAGAAGTGGATCTACAGCTTAAGTGGTAGAGCACCAGCCTTGAGCAACAAAACTGAGACGATGTCCAGGCCCTGATTTCAACCCCTAGCATTAAAACACACACACACATACACACATACACACAAGTGTGCAATGTTTATAACATTTTCATTTCATACTTGTCACATTTTAAATGAAGATCCATTCACAGTTCGCAAAATGCATAATGCTGCAATTTATTAACACGACCTGGTGATCAAAACAAGAAATGGAAAAACACTGATTTGTATTCTTACC
This sequence comes from Dipodomys ordii, assembly GCF_000151885.1. Lineage (NCBI taxonomy): Eukaryota > Metazoa > Chordata > Mammalia > Rodentia > Heteromyidae > Dipodomys > Dipodomys ordii. The sequence continues at coordinate 6,439,598 of NW_012267259.1, read as the reverse complement.
TTTCACACACACACACACACACACACACACACACACACACACCATCTAATAATTATTTAATGCACACTTTCCCTTGAAACAGGCACAAAGCATTTGACAGCCACATCATGATGCTAATGAATGGGTAGCATATTACATCTGATTTTGCCAATCTTCCTCTGACTGCTCATAGGCCCTGGAGGCCTCACTGCTAGGCTAGCCCTGACAGGAGCAAGAACTCATTCCTCCCACCTGAAGGGCATCCATCCACTGGAGCCTCTCTGGCAACAGAGGTATTCCAGAAAACTGAGACGCTGGGGTGCTGGCAGACAGAGGGAGTAAGGCTGCCTTTGACAGATTTTGGCTTGCAGGCTGCAGAGAGACCTGGAGTGTGACATTACAAGCAGGCAGAGAAAGCTGCAATGAGGAGGAAGAAGAAGGTCTGACCTCCATGCCAAGGAAGGCCTGAAATAAGTTGAGTCAGGGAATCCCAAATCAGGGTCCAAAGGTCATATCAAGGTCAACCTGGATCTGAAACAATTAGAACCAAATGATACTGGTTGGGGAAGAGGTCAATTCAGAACACAAGGTCTAACTGTGTTTTCAGTGGAGGGGGGGGGGAGCAAAATCTAAGCTCCTATGGGAAAGAACCAAGCAGAGCTTCCGGCCTTGCCAGAGTTTGGGTTCTACATGGAGTCCCAGGCAGAGAGTGGCCAGAGTGTTGAGGAAAGCAGTCAGTAAGAGATCCACCTGAGCAAGGTAGAGAGAGATCAGTGACTCAGGTCTCCTGCATTCAGCCTTCAGGATGGCCCAGTGCACTGAATGAGCCATAGGCACCCTGATGATCACGATAAGCAATCTCAGTGTATGTGCCCTCTGTTGGCCCACAAACTGCTCTGAGAGGAACCACAGCCTATTCAGCTGGGACATTCAGCATTCCACCAGCATCTCCACATAGAGGAGATTCTCTCATGCTGCTAAAGGAGTCAATGAATGAACAGAAGAGGAAAATTAGTGAATGAATTTTTATGAAACCACTCAAAGGTATAATAGCACACCATTCTAGCTGGTGTTTTGGATACAGTCTTTCAGCAGAATTCTGTCTTTGGATTATAACCCAATTATCTGATCACAACTGTAAGGTTTTTCTTTTTTTCTTTTTTCTTTTCTTTTTCCCTTTGGCTATGAATACTAAAAGATTAAATTACCACCCTGTATTGTATCTTTTATTAATTCTCAGACTTTTTTTTTTTTTTGGTCAGTTATGGGGCCTGAACTCTGGGCCTGGGCACTGTCCCTCAGCTCTTCAGCTCAAGGCTAGTGCTTTACCATTTGAGCCACAGCGCCACTTCCAGCTTTTTCTACTTATGTGGTGCTGAGGAATCAAACCCAGCGCCTCATGCATGCAAGGCAAGCACTCTACCACTGAGCCACCTTCCCAGCCCCACTTCTCAGACTTTTCTTTTTCACTAGTTCCTAGACATGTCATATGATCTTAAATGGGATTGGCTCACACTTGGAATGATAAATAAGATCAATTTGGTGCTAACTATGGGAATTAAGGGGCAAGGTTTTCTTTTTCATCCCAATGTCTTAGAGATTCGTGGTCTATCACTTCATCCCTTTCTCCATGATCTGCCTTGGAGATCTGTCTTTTCTTCTCCCCACTCACTGCAACTCTTCATATAACCATTCTTCCTCCTTCTGACATCTTTAGCATCTCTTTTGTCTTCCTTTACCTTCTATCTCTAAACATGTCGGTCAATTATTTATTCATTCTACAAACACTGATGAAGCTCTCTGCCAATGACTACTGAGCTCTTGAGTATGCAAGATATTCCTCAAAGATATTCCACTCATAAAAACATACAGTAACAATGCAATGGGTTCCACCATTTCCTCTGTACTATGAAAGATGTCTTTCCTACTCCAGGGAAAACCACCTTGGAAAGGTTAGGGGCTTCTTGGTGTTCCCATCACCATCTTGAGTCCCATCCTGGCATCTGGGGAGGAGATTAGGGAATATGCAAAACAAACTGCAGTGTGAAGTACTGAGTGATGGCCTTGGTGGGCTGGCAATGAGGGAACTACTGGGCGCTAGGTGCTTCTATGAACTTCACAGCAAGGAGCAGGGTACCTTCCTGGTATAGACCTAGGGTTTGCTCTAGCTCCCCTTTTGTGTATTACCTTCCTGTCCTTCTCTTATTCTGCTCTTGGGGGACTAGAGTAGTCTTTGAGAGCAGAAAAACTTGTTCAACAAATATGCAGCCCAATCTTTCTGACATATTAATAGCAGAGAATTTCCAAATATTTTTAGCTTTTGTGTTGGGTGATTCACTGTCTAGTTATTTAGTACTGAAGGAGAGAAAGAAAGTCAGAAAAGGCAAGAGAGGTCCCCAGGATACAAATAATGCAATTACCTGAGGGGCAGAAAAAAGCTTCATTAATCGTACTATGGGTATTCAAAAATTTAAATGTAGTCAACCTTCCCATCTTTTATGTAAATTGCTAAGAAACACATCTCATGTAATGAGAGAAATGGAACAATTATGGGCAGAAAGACTCTGGTTGTTTGCCAGGTGACAGAGGTGTGACTGTATGAAGTTCTACTTCAGCTTCTTTCCACACACTAACTTCCGTGAGTCATGCATGCCCAGCACAAATGCAATGCATCTTGGTCATTCTCTCCCATCTTTCATAACCCCACCCAACCCCTCAAGCCCTGTCTACTGCTGACCACTGAATGGGAGGAATCTTCATTGTGAAGTTGCCTGGTTTCACAATGTATGGTCAATACTGACATTATCAAAGGCTAATATCATACAGATAGCTGGTATGGTCAAGCTCCTCAATGAGAGCTGACTCTCCTACTCAGTTTACTCACCATATGAAAAGCTCTTAAAAGTAGAGCTTACAATTATTCTTTTATTTCAGCCTAAAAGGATGCATTTGTTTGCATTAAATTGCAATTCTACATTATTTGGAATATTAGAGGAATCATGAAACTTTCTAATTGATAGTCAGAACAAATTTGTTGTGTTTATCCGGTATATCTTGAGAATTGACCTAGTACTGGTAATTGTTACAGGTTCTGGCAAAAATAATCTTTAAGAAAATCAACCTGGAATTTTATCTAGAAGTAGAAAAGACCATTAATACCAAAAAGTACACCTGAGCAACAAAGAGCAATAGTGGAGTTGCCACAACATCAGACTTCAAATTATACTATAAAACTATAGTAACAAAAAGAGCATGGTACCGGAACATTACATTACATATTATATAATATATATATAATATGAAATTTTTACTCTTCCAGAAAAAAAACAAATTATGTCATTTTGTAGGAAATGGGTGGAACTGGAGCTCATCTTTTTGAGTGAGGTAAGCCTAGTTCAAAAAGTCAAATATTGCATATTCTCAGTCATTTATGAAGTATATAGCTAAAATAACCATATATCTCACAGCAACATAGTACAGTCCACCAAACATTGTTCGCAAAAGGAGGCAAGAGAAAGGGATGGAATGAGGACACGATGGTGGGAGTGAATGTATTCAAAGAATATATTCTGTGAGCATGCATGAAACTATCCCAGTGAACCTTCTCACATTATAAATGTGTTCTAGTTCCAGAATACATTTAAAGAAGATTGAAATCAAAGTTATACCACTAACCAGGTGCTGGTGGCTCTCACCTATAATCCTAGCTACTCAAAAGGCTGAGATCTGAGGATCACAGTTGGAAGCCAGCCCAGGCAGGAAACTCTGTGAAATTCTTATCTCCAGTTAACCACATCTACACCTTCAAAAAAGCTGGAAGTCGAGGGGTGGCTCAAATGGTAGAGTGCTAGCCTTGAGCAAATACACTCATGGATAGTACTCAGACCCTAAATTCAAGCCCTAGGACTAGCACTCTCTGTCTCTGTCTGTGTCTCTGTCTGTGTCTCTGTCTCTATCTCTGTCTCTGTCTGTCTCTCTGTCTCTCTGTCTCTGTTTCTCTCTCTCTCTCTCTCTCTCTCTCTCTCTACACACACACACACACACACACACACACACAGAGATACCATCATTTTTTTGTTATTCCAATCTTCAGGATAAAATCTGCCCATGCTAATCTCCCTAAAATTCCACTTGCATCCTAAGCAGACTTGGTTGGTTTTTTTTTTTGGTCAGTCATGGAGCCTAAACTGTGGGCCTGGGTGCTGTCCCTCAGCTCTTCAGCTCAAGGCTAGCACTTTACCACTTGAGCCACAGCGCCACTTCCAGCTTTTTCTGCTTATGGGGTGCTGAGGAATTGAGCCCCGGGCCTCATGCATGCAAGGCAAGCACTCTACCACTGAGCCACCTTCCCAGCCCCGCTAAGCAGACTTTCTAAAACACCTACTGTATGCTGAGTTGGCTGGTCTGCCCTGGACTTATTCAAAAGATTTAGCCACTTTTAACCCCAAGGAGCTTATGTTGAGTCATTCCCCATGTAAAACCATCAGGGACTCTACAGTCTCCACTGCTTTCAACACAGCACTTTCTCCAGGGCTCACTCATCCTTCTCTACCCTAGACTCTACCATACACTAGGGCTACCAGAGTGTCGAGCTGTTGTAATTGTCTCCCATGTGTTAATTTTATCTCCATGGTGACACTATAATCTACATAAAAGCAGGAGTCACTGCTTACAATCACTCCTTTTTGGTTACACTCAAGACAAGGAATTATTTATTTGGCTTTGAAACCAAAGAGCCCTTTCATCTCATGATGATTTAAATGACTTTAAAAGACATGATTGATTTTCAAGGATTAAATCCAAGACCAGAGGATTTTCCTTCAAGTTTAAAAACCTTACTTAGTTATTAAGACAAAAATCATCACTGAGATCTACAATAAAATTGAATTTTAAAAAAAAAAGTTTAAATGAAAGGGGAAAGAAAACATTGCTACTCCTATGACAGCTAAGATTTAGTCTTGATTCTTTTTAATTATTAACTATCAGATTGATTTTTTTTCATCTAATTGCATTAGTAGTTTTGCCAATCCAACCAAAATAGTGTTCCCAATATCTGGCCATTTTAGAGAAGTGACTAAATCCTTGTGTAACTTAGCATAACAATAACTCTACTACTTAATTGTATAGTATAAATGAAAGGAAGCGTCTTACTTTAGACAAAGCTGTTTTGACCCCCATGGTCTTTCTTGGACAGTTGAGAGGATACAAGGAGACTCTTCTGTCCTCTGAGATGATCTGGCCTCCACTGATAGGTTTCATTATCTAAGAAGTTGAATTCTCCTGAAGAATACAGTACCTGAAGGGAGTAGCTGATATTAATTATCAAGGGGGAGATAGCTTTTCTACTTCCTGATACATGCTCATGTATGAATAGAAGGCATGGAGGACCCAGGTGCAAGTGAAAATAGAGCCTGGAGAGGCAAGCCTGCACGGGAGATGTCAGCCAATGGGAGCATGGGACACACTTCTTGGATGCATGGCTGAGGGACTTGAGAGTATACAACACATATTCAGGCCTACCTGTACTAGAAAACCAATGAATCACCACACATCTAGGAACAGGTTAAAAAAAAAATCCAACCAAACAATACAGAGATTGCAATAAGAGAAAGTCAGGATTCCAATAATTCTGGGAAAATAAAGCAAAGTCATCTAACCTATAAGGGTAAGTGACATGAGGGCTCCAGAAATCCAGGCAACCTTGGACTCGGGCTTAGCTAAACTACTTGCAAATCGCAATGCAATAATGAGGAGGACTCAAGAAATAACCCAAGCCCCCACTCTTGTAGGTTTATTGTAAATGTCCCCAACAATTGTGTCAGGGGCAAAGACCAAGGTGGAAGCAGTGTTTGGGGATCTCGGTTTACACTGCCTTTGTTCAGAAGACAAATCCAGCACAGAGACCTATCTGTTTCAAAATGAGGCCCATTGACTTGGCTTTTTCTGACTGAGGATGCAGACAGAGTAGAACAGTGCAGATCTGGCCCACCTTGTGTTGTTTTGTTTTGTTTTTAAATAAAGCTTTATTGGAACAAAACTATGTAATTCATTTACATATTATCTAGGTCTGCTTTTGCAATGAAGTCAGAGAGCTGAATAGTGACAAAAGCTGCGGGACCTAAAGAGTTTAACTATCTGGTTCCTGGTAGAGAAAGTTTGCTGACTTCCAGAATATTGCATAGTAGAGTAAGACTGCTGTAGTTTATTTGCTACTATAGTATTTACTAACCAGCTGACTTTAGACAAATCACTTGAACTCTCTCTGTTTCCAATTTCTAACCCTTAAAATGATAGTAACAATGTAATTCCCTTCATGGGGTAGTTCTAAAATCCCAATGCAATAATATATAGAATGTTTGAAGCACAATGTCTGGCATATAATAAATACTGTAATACCAATTATTAACATTATTGTCATCAATCAGATAACAGCAGTTTCAAAATTGCATTCAAGTAGAATATGTTTCTAATGTAGCATCTTTGCAGTACATGAGCACCTTTAGTAAATAGACCAAAACAGGCTCCGGCCAGAACCAGCTGAATCTGGACAAAGCACTTGGTTTTAGTATTGTCAATATAAAAATTTTAAGAAGATCACTTATCATTCTTTATTGCAGGGAATCTCTACCATATCTTGTAAATGGCGTTAAATGGATACTTAAAGTTTTCTCAAGGATTCTGTCAAATGCAGATAAGAGTCATGAAGAAAAAATTTACATTTCATCAGCATTAAAAGTTTATTAAAACTCATGAAAAGGTACTTTATTGTGCTTTTTTCCCCTGATGTTTTATATTGCAATCCCTGAGACATACTTAGAAAAAAAAATCATTTCACAGTAACTACTCAAACCTTAAAACATCTGAAATTCTCTTTTTGACCGGGAATGCCATTCATTAAGTTCTTCTTCTAAGGGACCATAAATGCAGTCATCTAGACCCCGATAAAGGCTTCAGAGTTGTCCCATAGGATACATGAGGTGGAGAAAGATAGAACATTAATGTCAAAGAAGCATATTATTTGATTCTCAGTATAATTAATAAACTCTTTTCTCTTCCTCACAGGAATCTGCTAAATCTCCAATTCTTATTTGTGTTGAAGCGGAAGATTTAGCTACTTACCTAACAGAAAAAGGGAGGAAAAAAAGAGATCTGAACAAGGCTTTAAGTATTTAGTAGTTTAAGCCCTGCATAAATTGGAGATTTGAATAAAAAATCAGCCCTGGTATTTTTCTATGAAAACAGTGAACAGAAGGAATATATGTGCTCAGAGGAATAGCGTTTTATGCCAAACATCAATCAACCCGGCTTTAGAAGCCTATTTATAATACTGTGGGGGTCCCGGACAGTCACATTTCACACTGTGAGGACCAATCCATGACATTCAGTAGCGAACAATTGAAGTCTTTACAAATAATTAAAACTCTGTTTGAAAATGGAGACATTTTGCACAGCTTTCCTGTGTGTGCACCATGTCATCGATATTCAAGAGTGTAAATATTGACTAGTTATTGCTGCTAGCCAGAAGGAGCAAAATCCCCTTTGAAATAATAATGTGGAGTGTGTGTATATAACATATACATATGTATGCACACACATATGCATAGAGATGTTAAATATATAGTCATATAGGGAGAGAAAATATAGATTTCACTTTATATGACAGTTGAATAGCTATACTTTAAACAACCTATGTTTCTTGCCAGTGCGGTTGCAGTGTAAGTATATGTGTGTGTGTGTGAGTGTGTGTGTGAGTGTGTGTGTGAGTGTGTGTGTATGATATGGAAAGAAGACAGAAGAATATTTCTGAAATTTTTTTATCCCTGATTTTTTAATCTTTAAGATGATAAGGAGGAAAGCATTTTTTTATCTTTTTAAAAAATATTCTCTGTTGTTTAACTTGAGACCTAGAACTGTACAATTTTAGAGATTTAAGGAACAAAATTAACAGTCTTGTCTGGTTTTCATCACATTGAAATCCTACTTAAAACCTTTTGGGGTGGGGGCAAAACATAAAAAAAAATCAACATAAATCCTAGAAATGGCTCCTTGATTTGATCTTTTTTTTTTCTCACTTAAACAACAGGAGTCCAAAAAGAAATTTTTTTTAGATTTTCAAAATCTCTTGTGATTATTTCAGTTTACTCATTGAGCAGAGAACTATTAAAGATATCCACATGCATTGGCAGTGTAAAGATACAGAGCAAACAAAAGCCATTACCATTTCCTATGAAGCTCAGATTCGGGGCCAGAGGTAGCATACAAGCTTGTGTGGATTTTATCAATTACAGTAAAGGACCCACTGGGAGATACAAACAATAGGTTAGAAAGGCTAGGAAAAAAAAGAGATGAAGAGAGGTAAACCTTACCTACACGGAGTGGGTTGTAGATGCTGGGTGGAAGGGTAGAAAGGGAACGTCACAGGGCTGAGGAAGCAAGGATTGTAGTGAAGAGATAAAAAGAGGATAGGTTAGGGGAAATAAAAGATTAGAATTCTTTTGTGTTTATAAACTAGATTAAGTGAAGTTTACTGTGGCTTCATCCCTGAGCCTCCTGTCACTTTGGGCTGCAATATTGCCACTCCATCAAAATTACACACTCAGCCAGGTGCTGGTGGCTCACGCCTATAATCCTAGATATTCGGGAAGCTAAGATTTGAAAATTGAGGTTCAAAGCCAGCCAGGGTAGGAAAGTGCAAGAGACTCTTATCTCCAATTAACCACCAAAAGGCCAGAAGTGGAGGTGTGACTCAAATGAGTATTAATTATATTAATTAGCCTTGATCAAAAAAGCTAAGGGACAGCACTCAGGCCCTGAGTTTAATCCCCAGTACCAACACACACACACACACACACACACACAAATTACAAATTCAAAAAGAAATCTCACCAAAGCCCTACATGTACATAAGAGGCAACAGAGATAGGATAATGCTGTCCCATTGATTTTAATGACATGGTGGGGTTGAGAACTCTATTATAATAGGTACAGGACACAACTGAGTTAGGACTTAATCGTTTAGAATTAAAGCCCTGTCCATCAAATTGGTAGATACTAGATTCCCCATGATACCTTTGTGTGTCTATTCAAGCAAATGGAAATGTGTGAAAACTACCCACATGAATGACTGTAATCAAGAGAACAATTCTGGAAAAGAGGTAATCCAGTTTGATCCTAAGAGTAATCCCATCCCCAAGCTGGTGCTGCCAAACTCCTCCTTCTAACTGCTCCAACAAATCCCACAACCCCTCCAAATGCAGGCCCAAAGCCTCCACTTCTTGGTGGACTAAGCATCCCAGACGCGGCCCTCTTAAAGGAAAATAATCCGGATAACTTATTTTTTTCCTTAGGCTGTGTAGACAGACATGTTCCCTGCATTCAGATAGACTGAACACAGCAAGGCACCAGGGGGAGCTAACACATCTTCCTTCTTTTTCTCCCCCTCTCACACAAGGTTGGCTCTGGCATCCCAGCTCAAGGGTGGGGAACAGCGCGCGCGCGCGCGCGCGCGCACACACACACACACACACACACACACACACTGATTCACTAAGGTAAACAAAGGTAATATACTCCACCAAAATACTTTAGATTCCTTTGGAGGAATGCACATTTCTCCTATCGGACACACCTAAAGTCAGCCTCCAACAAACCGGCTTTAACATGTGGTCTAGTCAGACTCCTGTGTCAAATACAAGGCAATGATGTCTCTCTGAGTGCCACTATTAAGAGAAGAGAAGGAGGGAGGGAGAGAGAGAGAAAGAGTAAAGGAGGGAGGGAGAGAGTAAAACAGAGACTGCTCTCTTCAGCCCTGCAATTTGAACCTGCATTTTACCCAATACTCCACTTGTAATCATAATGGAGGAAAATGGGAGGGATTTAGCACAGGGGAGGGATGGGCCTTGGTTCTCCACATTGATCAAGGAGATTAAAGAGAGGATTACTTTCTCTTTCCCTCTTCTTCCTCCTCCCCGCCCCCCCCCACCACCCCCATGCTCCAGGACTGAAAATATGAGGCAAGGAAGAGAAACCTCAAAATATATGCCCGACTGCAAGATTAGTGGATAGAATCATGGCACAAAGAGTTCTCCAAGAGTAAATAAACCAAACACTTGGCCCTTCTGATTCTGTGTTTCAGTGACATTTTGGGTGTGATTGCCCCAATCTGTGAAAGCTAGAGAAAACAGACCCCCTCCTTCACCCCCATCTCTGATACTTCACCCTCCACCTAATCTTCCCTCCCACCCCCCACCCCACTCCTCCTTGGGCTTTAAAGACACATCCTAATCCATCCTAATCCAGAACCTCAAAACTCCCCATCGCAAAATCAAGTGTCCTGGAAGACACTTGATGAGGCTTTCTAACCTACCCCATACTTTCAAGCAGGCGAAATAGAAGCGAGTGGAGTGTTGTTTTATGCATACATTCGTTAGGGCTTCGAGAGGAAAAATTAAGAGCCTGGGTCACACTTCTCAGTGAATTCCACACACACACACACACACACACACACACACACACACACACGCCCTGATCCTGAAACCCCCATTCAGTATCCGCTTCCCCATCCTCTTCGGCGTCCCCTGCACGTGTTCAGTGCTAAACTGAACCGCAGCCCACACCTTGGAGAGGTCAGGGATGACTCGCGAGGGACCGCAGACTCCAGGGCAGGTGAAGGGACCGAACACCTGGGGGAGACGGAACGCTGCTGACTGTCCCCACATCTCGGGGTTCTCCCGGGGTCTGGGTAGGAGGGAGACGGCTGTACCCCAGTTGCCTGGGCCCCCAGGATCACGCGGCCGCCCGAGCGCCGTGCGTGCCAGGCGGGGCCGGCAGAGGCGGACCCCGGGCCCCGCCGCCGCGGGGTGCGCAGGCAGCCGGCCGGGCTTCCCCAGGAACCGAGGCGCAGCTGTGGGTGGGGGTGCTTGGGGCTGCTCAGGGGAGCTTGGGTGGGGGGCACCGATCTGAAGTTGTAGGAGGGACTGGAAGGGAGCTCCGCAGAAGCGGGGTTCACGGTCACCGGTCCACGGCCCCGCACAGCCACTTGATGCTCGGGAAGAGCCGGCGGGGGGGTCAGCCGGGGGCGCAGCCGGGGCGCGCGCAGGCCGGCGGAGGAAAAGGGCCTGTGCAGGGGGGGGGGGCTTTTTTCCTTTCCAATCTACAGGGTTCAAACATGGAGACCCAAACGCCCGGGACTCACACAGCAGCGCCGCAGAATGTCCCTCCCCGGTGTCGGGGGACGGGGTGGGGCCCCCCCAGCGCCCCGGGGACAGCTGCGCCTGCAGATCCAAGGGACGGGAAATCCGAGCTCGGGAATCTGAGCCGGGGGCGGGCAGACGTGGTCCTTCCCGGATCAATCCCCCAACACAGGATCCGCCTTCCTCGGCGGAGATGATTTAGGGAGATTGTGTTTTTGTGGAGAGCCCCAGGAAGATAAAGCGAAGTTGACGCCCCAGGTGCTGGTAGACCCACGGCTAGGGCCCTGGGGGTCACCACCCACCCACCCACCCCCTCCTCCTCGGGAAGTCAGAGCTCGGGGCGCCTGACGCTGCCCTCACCTGCGGGCGGGCCAGGTGCTAGTTGTGAAGCTGGATCTTCAGCTGTCCTCCAGAAGGTTTTCATCTTCTAGCTTGGGAGGTTGGTTGGTTGGGGGTTTTTTTGTTTGTTTGTTTTACCACGGAGAGAATCAGTCTTCATAATCTAGGCAGTAAAAGCAATCCCATGAACCCTGAACTGGATGGGAGAGATTCCATTCCCCCAGCTCATGGTAGCATTTCTGCCTAGAGCATGTCTCTCGCTGGAGATGTTTCCTACTGACCAGGCCTTTCCAGAAGCCTGATCCTGATAACGCTGACTCTTCAAACCTTGCCGGTCCTCACAGGGGTCCAAGGGCCCGCACTGTGAAAGCTAGAAAAGTCTGGAAGATCAGAAAGTTAGAAAGGCCAAACCTCCTCGCTCCCCTCTTGCTCTCCTCCCCTCACTTTCTCTCCACCTCTTGGTCTGTCTTTGTCTCTCTCTCTCTCCCTTCTTTCACTGGACTTATCTCCACACCATTCTTTGGACCATAAAATGACAGCTTTTAGAGGGGCAATGTTAGTCCATGTAATGTTTGTTTCTTGTTTGTTTGGGGATGGAGGGAGTAAGTGGGAGAGACTAGATCAAAAAGATGCATTGATGGCTTTATCCAATACCTGTTCGTGTCTGGGTCCTTCCTTTGTTGAAGGATTAAAAGAAGAAGAAGAAGAAAGAACCCATGATTGAAAAGCAAGGTGACTTGGAAAAGTGTTTAGGAATAGCCAGCATATAGATACATATAAAGTATCTGTGAGGGGAGGGAGTAGGGTAGAAGCAAAAGAAACCGCATAATACACAGTTAGCATTAAATAGAGAATTAAGAATACACAAGAGATTGATTAACAATAAAGAATTCCTTCCTGAGTCCCCCTACTGCTGCCCCCAGATACCAAGTACTTAACTTACATTATCTCATTTAATTCCCTCACAACTCCAGAGTTAGGGTAATATTTTTAATTTGGGTTTTTACAGATGAGAAGCTTGTATCTCAAGAGGTTCAGAGTAAGTCACCCAAGAACGTACAGCTACTTAGGAGCAGAATTGGAATTGATTCAGGGGCCAGGAAGAATTCCTGGAGAATTAGTGTTTTTAAATCTCGCTGAGTTACAGAAGGAAGCTGGGAAATTAATTGCCTTCTGGGAGAAAACTTTGGATGAGTGAGGAAGCAATGTTAAGCCATAGAAAGCCTACCTGGTGAATATTCTTGTTATCTATTATGTGTTTTGTTTTGAGAGAAGGTGTGACAATTTAAGCAAACTAAATAGTGCATCAATTCATTCTGTCAACTTCTATCTGAACTGGAAAAACTACTAGATACAATTAAGCAGATGTCCATATTTTTTCTGGAAATGTCTATTCTTTAAAGACTTTTAAAGAGTTTAGACTATTTCGCACTTAAGAACAATTTGGATTTTAATTGTAAGGCAGGAAAACAACCTGTAGGCTTGCACTTAACAGTAAGAAGTCAGGTAACTCCAGTAGAGCTGGAGCAGTGGAAGAGCATGATGAAACCAAGATGCACTGTGCTCGCAAGCGTGGTGAATGCGAGCCCTTTGTACAAATATTTTTTCAGGAAAAATAATAAAAGAATGGAGAAGATACTCCTATATGTTGACTCTCCCAACCAAGCAGGTTGAACACAGCTCTCAAATGAGGCAGACTTTATGGGTGAATATCAAAAGTGTCTCTGATCTGCTGTGTCAGGTTTGGTGACTTCCTTAACCTCTCTGGGCTTCAGGATCCTCTTCTATAAAATGAAGCTAAAGCACCTCTGCAAGGTTGTTGTGACAATGGAATAAAGCACTGGGGGGTAAAAACCCTTCACTGAAAGCTGGATTCGTAGAAGATGCTTCGGTATTAACCACATTCAATGTGGTTAAAACATTTGAAAACTGATTTAGAGAAAGTAGCAGGATACCAGACAATAGGGGAAGGAGGGGGGTGGTAAGGAGCCTCAGCTCTTTGACAATTTTGCCTAGGGCTGGGTCTGGAGGAAAGACACGGATTGTCACACCTGTGGAGATTTACTGTGACTAGAAAGCACAGGCAGATACTTAGAAGAACAAGTAACGAAGTCTGGGGAGGTGGAAGAGAACAGTAGTGGGAACTTTTGCCACATCAAGAATCTTCTTGACCTTGAGAGCAAACAAGAATACTTTGAGAAACTGTAGGAAGCAAAGGCTGGTGTGAAATGCCTCCTGGGTAACTTTTGCACAGGTGAACACAAATGGCTTCAAGAAAAGACAAATGTCTATGTCCTCGCTTAACCCTTGACTGGCTTTAATAAAGGAATGCTATTTCTTCAGTGTTTTTGAACAGAGATTTCTAATCATTCTTAAACTAAGTGAAGTAGGTTTTTGCCCAGTTTACTATTTGTTGCTTATGTTTTGGCCCTGCCCTAAATTAATTATTTCTTGGGTGCTTGAGTTGGCCTAGAACCGAAATTCTACTTCTAAACACACTACGATTTATCAAAAGCAAGATTCATTCTAAAGATTTGCTTTGAAAATAATGATTTTTTCCTGATTGTACAAGTAATACAGGCTGAATCATAGATAACAGTATAAATATAGAATAAGACAATATGCTATAACCGAGAGATAACACATTCACCCTATTCTTACCCACAAGAGTTAATCACTTTTTTTTAGTGATTGCCTTCCATCTTTGTGACTCTCCTTAAAGCCTTGGTATGAACTTATTTGTACAAAAATTTGCATTCTGTTCTTTGTATTGATTTTCCTTGTGGAACTAAAAATATGTTTCAGGTGACTGAATATTTTCAGTGACTGTCTAATTTTACTTCATACCCATATAACACAACTCTCTATTGTTAGATGTTTGTGGGTTCCTATTTTGCTATTATAACTATGTTAAAATGAAAATCTAGATGTAGAAGTCTTTATGACTCCCAGCTGAAGACCAGTATTGTAAGTACAACCTGTCATCCTACAATCAAGAAGAGAAAAACTTACTGTAATTGAACTTGACATGAACTTGAACATCTATTTTCTTTCCCTAGATTGCTTGCTCAGCTAGATTGCTTGCTCAGAGCTGGTGCTCTACTGCTTGAGCCATATTTTCAGCTTGACTTTTTGCTGGTTATTTTGGAGACTTTTCTGTCCTGGATGATTTCTCATCATGATCCTCTAGATCTCTCAGCCTCTTGAGTAGCTGGGATTTACAAGAGTGAGCAACTGGGGCCTGGCTTCTTTCCTTCCTTCCTTCCTTCCTTCCCTCCTTCCTTCCTTCCTTTCTTCTCTTCTCTTTTCTTTCTTCCTTTCTTTCTTTTTTTGGTCAGTCATGGGGCTTGAACTCAGAGCCTGGGCTCTCTAAGACACTCTGTGTTCAAGGCTAGAGCTCTACTACTTGAGCCACAGTGCCACTTCTGGCTTTTTTTCTTTATGTGGTACTGAAGAATTGAACCCAGGGTTTCATGCATGCTAAACAAGCACTCGAAGCTACATTCCCAGCTCTCCTATTTTCTTCTGAAGAAAAATCTGTGCAAATGAACTTGACCTGAGTGAAATAGGACTGTCCTAGCTGGGCACTGCAGGCTCACCACTGTAATCCTAGCTACTCAGGAGGCTGAGATCTGAGGATGGCAGATCAAAGCCAGCCCAGGCAGAAAAGTCCCCATGAGACTCTTATGTCCAAGTAACACTCAGAAATGCAAAGTGAGGGCAGGGAAGTTAGTTCAGTACTAGAGTGCTTGCTTTGCATGCATGAGGCCCTGGGTTTGATTCCTCAGCACCACACAAGCAGAAAAAAAGCCAGGAGTGGCACTGTGGCTCAAGTTGTAGGGCACTAGCCTTGAGCTGAAGACCTGAGGGACAGCGCCCAGGCCCAGAGTTCAGGCCCCACGACTGACAAAAAAAAATGCAAAGTGACACTGTGGTTCAAAGTGGTAAAACACTAGCTTTGAGTAGAAAGACCTCAGGGACAGTGCCCAGGCCCTGAGTTCAAGCCCCATGACTAAAAAAAAAAAAAAAAAGGACTATCCCATAAGTTCCATTTGGAGTTTCATTAGCCCAACTCTGTTCATTCAGCAACTATGAACCTCCCTTGTGGGCACAAACTATTTTAAGATCCAGATAAATATCTATCTCCCTCTTTTTCTGTGTATATAGTGTCATTCTAACACTATCAACCAACGCTACTAACTCAGTGATCTTCTATTAAGCAGTAGTGCTGATTTCCTGGGTTTTTTACATCTTCTTTCTTCACTTGAATAATTATCACTCTTCTGTAGAATGCATTCCTGGTTTACTCATTTCCTTCACAAAATTCTTCATGCAATTAGGTGACAGAAATTTTGAAATCAAAGGAGCAAATTAGATTTTATGGAAGTTATTTTCCCCCCAGATAATACAGAGCATCAATGGTGTCCTATTACATGAGGACAGAAGTCAGCTCATAACTGCTAGACAGGAGGTGCCACTGACGGTCCAGTGGCCATGCCCAGCAGACAGGGGACAAGGGAATCAGGATCCCTCTGGGATCTGACAGGTGGGGTGTCTAGGACATTTGGGATGAGGTTATATTGGGGTATTTAGCCAAGAACCAGCTTTGGATGGGAAACAAGAAGGGTGTAACCATCACCAGGCAGAGGAAATGATGAGGGATTCCAGGGACTGTCATAATGCTAGAGCTTAGCCATGAATCAGTAGCCAAGAGGCCTCTAGCAGTGCAGGGCGTCATTCTAGGGAGAAAGACTGTCCCAAGCACATATACCTGCCCATGGCGCATGACAGAAGTGTTCCCAGAGCACCTGAGGCCCTACGTGAGACCAGTATATACATGTGTATACATGCATTACATAGACATCTACATGTCCACATACATGTGGTCCAGATGTTCACCAGATTCTGTACTATGCAGGATGGTAACTCAAGATAAAATTTAGTTTAGTAGAAAAATAGAGATCATTGCCAATTCTGCCTCAACTTAGCTATAAGAATGGTACTGTTTGGGTCCTGGGTGGAAATCTTGCTGGGTTCCATCATGTGTGTGAGTTTGGGAGTTTGGGAGTCCTGAAAACTTGACCCACTGGTGACTCAGTATTCTGTCCTCTGCCAGCACTGCTCTGAATCCCCCTGCAGAGCCTCCCCCTTCCCCCCCCCCAGTGTCTGGTCATCCCCCCGAAATTCAGAATGGCCCATTTCTCAAGATTGTTTTCTTTTCCAGTCCAGTGCCAGGGGTGACTGACCTTGAAATTGCCATTTCTTTCTTGACATAGTGATTTGGATTGTAAAAGATTAAAATGCAGAATAAAAGCAGATTACGTGACATGACAGACATGACAACGAAACAAAACGTCGTTCTCTCTGGTTGAATCTATCCTGGGTGGTTTAGAAGTTTGGTGTTGTTTTGAGACTTTACCTTTCCAAATGTCCAATCATTAAATGTGTAACCAAAAAAAAAAGGCAATTTAGTAACTTTAAATAGTGTTTGATTATTTTAGGATATCATAATTAACAGATTTCCTCATGTGGGGACATATAGGAAGTTTAGAATTAAATAATAGCATTTTGTAATTAGAAAATATGACATCTAGCTCTAAAAATGAACAAGTAAAGTCCTCAGAAAAAGGATGGATAAAGGTTGTCAATTCTGTCAATAATGATTTAATGATTAGGTACCGGTCTAGCAAATTCAAGACCCAAATTAGGTAAAAACAGGAACAAAACAGCAAAACCAACAAACAAAGAATAAGGAAAGAAGTCAGATTCTATAAAATAACTAATAATAGTTTTTCAGCATAAAAAATTTATGCATTATTTTTAAAAAGAGCCAAATATGGTGGCTGTTGCCTGTAATCCTAGTGTTGAAGAGGCTGGAAGGTTTTGAATTACAAACAAATACAAAGGACATAATGTTTATTGCATTCATTCTCATCCTTCTAGTGTATTTCTAGTGTATACTTTGTTATAATCAATGTTAAATACATAATACATTTTAAAAGTAAGACTACTGTGAGGAATTCATACATATTCTAAACACACATTGGATTGTACTTGTTTTCTTCTGATCAAGCATCTTTTTATTATGGCCTTTTATTAAAGGATGTGTTTCACCGCTACGATTCTGCCATGTATGTTTTGTACTTGTTCCCTTTGTCTGTTTTGTTTTGTTTTCTGGTGTTTGGGGACAGAAACTCATGTAACTGTTGCGTGGAGCTCACCAGGAAGCCCAGCCTGGAACTAGGTGATGTTCTGATATGCAGAATTTTACATTGCATGAAATGTAATATATGAAAATGCTCTTCTGTGATTTTTTTTCCTATTCCTGAATATCTAGAAAAGTCCTGTCATCTCCAATACTAAATACACACTAGTCTATGGTTTTGTTTGGTGTTGTTTTATAATTAACTCTCTAAGCTATCTATGCATATATAGTAAAGAACTAACTACATTAACAAAAATTCAACCCCCACCTTTTTTTGTTGGTGGTGGTGGTTATGGCAGTTTTTGTTGCTTCTTCTTTTGAGATAGACTTTTACTATGCAATCCAGGCTGGCTTCCAACATAAGATCTTCCTATCTTAGCCTTCCCATGGCTGGAATTATAGGCATCAGCCACAACATCAACTCTTTAAAATATATATATATATATATATATATATATATATTCATTCTCACAAGTCTGAAATGTCTTATATCAGTTACCTCATAGACTGTATTTCTTAGATTTCCCTTCCTTCCTTCTTTCCTTCCTTCCTTCCTTCCTTCCTTTCTTCCTTCCTGCCTGCCTGCCTTCCTTTCTTCCTTTCTTTTTTCTTTTCTTTTGAACTCAAGGCCGTGTACTTGCTAGGCCAGTTGCACCATCGCTTGAGCCAGGAACCCTAACCCTTGTTTTTACATTTGATTTAAAAGTAACTAATATTCCCCATCCCTTCCCCCAACCCCAGACTCTGGCAACCACCACAGCCTGGGCTTTCGTTCTGCTGTGTATCTGTCAGCTCTGTCACAGACACTCTGCTGTATTTTATTTATTCTATCATTAGAAAGAATTGTTGTGTCCAGTAGGTCAATGGCCAGCACAATGCCTCCTTCTTTCTTCTCTTCTCCTTGGTCTGGCTCCCTCTTTAGAGGAAATTTCAAATCATTGTATCACATT
Source organism: Dipodomys ordii (assembly GCF_000151885.1). Classification (NCBI taxonomy): domain Eukaryota; kingdom Metazoa; phylum Chordata; class Mammalia; order Rodentia; family Heteromyidae; genus Dipodomys; species Dipodomys ordii. The sequence continues at coordinate 6,420,933 of NW_012267259.1, read as the reverse complement.
CCCAAAAACATTCTACGATTTCTTTTCCCTTTGGCATGGCATTAAATCTACAAACGAATTTGAGAAAAATTGAGTCCTATTCAAGACTGATCCTACCAATTTAGAAATGTGCTACAATCCTCCATCTATCCAAGTTTTACTAATTGATCTTTAATTAAGTTTTAGAATTTCCTTCAGATAAGTTCAAATGTTTATGATAAAATTTAGGCACAGGTTATACTTAATATATTGTAAAGATAACATTTTAGTAATTGTTCATAAAATACTTAAACATTAGTGGCAAGAAAACCATACATTCATTCACCTGTAACATTCACAAATGTAAAAATAAAATGGATAAAACTTTTTTTAATGGCAGTATAGGGCTTGAACTCCGGGTCTTATGCTTGCTACGAGTTGAACCAGGTACCCAACCCATTTTTGCATTTTAGTCATTTTTCAGATAGAGTCTAACTTTTTTTTACCTGGGGCTAGTCTCAGACAATGATTCTCCTATGTATGGCTTTCCCTATAGCGGGGATTACAGACACAAACCTCTATACATGGCTTATTGATTGGGATGGGGTCTCACTAACTTTTTGCTCAGATTTGCCTCCAACTATGAGCCTCCCAATCTCTGCTTCCTGAGTAACTAGGACTACAACCCTGACCACTACATCCGACCATTTTAAAAACGTTTTGAACTTGTCTTAACATAAAATCATGATGATTTATGCATCCTACTAGGTTTTCCTTTGTTGATTTGTAATCTCATTTTGGCTTCCTTTGTTTAGTTTCTTTTTTAGGAGGACATACCTATGATCAGCCAAAAGGAAAAAAACAGAATGTAGATTTCCCATTCTCCTTTGCAGTTGCACAATTAAGATCAAGCCCATGAGTTAGAAGTTTGTGAGAATTTTGTGAAGGCTTTTAGAGGAAAGCAATAGAAAATACTGTACTCCTGTTTTTTAGTCTTCTTGCCTGAGGTGAATGTGGTGGCAGATTCTCCCACAATTATCTTACGTGATATAACAATGCTGAGAATGAGAAGAGAAGAAAGGCGGAGATACCTGAATCTTAGTGGCTATAAAGACACAAACTTTGGCATTTTGAGGCAGTGTCAAATGTGCTTGAATCTTCATTTGGCTTGCAAACAATTTGATTTCCCTTCATAGTTTTATGCCATCTGAAAATTGGATAGACATGCCTACTTTGGCCCAACTTAATTTTCATTCTTCAAGCTAATTCATTCATCAAAAACCTGAAGATAGAATTCTTCAACAAACTACACTTCTACTGACCATATTCTTATCTAGTCAACATTCCATATATTTACCACCAACATAGAAAGACTAGCAACTTCTCTTTTAATTAAAGTAAAAATGCCCTACGGTTTTAAAGTCTCACAAATCTACCTGTGATAAAATAAGGAATTTCGTCTGGTCTTTGTGGCAAGTTCTTGACAGGTTGCTTCAAAAGCTTTGGAATTTCCTGAATGATAGCAATATCTCTTTTATGCTAATGAGATGAGTCTCATTCCTGCCCCCCCCCATGGGTTTTGCTTGAGGGCTGGTCACCAGAAAGCCTGAGCTCATGATTATAGGGTTGGAACTTTCAGATGCTTGGAAGTTCCCTCCAGAGAGGGGAAGGAGACTGAAGATTGAGTTCAGTCATACGTCCTGTGACTTAATAACCCATGCCTACTGAATGAAACCCCAAGAAAAACCAAGCTCTGTGGAGTTTCCTGATCAGTGAACACATTGCTATGTGCCCAGAGAGGGACAGTCCCTCCTTACCTGGCACAGGACACCGAGGCTCTGGCTTCCCTCTTAGACTTGGTTCTACTTGTGTCCTTTTGGCCTGTAACTGTAATCATACATTAAGATGGTCCCTGATATTAAATTCCGTAAAAACAATAAAATAATGTGTAACCTGACTTATAAGTAATGCATGAACACAATTGTACATGGAGACATGATTTCCCTTTTCGTTTGTTTTTGTGTTTGGAAAAAAAAATGCTTTCCATATAGGGAGACTCTCCTAATAGTATCTTAAGATTAACAGTATGGATGGGTGCTGTTGGCTTACACTATAATCAATCCTAGCTGCACAGGAAGCTGAGACCTGGAGGGTCACATATTAATGCCACTCAGGGCAGAAAAGTGTTTGAGATTCCCTCTCCAATTAACTGACAAAAGTCTAGGCTGGAGGCATGATTTAAGTAGCAGAGCTTCTGTCTAGCAAATTCAAGGGCTCAAGTTCAAACCCTAGTACCAACAAGCAGACCGAAAAAAAAAAAAGTTGGTATTATCCTTTGGTTCCATCATTTCCATTCCCACCAATGACTGATGTCAAAATCATAAAGAATCAAAACAGTAGCCAAAGATATAAATTGACTTTCCAAAAACTGGTGTTTGTGGCAAGGTGATGGTTGGTCCACAGTGGCAGGCTACAGCTGACACTGGCAGAAGCAGAAAGCATTTACAGGCTGAGACCTAGGGTAGAAGATCCATCTGTCATGTCAGCTGACCATGAGCTTCAGCTCAGTCCTCTTCTAGGCAACATGATGAATATGGAGAAGCACAAAGCCAGCTCCCATAGCCAGGACAGAATAAGAAGCAGTTGCTACCTGGGAAATCCTGTAGCACCTTAGTGTAAGCATAGGTGAGCTCTCCTGAGAGTGTAGAGTTGGAAATTATTGAGGACCCCTAGAAGCCGCTAGGCATACAGGATGAGAAATGCTAGGAAATCAGTAAGACCTAGAATAACAGGCTCTCATCAGGAGAGCATCTAAATCAACTGGGCTTTTCTCCACCTGAGCTTCAACACTCAATCTCAGCCAAGTGACTTGTGCTACAAGGAGTCCAAGGAAGAGAGCATGACTTTAGTGGACACCTATATTACCCACTTATTTCAAAGCCTTATCTAGTGCAAGTCCTGACTGGATGGTGGATTATTCTTCGTCTTTTGGCAAAGTCTAAAGTTTGTTCGTTAGATTTCAAGTTGAATTATTGTTGACATACAAGAGTTGACTGCAAGGTTCCCCAGTTGAAAAATACCACATAAGGACATGGAGTTGAAGTGACACTTGAGTCAAACCTTATATGCAAGAAATAGTATGTTGAGGCCTGACAACTGTTTCCTCTCCCACCCCATTCCTTCGCTTCTCCTCTTTTCCCCCTCCTCTTCCCTTCTGCCTTTCCTCCCTTCCCTTTCTTTCCCTTTCCCTTCCTTTTTCCCTCTTGGTCCCGTCCTTTCCCCTCCCTTTTTCTGCCCTTTCCTTCATTTCTCTTCCCTTCTCTTCCCTCCTCTCTCCTCTGTACTTCCCTACACAAGGTCTTCCCAGACCCATCCAAATGGGATCTGAATTACTTACTTATGTGAGAATCTCTTCCCTCTCAGCCCCATTCAGAAAGCACATTGAGGAGATTCCTGAATAAAATATCCTTTAGGTCTTTGCCTAATGTCCTCCTCTAGGTGACTCCGTGCTGCCAACATGATCGCGCTTATTTTGATTCACTCACCAGATGCTGTGTTGGCTATATTCACAGATCTCTCTCACATGGTCAACAACAACAACAACAGCAACAGCAACAACAAAGAACTTCACCCAGAGCAAATATCCAAAGGAAAGGATGGCTTTCCTCTCCTCTTTTCAACCATGTCCTTTGCCACCAATGATTTTTGTTAAATTAAATATGAAAATGCACATCGGAGGCTCCTCAAGGGAGAATCAATCCATGGGAGAGCTTCCATTGACAAGTATCATCACTGCATTTATCCACGTAGAGGGTAAAACGTCACTGCATCCTTCTGCGTTTGTTGTCAACCCCCCCCAAAACAACAACAACAGCAGCAACAATTTTCTTCATTTCTAAGCTGCCCATGGACACAGTTCCACAAGCTCTCCCTCGCTCTCTGTGTGGCGGGCACTTCAGATCACCATGGCTGCACAGTGTGGCATGCCTGGCCTCCACGCCTCCCCTCATTTCCTCCGCACCCATCCGTGAAGACAGATTTCAAGTCCCTTCTCCATGAACCCTCGCTCCCACGACTGCAGGCAACACCCCGGTGTCCCTTCCCTGAACTCTTGCTCACCCAGTGGATCTCTTTATAGTGGTCTAATTGTTTTGTGTTCTGCTGCTGTTGTCTCCCCAAGTGGATCATAAACTGTCTGGTGTCTCTCCCCTCCAAATCCGAGTACAGTGGTAGACTTCCTTGTGTGCCAGCTCGAGCAGATTCAGAAAGCACAGTACATAGTTGAGATGAAGCAGGAGTTCCAAACAGTGGAGGGATTACAGATCTGGTGGAATTTTGATTCAATGGAAGTATACGTCAAATGTTTGACAAACTCAAAGAATGGTATACATAGGGGAGGGTTTTCCAGGCGCAGCTCCTCTGAACAACTGATGTAGTCCATAACAAAATGAATACCTGGAAACTGAAATGATCTGCCAGGAGTTAGGGTTGAAGGGGAGAGAAGATGAGAGAGGAATGGTGAGTGACTACAGTTGTCATATTTGATGTACAGATGGGAATACAGGACCAGGTCACTTGAGAGGGTGGGTGGATGAGGGAGAGATGGGGGAGATGGATGAAAATGTGTTGTATCTATAAACTCGTCTGTTGAATGGAAACTCCTTTGGACAACTCCCTGAAGATAATTGTTTAAAAAATGAATAGCAATAAATGTTCGAGTGGCCATTCTCAGGACAGAGCTGACGAGAGGATGTGATTGTTGATTTGCTTTTCCTGGGATGTAACTTTGAGGAGATGGAGTGCAGTGCGCTCCTAAGTCACTCCACAGCCTATTGGTTTTATATGTCATCAATGTATATTGTATGTCGACACTATTACCGGGAGAAGCAGGAGGTGCCTGGAGTTAGGCCCCCACCTCAGCCCGTCATCCCATGCTGTGCCCGATGGGAAGCCTCTGATTCCTGCACTTGGAGCTGGGACAATGCAACTTAATCAGACTGACAGGAAACAGGCAGCAATTACAGTGCGCGGCTACATCTGCTGGGTTCCACTCCACTGAAGGAGGAGTTATCTCAATTTTAATGTACATCCCTTTTTCATGTTTCATTTAACCTCTGCTGTATTATTAAACACATCAAAATATAATGACACTCGTTAAAGAAGAAAAAGAGGACAGTTGGGAGATTTTGGACTGGATCTCCTATATTTGTAACTTAATTGTATCATTTTTACTTCTCTCCAACATCTCCCCCTGGTGAATAACTAATTCGCTATATAGGTATTTAAATAGCCAGTGGGGAACGAGCTGTTTAAACACCTACTTCCACACTGAGTTCAGTGACAATGAAATGTCCTTCCATCATTTGTTTGCATTGGGAGTATTTCTCCTCACGGAAACATGTTTGTGTAAAGTGTCAAAATAGCTCAATTACCCATCCCTGCAGGGTGCATCAACTGCTTCCAATGTAGCTCCAGGAACTTCCCCAGGATTGTATTTGTGAGGGACTCAGGAAACTTCTGGAACATATACTAACACGTGTCCCACAACAAGGACCACAAACACGAGGATGCAACAGGCTCAGAATGTCAACCCAGGCCTCCTGTTTTGCTTTATGCTTTTTTTCTTTTCACTTTATTTGATGCCATGTCTTTCTTTGAGCCTAAGTTGTATAGCTGTACTTAGTAAACCTTCCTAAGAACTAAGGATCCATCAGAGATTCAGACTGGCCAGGGAAAAGAGAAGGATGGGGAGGGAGGGAGAGGGAGAGGGAGAGGGAGAGGGAGACGGAGAAAGTGTGATCCTAAACTTTCACTTGAACTGTTTGGCTAAGAATTTTCCAGATATTTGGGGAGCTTATGTGAAATAGAAGAAACAGGTCATAGTTAAAGACATGTGTCTATATGCGACCTTTGCAGGAAAAAAAAAAAAGAAAAAAGCTAAACCAAATGATCAAACTCCAGTGTTGAACTGAAATATAATTCGTAGATTTTCAAGAAATTATCAAAGCATTATAAGCATATCCATCATCATCAGTGGCAAACAGAGAAGGTTATGGATCAACATGATAAAAAAAAGGGTTCGAGATAAAGACTGTGTTTTCAGGAGCAAATAAGCTAGTCATGGATCAAACAGGTTGCTCTCAGAGGCTGAATTCAGTGACATCACAATGGCTGATGTTATAGTTAAGAGAAGAAGAAATAGCAGCAAAGGAGCGAGCAGGTCTGGGAATGAATGCCTGTCTCCAGCATGAATTCTGTAGTTCTCTCATTCCATGCACTGAGGCCATAGGATGAACATGTGTAAAAGGCTGATGTTTTTTGTACTAAAGTTTGAACCCAGAGTCTCATGCTGCTTGTTCAGCTGAAGCTCTGCCACTTGAGCCACACACCAGTCCAGGTTTTTGCAGGTCAACTGAAGATAAGAGTCCTGAGACTTTTCTGCCTGGGCTAGGTTCAAATTGTGATCCTCAGATCTCAGCCTCTTGAGTAGCTACAATGACAAGTGTGAGCCACGCTAATCCAACTGGAAATCAATTTTTCTTCCTGACCTTGAAAAAAAAAACAAGTCTTTTTAAATAAAAAAAACCTATTTCCCAACAGACTTTATCCCTTTACATTTAATGTTCCTGCCACCTGCTCTTGCTCATATTTCTGATTTCATTCTGTTCCTTATTCATTTTGGCTTTTTTCCCCTACAATCTCAAAATGCATAATGAACCAACAGAATGCCCAGCCAATTACCTGTAAACTTCATCATGCCAAGCCTCCAGGTTCTTAGAAACATGTTTTCCTTCTCCCTAACGCTTTCTCTAGACCCCATAAGCTTCTATGTGCTGTCATGGGTTGTTCCAGTCACAGTGAACCACAGTTAGAGGTGGTAATGTGTACAGGGGTGGGAGTTGCATAGGGTGCACACTGCACAAATCTCCTATATTTCAAATCTTGTCAGTGGCTGGCTTTTCTCTTGAGACAGAGAGTATGGCTGGGATACAATGAGATGTAAATGGAATTGTGCTTTCTCTCCATTGCGGTCATCTTCCTCCAATTAGAAGTATGGAGGATTTCACTGGTTCCAACTGGTTCTGGGTAGACAGGATGTGAGGAAAGGACATTTTGCAGACTCAAGTCAGATTCTGGAGCTGGAGTTTAGGGAAGGAAAGATGCATGAGTTAGAAATGCAGAAGAAAGAAAATGATGGAGGAAAAACTCAGAGGTGAAAAGTCAGTAAAGTGTTTTAAAAATTAGGGTAAATAGGTCTGAAGGAAAAGTGTTAAAGAAAGGGGACCGCCACCATGACAGCCACCGTGTTCTCCCTTCATCTCTTCGAGGGTCTGTCTAAATACCGTCACATTCAGGGGTTTGGAGAGAGGAATCTGGGGTAAAGAGGACATAATCTACCCAAACAAAGGTCTCTGAAGTGAACAGATTCATCTCTGTATTTGCATCAATATTTACCTGCTCTTACAATATTTCCCAGGATTACAGGCCGTCATGCCCTCTTTATGTTTCTCCAGTCAGCAGTCACGCTCTGTTTCATGTCTGATGCTAGGTAAGGAGCCTGCTGTCATTTCCCAAGTGGGTGACAAACTCATTATGCCCCAGAGTAAAATGACTGTTGATAGAAAGTCTCATTGATGAGTATTCCAGCTTAATGTTAAGCATTATCTCTAGTCAGAGCCTCGCTTCTATGTATCGGAAGTTACGTGTTAGAAGCCAGCTCTGAAGGAAATCCTTTGATCTTAAATTAAAAGGGTTCATTTTTGTTTACAATTTTATTGATTTTCAGACTTAACACTCTCTTGGATTAGTCACTAACTGAGGCTTACTTCCACAGAGGAAGCTACCGCATTTCAGAATAACGGGCTTTTTACTCCGATCACAGCAGAATAACAGGTCACAGCTCAGTCAGGATTCTCAGACAAAATATATCGAAAGGAAGAATGTATGGCTATAGGTACAACTGCATTTTTCTCAAAAAAATATTTTCTCAATGAAATTGGTTCATTGAGTGGACACCCAAACATGAACTCTGAACAATGCAAGGATGTTATTTTATAAAGTAATACATGTTATGTTGCCCTTCATAATTGTTAAAATCTTTGCAGTTATTAATCCTGCTAATGAATGATTTGCATGTATTCGGAGCATTTGAGAAATGCTCAGTGTCTGGAATTTTTATCCCACATAAAAATGCACATCTAGCTAAGCTAGTCTGAAAAATCTAATATAAAGCTAACTGTAATCTTAGTTACTCAAGAGGCTGAGATCTAGAGGATCTCAGTTTAAAGTCAGCTCAGTCACAAAAGTCCAAAAGACTCCAGTAAAAAGCTGGATTGAGGGAATGGCTCAAGTGGTAGAGCACCAGCCAAGAAATCAAGCTAAACTCAAGGCCCTGAGTTCAAACTCTGATACCAGAAGACAAACAATTGTATCTGATTAAACACAATAAAAAGATTTCTAATAAGGAGCAACCGGTACATGCTGTTTACTTAGTAAGTACTAATAAAAAGCTGTGTATTGAAAGGACAACATTGTTCACAGGAACTGAAGCTCCCCTTAGCAGGTTTACTATAGTGATTCATATGATTAACACTTCAGATTTGATGTGCACCAACTGTGGGATGGTTCCAAAAAGGAATTTTAAATAAAACTGAGAACAGTCACATATATTATTCCAGTTCTAAGGAGTATCCAGAAAGGCCCATCCAAAGAGAATGAAAACAAGTTATTGGTTGTTAATGACCAGGGTGAGAAGACTAACTTCCAGTGGGCACAGGGCTTCTTTCTGTTCTTTGTCCCTCCCTCCCTCCCTTTTTTCCTCCTTTCCTTCCTTTCTTTTTCCCTTTGTCCCTCCCTCCCTCCTTCCCTCCTGCCTCTCTTCCTTCCTTCCTTTTTGTGCAGGTCCTGAGGCTTGAACTTAGGGCTTGAGCACTGTCCCTGAGATATATTGTTTTTGCTCACAGCTTGTGCTCTACTGCTTGACCACAGTTCTCCCAACTTTTATTTTTGGAGATGAACTAGAGCTAAGTCTCACAGACTTTCCTGCTTTGAACTGTGATCCTCAGATCTCAGCCTCCTGAATAGCTAGGATTACATGTATGAGCCATCAGTGCCCAGCTTACTTCTTTGTATCCAGTTTTTCACCAAGGGTTCCAAAATTTGATAATGCTGCTGCTTACTTCATCTCTGTGAATATTCCAGAAGCCAGTGATTGGACACTCTAAATACTAAGTTTTCTCATATATGAGTTATGTAAAAAATTATATAAAAGCATCTTATCAGTTGATATATATGAATATATATGTATACATTGACATAACTGATTATTTCATAATTGAATTAAGGATGAAGATATATTTACATATATGAAGTCTATGTTAATGAGACCATAGTATTCACGCTGTTTTGCAACATGTCATTTCAGTCAAAAGTATGTCTTGGGTATTTTTCCTTGTTGATGAATTCATATTACCATCATCTTTTAAATAGCTCTCAAGCATACTTCTGTTAGTGATCTACTAGAGTTATTTAACCATTTACATCATTTCAAATGGTGTATTACAATCAGAATTCATATTCATGGACACATATACAAGAGAACTCCTATCAAGGGAAGAAAAATCTAGATAGATTCCACGTCTGCTTTTTTCTTATAATCTGTAGGGAAAATCTTTCTAGGGAATGCAGACATGAACCTTTTTGCACACATACTGAAAATAGCTCTTCACCATAAATAGCTGGAAAGCTATGAGAATGTACGCTCCCTGTCAGCCAAGAGCAGCTGGCCGCAGCAACATCTTCAGTAGATGGGGAGATGCGGAGGGACTTCCTGGGATATAAGGGTCTTTGTGCACTGGAAATGGGTTCTGTAGGAGAGCATAGGAGATTCACACAGTGCAAGAGCAGTTGAACCAGGTGAATTTTATGACCATGGCTGGGCCTTGAGAGTGTAGGAGTTTGTGAGGGAGACAAATATTTGGCTTCATGAAAGCAAGCCACTACACCTGTGATAACAAAGAGAGGAACTGAGTGTTAGGAAGGAGAGAGAGAGAAAGAAACAGAGATAAAGATAGAGAGTATAGGGAGGGGTGTAGAGAAAATGAAAAAAAAAACAGTGGAGATAAAAGGAAAGAAAGCAAGAAGGAAAAGGAAAAAAACCCTGTGGAAGCGGGTAAGCCTAAGCTCAGGCATGTGTATGTAAGAGAGAGAGAAAGAGAATGTGTGTGTGCACATGTGTGGGGGTGTGCTGCTGCTTTTTTTTTAATGTTCTCAGCCTCTGGACCTGGTTTTATTGATATCAATTAAAGTATGAGCATATCATATATAACTTGAACAAAGGAAAAAATAAAATATGTGCCACACAAAAGAGCAGAATAAGTTAGTGAAATTATAGTTTTGTTTGGTTCTAATAAAGTGTTAAAAATAAGATAAAACAAAAACATTAACAATGCATGTAATGATGACAAGTATAATTATTGAACAAGATAAAAAAATGTGTAGCTGAAGCAAAAAAGTAAAATGAGAATAAAATATATGTGTAATCCAATCGTTTAAGGAATCCAATTACAAAAGCAGAAATCAATAGTCCAGAAATCCATTTTAAGAATAGAATATTGAATGTATGAAAGTATCTTATGTAAAATATCATAATGAAGCCCATTATTTTGTTCAATTAATTTAAAAGTCACACAAAAAATACAACATTGATAGGAACAGTGTGTGTGTGTGTGTGTGTGTGTGTGTGTGTATTTCTATACAAGTCTGTATATGTGTTTGTGAAGAAGGGCTGTACCAAGGCAAAAATTCCATAGGTAACTAAAAATTTACAGTTCTGTGGCTATAATATGTTTTTTGCTTAAGGTTTTTTATTCAAGGGTACAAAGTCAAAGGAAGGACAGGATATGGATATTCTTGCAGAAAAATAAAAGAAGTGAGAGCAAACAAGAGCGCATACAACCATACCAGTGAACAATGACACCTTGTCTGGCGTTTTTCCTATCTTCTATGTTGACTTGTTTGACTCATCAAGACAATTGCATCAACCCTACCCCTTGTTTCCAAGAGGCAGCAGTTATTCATGGAAATGAAAATCACCAATAGCTAACATTAACAGTGTGGACATTGATCCAAGAGTGTATGGATATGTGTGTGTGTGTGTATGCATGTGTCTGTACATGCATATGTGCACATGCACACAGTATATTTTTTCTGCATACCAAGAAATAAATACTATTATCAATCCATTTCTCAGATGAGGATCTAAGGCACCCAGTTCAGTAAATTGACCAAGTTCACACAACGTGTAGTGGTAGAGCCACTCAGGCAGCCAGGTCCAGTATCTAAGGCCCTCCCCCCATCCCACCCCCCTCAATTTTACCTGATTTTTAGGCTTCAAAGTCCATAGTACCGATGCCGTTTCCCTGGGTACAGCCTCAGTTTCCTCACTTACAATATGGCACTAGAATCTTTTTCTCAGGATAGTAGTGAAGGCAGAGTGAAATAATTCTGGATTCTGGAACACAAGGAACACTCAGACACACCTATGACTTTGTACATGCTTCAGCCATCAATGCTACGGAAATCTAAGATCTTTCCTAGACAGTGAAACCATGTCCAATAAAGCCAGGCCTCTTAGAAAAGTTAAAAGCTTATCAGGAAAAACATCAGGTTGGAAATTAAAACCTTCCCCAACCAGCAGAGCTTCCGGGGTGATAAGACCACTAGCTCCTGACACAGATCCCTCAGAGTTCTGGCAGGACTGGGTCATCATGGTGATAAGACAGATGTAAGGAATTACCACTCCTGATAAAGCACTGTGGTTTGGTTTGCCCCTACTTTGAGGAGATATGGGTGACACAGATAAAGTACTACTACAAAACCCCTAGGTGGGCTTAAAATGACTCCTTCCTCCCTAGGAGGTTGGAGGGCCTGTGATACTGGGGCAAACCCGCTACTGTATTTGCTCTAGCTTATCTCAACAGAAGCTATTGGGAGGCTGGGAAAGCCCAGTCCTCAGGAAAGCATGACAGGAGAGTGAAGTGAGTGCTCAGGGAATTCTTAGACTCTGACAGGACAAAGTTCTCTTTGGTCTTGAAAATGCTATGTCTTATCATACTGTAAAGGCATACGCAAACAGGACGTTCTTCCCACACAAAAGTCCAACCAGGCCTAAGACAGGGTCAGCCAGGGCCTTCAACTGGTGAAATCAGACAAGAGACAGTCACCATCCATGTTCTGTGGGGTCTCTGAAGAAGGACGGTCAATTCTGGTGGGGTGAAATAGCAGGAGTGATTCTAAGACTTTAAGAGAATATGGGTAATTCTCATGCTCTGGTAGTAGCATGTTCTCTAATATAACAATTGTCTTTTGAAAAACTTCTGGTGTTCTAAACATATGACCGATCTGGAAAATAACACACTGAGCAGAATTAAGCCAAAGGGTGCATGTTTTCTTTCACAGGTGGATGTTAGACAAAATACACATTCCTATATAATCCCACATAGAGGCATATGTATCTATGCGATTTAGTTGACTGAAGTCTGGACAGTGTATGCCTGAGTGAAACTTCATGGAGTAAACCTTCTGAACAATAGGTTAGCAAAAGAGATATCAGGGAGCTGAGGTGAAATCGTAAAGAGAGGAGACAGTGGGAGGGGGGAGGGGTAGATGAATGGAAAAGGGGAGTACAGGATCAACACAACAAGAACAATCAATGTACATATGTGATCAAGGAGGAGGAAATGTGAGATGTGTCTGGGGAAAGACCAGACAGGGAAGGATGATGGGAAGGGTGACTTATCAAGAACCCCAGGACCTTTAGGCAGACGTGGTGAGTTATAACCTTCCTGTACAATCAAATTTGTAAAAATAATAATAAATTCAAATATAAAGACACAGTATGGTCCCATCCATTTAACAATGAATGAAGGCAAAAATCTTTTTTTTTTTAAAGAAGGGTAGGTAAGAAGTGATCCGAAACAAGGACATGTGCGAGACAACAGTGATGCTTGTAATAAATGACCAAATTCTGAGAGAAATGGAAGGATTGAAGTGTTTGTTTTGCCTGTTCTAATTTTTTTTACCATATGTCTATATATTTGCTAAGTTAAAAATACATTTATCTTCTTAGTTAAAACAATAGTTAAAACTTTCTACAAATAAAAGCTTTTTTCCCTTGAATGCTGTATGTTTATTTATTGCAGTCTTTACTGGACTACTAGTCCTTCAAGAATCTACTTTCTCTTAGAATTGTTTCTCCTTCAGGAAAACCAGCTAATAATACAATCTTTTTGATGATGATGATGAGAGGATGATGATGATGTTGATGATGATGACAATAATGTCTTTAAGTAGTTGTACAAAGGAGTTGCTAGAGTAGATCCAAAGAACCCTTATATTCAGGACTGGCTTTATGAAACTCTCAATTATAATGGGTCCCCATTTGGTTCATCACTCTGCTGCTGCCATCTTGAAACTACTGATTTGCATTAGGTGCTAAGTGTTATATAATTATGTCATCTTTTTATTATTGTCATCAACTTTTAGTGGCTGTACAAAGGGCTTTCAATTCAATGTGCCAGTTTATGAGTACAATGCATCATGATCAATGTCATCTCTTTTATAATATTCCCCATCTTTCAAACCCCACCCATTCCCTCAATTTTTGACTTCCACTTTCACATCTCTATGCAGAATATTCTTTTTTGGGGGGGGGTCTGGTCGTGGGGCCTGAACTCTGGGCATGGGCGCTGTCCCTCAGCTCTTCAGCTCAAGGCTAGCGCTCTACCACTTGAGCCACAGCGCCACTTCCGGCTTTTTTCTTATGTGGTGCTGAGGAATCGAACCCAGGGCCTCAAGCATGCAAGGCAAATGCTCTACCACTGAGCCACCTTCCCAGCCCCATCTATGCAGGATATTCTGACTGTATTCCTGGTCATTTCTTTTATATAAGCCATTCCAAATAAACAAATTCTAACCCTCTCCTGTGCTGCTTGTTCAGGAAGTAACATTGCTCACCAGTACCCACTCAGCATGCCCTTGGTGGCCAATTTAAGCTACTCAGAAGGGTGAGCTCTGAGAATGCCAATTCAGAGCCAGCCAGGCAGACAAAAACCAAGAGATGAAGGAAGACAAAGATCATAGATCATTGATGCCTCACCTCATAGCTTGGAATTAACCAGTAACAAGATGAACTGGAGGCATGGCTCAAATTCTAGAACACCAGCCATGATCAAAAACGCTGAGCAAGAGTGAGAGGCCCTGAGTTCAACGCGCACGCGCGTGCACACACACACACACACACACACACGATTAACTCTGGACCACCAGCTATTCAGGCCATCTGTTTCTATAGATTATAACAGTCCCAGAGATTCTACCTGCTGGTGCTAAAAGAAATCAGAAAATCAAACTTAAAATATCAGCAGAAGGATTGTTGCGTTTTCTCAATTTAGAGAAGGCCCCACAGCATGGTGGGAGTATTCTTTTCATTAGCTCCCATGTTATTAAGTAATATTGCCTGTTTCAGGGCTGGGGACAAGTTCCATGAACCAACTTACTGCGTTTAGGCCAAATACTGAGATTTTTTCCAGATGCTATAAATATATCAGAGAAGAATCCTCCTTTCCTCCCATTTTCTAGGGTTACGTTTTACTGGTTGCAATAAAAGTGAGTGGTTAGCAGATCCATTTCTCAGCCTCCACATCTGTCAATACCTTTCATTTTACACAAGCCAGCTTGTTGACGAGTTACTGTGTCCCTAATATTTGTGGTCACCCCTTACCCTTGATGGTGATGACTTGATTGACATCAACGACTTCTTTGATTATTTATCAGTGTTCTTTTAAGGCTATGAGTTGTTAGACAGGAATGCATGCTTCCACATTTTCCTTCTATGAATATACAAATAACCACTTTAGAGATAACAGCATCATCTTGATTCTTTTTTCCAGAACAAGACAACCTTACATGCAAAACCAAAAAAAAAACAAAAAACAACCCATCACTTTCCTGAAGCAAATGCAGCAATTTACACATTTGTTATTCTGTTGACATATACAATAAATTGTAATTATTATCAAATTATTATTGGGTTTCAAGTGATGCTCATGCCTCTATGACTTGGGTGGCTGTTTGCTAGCCGGCTTCAGGAATGCATCCTCTAGGGTAATTCTATATCAATGACTTTTCCAAATAAATCCAGTTGCTGGTTTGTATTAATGAACTGTCATAGTTCCTATTGTTTTCCCATGGCCTTGCAGCTGTACTGCTTCACAGGTGCTCAGCAAATTAAAATGATGCTGGTTTGGGGTTTCAGCCTGATACAAAACCACCTCTTCAGCAGATTCTTAGGAAGTTATTCATGCAAGAAACACGTCTTTACTGTAGACATACAGCTTTCCCTCCATCCAATAGCCATGCCTTTATTTATACGTTGTATTTTTTGTGTTCCTCATTAGAGAAGTACAGAGAGAGATTGTATTTCTTCCTTAACAATTCTATTAAAGGATCACAAGAATTGCAAGCATTTTTTTAAAGAAATGTGTGCTTTTCAGTCGATCTTAACGCTATGCACAGATCATAGACATTAATTACTGATGTTTGCAGATTGTATATCTTTTTGACTTGTTTTGTTAACATCCATTACCCAAGGGATCAACAGACAGGAAGAAAATTATTCTATGCTAATTATCCAACATCACATTAAATGCTCCTTTTCAGATCTATTCTAACTTTATTTAAAAACACTGTGCTTATAGCCGGGTGCTGGTGGCTCAGGCCTATAATCCTAGCTACTCAGGAGGCTGAGATCTGCTGACATATGAGGACTGTGGTTCAAAGCTAGCCCAGGCAGGAAAGTCCATGAGACTCTTATCTCCAATTAACCACCAGAAAACTGGAAGTGGTGCTGTGGTTCAAGTGGTAGAATGTTCGCCTTGAGCTGAAGAGCTCAGGGACAGCACTCAGGCCAAGAGTTCAAGCCCCACGACCAAAAAAAACCCAAAACTTTGCTATGGACTAACATCTACTAATGAAATGAGAATACTTAACATGCAAAGACTCAATCTAATACCCCAGGTTTGACTAATGATGGAGTGTCTCACTCCTGATCTTCAGTTCCTTTACACCATCCTAAATTCCTTTGTTCTGGCTTGAGCTCCTGACCAAATCTCTAGGCTTTGATCACTGAGAGAACCTTCTAGAAGCTGCCACATTTCCTATCCACTACATGTATTAGCACTGGGTTCCTATACACATACCCTTCAAGGAGTGTACCTTTTCCCATCTATTGTTTCATTGGCTATTTACCTTTCCCTGAGTGAAAAGCCTGTTGCAAAACTGCTATATATGTTTCCACACAGTTTGACTTATGAATTCTCTATATCTGCATTTGCAATAGATTATGGTGGGATTGCAAATGTCAGTCTTTGCGGAGGGGGGCGGTGGGTAAAGCAAAGAGAATCTTCCTTTCCACATCCCTCATCAATACAGGTACTCAAGTACCTTAGACCACTGGCTGTCTGCCCAGCTTCAATACCCATTATGTTTATCTTCTATCAGAAAGAGAGAGACAGATACACTCACACACACACACATACACGCGCGCACACACACACACACACATACACGCACACACACACACACACACACACACAATCAAGCATCAAGCAGTTCCCAATCCCTCTTGCAGATAAGGTGATCAAGGAATGGTGAAAGCCTGCCTCTAACTTTTGGAGGAATGGAGGAATTAGAGATGCACACATTGCCAGTCTAAACATTTTTACATGGTAATTGAGTTCTTAGCTTGTTGGGTAACATCACTTCCCATGTTGATGGGAGTAACTTACCCCCACTTGGATAAATGTACCTTTATAACATCTGGAAAGCTTGGAATACCTAGCCTCGCTCAAGTTCCAACCCATCAGGTGAGGCAGTTAATGACCTCTGACCTTTGTCTTTCTGCCTCTATCCCACAACTCTTCTAGGGCACATGTGGGTGTGCATTCCAGTCCTCAAAACCAACTGCCATCCACACCCATGTCCATCCACATCCCAGAATCATCTCATTACCCTGTCCACTGTCAGGCCCATGAGTGAACAGTGAAACATTCTGCTCACAGCAAGATAAACATGGAATAGACTCATGTAAACCCACGAGTGCTCTCAAGGCCACTTGGGGTGGTAGTCCACTGTGCCCACAACATTGGCAAAATGGGCTCCTGGTGAGCATTTTACTTTCACTTAGAGGATTAAAGAATTCTCAGAGTTAAGGCACAGCTAGAGGAAGGGCAGGGCAGAGCATGCACTATAAAGTTGGGCCCAAGATTCATTCTGGTACTTCAGGCTCCTCAGAATATTCTTTAAAGTGGGTGGACTCAGATGGGTGACTCCATTTACCTTGTTTCTTTTCTTTCCTTCTTTTATCTGGACCCAAAAACATATACAACTAGAGTTACGGCAGCCATCTTCTCAGTATGAGGATAAAGCCTTCCTTTTAAGATGACAAAGATTTCTGTTAACCATCTGTATAATACAGCTTTTGGATATCTTTATGTGAGATAGAAATAAGCTGTTTCTTGTTCCAGTCATCATTTTCTTTTAGTCTTAGTCCCATTCAAATACAATGTCTTGTTTTTTGCCTAGAATCTTCTTTGCATCTGTCAGCAATATCTACTCATTGTGTGAAACCATATTTAATAATAAACTTCTTACCACTGATTTCCAAGTGTAGAAAAACAGTTCTGCATGGCTTGACATATATTGTTCAAAGCGGTACAGGAACCCTTCAGTGTAATACAAACAGTGGACCCTGCTCATTATACACTGGCCCAGCCATGTTCATTATGAATTACCAGGACTGGGTCTTGTGTAAATGATGCACTTTCTGGGATAAGCAGGTGCCATTTGTAACACAGGTGTCACTGGTGGTGGATGTTGGTAACATGGATGTCAGGGATATGTGAGATCTTCTTCTACCTCTCAGTTCTGTTGTGAGCCTCAAACATCACTCAAAACTAAAGAAAGAGCTGGGTGTCAGTGGCTTACACCTGCAGTCCTAGCTACTTGGGAGACTGAGACTGGGTTGAAGCCAACCTATGCTGGCTAATTCTGAAAACTCTTATCTGCAATTAACCAATGAAAAATCTGATATGTATATATACATATTTCTTATATATTTCACATATGTATATTTTAAATAGTGTAATTTCTTAGAAAGTCCAAATCAAAGTTCAGCAGAATAAAACACCAGAAAACAGGTACTCAAAAGCAACTGGGTAGTGTCAAGGAGAAAGAAGTAGATGAATAAAGAGAACAGGGGGAAAATTCAGACAAGAATCCAATGTATATCCTACAAAATGAAGAGTGAGGGAAGATGGGTAGGGAAGAGATGCAACATTGATCAAGATATTTTGTATTCATAAACTAATTTTTGTTAATTGGCAATTCCTTTGTACAATTTATTAAAGATGACAATAAAATGTTTTGCATAGTATAAAAAAAGTCAGAAGTAGAGCTCTGGCTCATGGGGTAGAGCACAAACCTTGAGCAAAAAAGCTAAGAGACAATGTCCAGGAGCTGAGTTCAAGCCTCAGTACCAGTGCAAAAATCAAAAATACAAAACAGAACAAAAATAACCTAAAGGAGGGTTGGGGTAGGTAGTACTTGTTTAGGTAGAATTCTGTACTGCAGGACTTCTCAGAGCCTGTAATCTGCTATTAAGTATTATAAAGCAGAGTACAGCACCTTCTCAGACTTTCAGGGCAAAGCATTTCTTGGTTTTCTCCAGCATCTAAATGGCGGGCATCCTCTCAAACCTGCTTTGAAAAAGTTGTTCAATTCAGTCCTTTATGAAAATGACACAAACTTTATAGAAAAGATCTACAGCCACACTATGGAATAAAAACAAAATACTCTTTGGAACAGTAGCTCCCAATCTTGACTGAGTCCCTTGTAAATATTTTATTAAAAACTAAAACAAAAACAATGAAGGTAAAGCCTTATTCCCAGGTAGTCTGTATGAGTCACTGTTCTGAGCCAGAAGCTGGTCATTACAGAGCTTCCTGGGCATTTCCAAAGTGTAGTCAAGTTCAAGAAGAGCTGCTCTAGAATAATCTTCACCCTAATTACCTACACAAAATTACAACTGACCAAGATTGGAGTTTGAAAGTCAAGTTCCAACTTCTTATCATGAAAGAATAATTGATAACTAACCTATTAACTACAGAATCATTATTGCTTGAATCAAGGCCTAAATTTCTCTTCTTTAGCTTCTTGTATAGTCATTCATTAATTCATCTGTAGTAGCAGGGATTGAGCTCAGAGCCTTTGGAATGCTAGATAGATGCTCGACTACTTGAGCCATGCCTCCAGCTCCTTTTGGCATTGGTTATTTTTAAGGTAGGGTCTCACTTTATGCCCAGGCAGGTCTGGGCTTCAGTCCTCCTCCTGTGCCTACCCTTATCACTGGAGCCAATGCTCCCACATGCTTCCCTTTTTCTTCCCCCCTAGCTGAAATAACAGGTGCCGATCACCACACTCAGCACCGTTTTAGATGGAGTCTCTCAAACCTTATTTGCTCAGTCTGGCCCTCACTCTCAATCTCCCAGTGGTAGCCTCCCAAGTAGCTAGTATTACAGGTTGGGGCCACTGTGCCCAGCTCCCCGAGGAATTTTTTTTATGTGTTCTATTTCCTTTTCCGCCATGCACTGGTACATGTTGGGATGTCATTCCCACAAGTCCATTTCCTTATCATTTTTACAGCCTTGTACTGAAGTTTCTGCACATTCCAGAAATGGGTCCAATGTGGACCCAAGTAGAATCTATATCAATGGCACTAAAGGTCTTCTCATCTGTGCCAGTCCCTTCACTGGCATTACCATTCTGGTCTGTGTTCTGCCCCTACTCTGTGTGTTCTGATTCTATCTCATTTTGTTTTCATTTGTTAGCAAGAAAGTAGCCGAATTCCAGGAAGAAATAGATTCCTCCTTTCTGAAAACAAATGCAACCCTAGAATATATCCTGCACATGTCTACTAAGCATTCTTCTTCCCTTCAGCAGCCCAACCGTTCACTGGGGCTATGATTGTTTTCCTCCCTTCACCCCATCTCAGATGATCAATACCACAGATAGGGTGGGCACTGACCCCAGAGGCAGACACATCTTCCTATGAGGACAATCAGAACCCTTAGAACTCAGCCATTACATTATCTCAGGGTGATATCAAAGACGTAAGATGATGTCAATAGACAATAACAGATAACCAGAAGTCAGAGAGAAGAGAAGGTAGACTAAGTAAAAGTGAAAGGAGAGTAGAAGAGGGCAGAAAATAGAAGAAAAGGGAGGAAAGAAGGGAAAGAGGGGGAAAAAGAGGAGAGGGGGAAGGAAGGGAAATGGTGATGGAGAAGAACCAGGACAGAATTACAGGACACAGTCTACAGTGATCTTAAGTGCCCTTTGCCTTAGGACTAACCCTTCCCTGGAAACCAAACAGATCATAACAACACAACTGACCCATCCCTCTCTAAAAGATTATTAGGCTGGGAATGGTGATGCTCCTCTATAATATAATAGCTTCATGAAAGATCGAGGCATGTAGCTAAGTGAGAACAGCCAGCAATTGACTAAAAGCCAAAGAAGCATCACCTCCTCTCCCAGTTACTTGGATGAACACAAAGCTCAAATGCAACACCTCGTAAACTTACTGGGAAGACATTGGGATTACCAGTACAAGTGTGTCCGGCCTATTTTAATTGGTCAGATGGAAAAATATCTCCTGTCCACAATGTCTTTTATGATTCGAATCCATTCCTTCCCAGGGAGTTAATTGCTAGAGCTCTTTCATCATGCTCTTGTTAATATTCCTTATAATATTCCCACCTGCTCTCTTCCCAGCTTGGCTCATTCATCACCTATGCAGGGGTATTGTCACATCTGGGGCCTCCAACTCATTCTGCTTGGTATCTCACCCTTTAACCCAGCTGAAGGCAGCCTACCTCTCCTTCTGTCATCTCAGGCCACGCAGGCCCACACCCTCTATCCATTCAGTGTACATCTTGATTGTACAACTGTGTTTGCTAGTTTCCTTCTATTAGGCTGCGCACGGTGGTGCTCCTCTATAATCCCAGCTATCTCAGAGTTGTGGGCAGTTCTGAGGATCCCAAGAGGACTGCCAGCCTGAGTAAAATAGTGAAACCATAGCTGAAAGAAAGGAGCATGGAAGTGGAAGGTCTGGGGGTGTGGCTCAAGGAACCAAAGCCCTGAGTTCAATTCCCAGGATTCCCAAACTCTAAAAACCAAATATTAAATAAGTAAGTTTCTTCCACTGCTAGCACAGTCTAAATCCTACCAATGGTGTATATGCACCTATTCTGCTTATGACCTGGAACACTCCCAGCTAATATGGATCACATTCAAGGTACAGATGGATCACACATGTGTGTGTGCACACACACATACTCACACATACACATACGTATTCGATTTCCTCTCTCACTTTACCTAGTTACTCAACTTGTATATATTTGCCTTATTTGTTTCCTATCACCTGAATTATCAACTATTCTAAAATCACACTTATTTTGGCCAGTCCATAATCTACCAAGACACTTATATCAGGAAGAATGTGCATTCTAAAATATTGTTGATCTATTTAGGATGGTTCTTTAAAAGTATGTCCATGAGGCCGGACCCCAATGGCTCACACCTCTAATCCTGCTACCCAGGAGGCCGAGATGTGAGGATCATGGTTCAAAGTCAAGTTGGGCAAGAAACTCCATGAGCTTTTATCGCCAATAAACTACTCGCAAAAGCTGGAGTGGTGCTGTGGTTCAAGTGGTAGAGCAAAAGAAGTTCAAGGACAATGTCCAGGCCCAGAGTTCAAGCCCCAGGATCAGAAGGAAAAAAGAGAAAGTCCATGTAGTCAATGCCATATTCCTGAGCATATAACTTGGACTCCTCCAAAAATAATGCCCTATAAATTCTTCATGTTCTCCCCATCCAGAGATGAGCTGCTCTGCCAATGGGGCCTCAGTATGGCTTTGGAGGATTGATTGGAGGATTGATTACTACCTTTCAAAACAGATCCCACACCCACTTACATTCTGAGTTTTCACTCACTGAAGGAATCATCTCTTTACTAAACATCACCACTGAGGACTTCCTCTGTGTCTATGTAGGCAGGGTGGAGACTTGCCTACATCCATGGGCCTGCCTTGCATCTTGCTTTGCTATAGTGCCTTAAGGATTGAGTTCCAATGGGGAAGATGTTCTTGATGTTGAATCTGGCCTCCCTTCCTTCTGTGACAGCCTGTCTCAACACTGTCAATACATCTTCAGCGCTGACAATAAGCAGACATGATGGCAGGCTGCTCTCTTAATGTCTTCACTGATGATGTGCAGGTGTGCAGGGGGGGAGAGGGAGTTATACCTAGTCTTGAAGCTTTCCTTGTCCTCCTGGGTGGTTCCAGAGCTGGCTCCATTAGCTCCCAGGCTTGTGAGAATCTATAAAACTGTTCTGGTCGCTTGCCAGCTTGACATGAGCCATGTATGGTTGTAATGAATCCCTGATTCACAATTTTTGCGATCGTATTAAGGATATATTAGGTCACTTCATCTAACAGATTGAGAAGCATCAAGACTATGCTTCCAGTGAGATGCATTTGAGGAGGGCTGCCTTAGTTTCACACATAACAATTACAGCACCATTCAGATTTTATAAACAAAGGCTGCAAACCTCAGTCCAAACTTCTGTTAACAATTTTGCTTCAATCATTCTGGGGAATTTCACTCATCTTTCTAGAGCATAAGATATGCTAAAACTTGGCATTTTATTCACATGAACCCCAGGACCAATCTGCTCTAAGCTGAATTCCAGATTTAGGACAACCCCTTTGTGACTCAGTTTCCCCACTGTATCTATTGAACCAATAATAGGGCTTACTTTCTGGGTTTACCATTAAAATCAAGTGACGTAAATGGCACAGTATATACTCAATACCAGGGAGCTGTTATTAATGGAACTGAAAGGAGAAAGGAGGTGAAATTATTTTCTTTAATACTACAGGAAGAATTAGACAGTCCGGGAAAGCCACAGCAGCCTTGGCCTGGCTGCATCCCACAGATAATGGCCCCTGGATGACACTGACTATTGATGGAGATCCTGTGATTGATTTCTTTGTACCCATTTGCTTGTTTACTCTGCCACTCACGCTGCTAAGGCCTTCTTTCCTTACACTTGTTTGTTGTCTGTACTAATTGTCATCGTGGGTGTCTAGTGCTGACACCGCTGAAGGGGTGTCTGTCAGCGCAGGGTCGGACTGAGCCTCAATGCGCCACTCAGCATTTGCTCCAGAATGGAATGGAATGAGCAGACACTTGGGAATACATTAATTTGCTTCATTTCCTTGATAAAAAAAACCTAGAGGACTCTGCACATTTATACTGAAATGGCTTTAACTTACATACTCATTAAATATTTATTGTATATCTCTTTTATGTGGATGGGAGGAAGAAAGAAGAAGAGACCACAAAAACAAAAGGCACAAGTATCTAGATCTTGGGGACACTAGTCACAAGGCTAGATACTTCCAATAAATTGTTTTTTCAATTTTCATCCCATTTTATAAACAAAGAAATACAAACTCAGAAGGTTATGATTTTTTTTTAAAAAGTCAAGTTTAGGATGGCTGAATCTAGAATTGACGGAGAACCACTTCATGGATGGAAGTGATGGGTATGTAATTAAAAAAAATTAGTGCCAGACACTGGTAGCTCACACTTGTAATCCTGACTATTCAGGAGGCTGGGATCTGAGGATCACAGTTTGAAGCCAACCCAGGTAAGAAAGTCTGTGAGACTCTTATCTCCAGTTAAGCACCATAAGTAGCACTGAGGGGAAGAGCACTATCCTTGAGCAGTTCAGGGACAGTGCCCAGGCCTTGTGTCCTAGATCCACGATTGACAAAAAGAAAAGGAAAGAAGAGAGAGAGAGAGAGAGAGAGAAAGAAAGAAAGAAAGAAAGAAAGAAAGAAAGAAAGAAAGAAAGAAAGAAAGAAAGAAAGAAATTAGTATCTTGAGGGAGGATCTTTAGAGACAAGACGATACATCTTCATTCCTGATCAATGGACATCCCATGCTTTCTCCTTCCAACAGGTAATGCTTTCATCTGTATCTTAGAATTTATTCATTTATAGACCGATTGCTTCCAATAGCAATTTGCCCATCCAAATATTTTATTTCTTCACAGGTAGCACTGCCCTTCTCCATTCCTGATGGAATCCACTCATATTAACCTGGCAAAGCATGCATAAAAGCCAAGGGCAAGCCAGATGCCAGTGGCTCATACCTGTAATGCTAGCTACTCAGGAGGCTAGATATAAAGATCACAGTTTGAAAACAGTCTGGGCATAAAAATCCTCAAACTTCTATCTTCAATTAACTGCCAAAAAGTGCTGGACTAAAGGTATAGCTCAAGTGGTAGAACACCGGCCCTGATCGACAAAGCTGAGACCCTGAATTCAAACCCCAGTGACTACACATACACACATTCCAAGAAGGGCAATATATGACAGTGATCAAGAGAACAGGCCCTGAGCCCAGCCTTCCAGTAAGTATGCTGGTTCTCCCCCCTGTCTGCTTTGCCTCAATACCCCTATCTGTAAAAACATGGGAGCCAGGATGCCTATATCGCTAAGTTGTGGGCATTAAAGGAGTTAACATGGGTTTTAGGCTTATAACTGCCCAGGCAGTCATGAGCTCAGTAAATACCCAGCATCCCAAGTACAGATTGATCTACTGACTATCTGACTCATTTTGGAAACATTACTATGCTCTTCATAAGCTTACCAACTTCACCTTCAACTCCTATCCTTTTTGTGATGGTCTCTGTCCCCATAGAACCCATTAATTAACTAATCAACTGGGTTAATTAATGAATAGATGTCTCAAGCTCTGCCTGGTCCTCCTCCAATGTAGTAGACTCTGAAAAAAATCCTCCACTCTCCAACCTCCTCTTAGATTGAAATGGGGGGGAGGGGACGATCGAGTGGGGGGAGGTGGTGGAGGATGGGAAGGGATGTGAAGGGGAACCAAAGAGGAGGCAACAATGCTTGATAAGAAATGTACTCGTTATCTTGCCCATGTAATTGTAACTCCTCTGTACGGTATTCTCACAATAAAAAAAGAAATTCTTGTGTTAAAAAAAAAGAAATGGCATCACAAACCCACAACTCCGTTTACAATCTTGCCTTCTTACCATTCTCTATATGTGTGGGTTTCCGGAGCAATCTCTGATAGACCTCCACCTGCTGACCTCCTCTCCATGCCTCTTCCTGGAGAATCTAGTCTGCAACCTGGGCAACTCACCACGAAGGTGTCGGGGGGGGGGGGGGGGGAATTCGAAGCCCTGAAACCGGAAGTCCTGAAACCGGAAGTCCTGAAACCAGAAGGCCTAGGCTGCCCAATAGGCCTGGATGTTACTAATTCCTCCCTTCCCCCTACCCCCTGGGGCTCCTCAAGAAAGGGAGGGAGATTATCTGATATTTGACCACAGTGGTATCTTTTCAACAGCTGGAATTGTTGTCTCTCAGACCTCAATCAATTTAACCAACCAAGCCTGAATCCATTCTGTCCACATCCCCTCCAGCATCTGTTATTAGAGTTCTTGATTACAGCCATTCTAACTGGAGTGAGGTGGAATCTCAGTGTTGTTTTGATTTGCATTTCTTTTATGGCTAGGGAGGTTGAACTTTTCTTCATGTGTCTATTGGCCATCAATGGGTTTACTGGAAGGTAACTCCTAACGTGAGAAAATTGCCATTGCCTAAAATCATGCAGAAGCAGCCTGTTCCATAAGCTAGTTATATCACTGCTCTTTATGGAACGAGATGCCTTTGAAAAACCCAGTGGCCCTTCCTCAGCTGCTCACACATACAGATGGACTATGGTTGGAATGTCTTCCTTTGACATTCGTAGTGGAAATGTGAATGCTGCCGATGATCTCTCTTGCGTTTGCTCCCCTTCTGATGACTAACTATCCACTTAGAAAAAGAAGACCAAGATACTGTCCTTCCAGGAGAATGTTCCAGAACTGGTCAGGTAAATTAGCTCTTGGGAGCTTCCCAAAAACCCCTAAAGGAAAATCACAGTGGGGATGAGGTCATCTAATCATGGCACCACCCTCGGCCATTATTATGTATTATTGTTTGCTACTGCTGTTGTTGTTCCAACTAAAAGAAAGAGCTTGTTCCCAGAGATGTCCTATTGAGTCATCTGACTCCCACAGTTCCAAGGGAGGGAAGACAAGGTTTGTGATTGCTGGATGGACCTTCAAGGTGGGGGCTGAGCACCCAGGGCAGGTGTTACTGTTTGTTTCTTTCTTCCTTTGTTTCTCTAGTTTCATTTGAGTCTGGAGTTCGAAACCAACTCTTCCAGCTCTAGGGGTGACACCCTTCCCCTTTATTACTGAATTTATATATTTTTTATTTTCTACCAGCAAACACATCTTCAGCAATTCTGGCTAAATTTCTAATGGTTAGAATAGTGCTTGGAAAAGCACAATCATTGTCATGGCACCCACTTTCTTAAAGAACAATGGAAAAGCTTCTATACACAGCATAGAAAAGAGAATACCTGGAAATGATATATTTTCTATAATTCTCCAACAGTTTTCATATATAGATAGATTGATGTCACTGAATGTGCATTTTCTGTCACCTGGCTGTAAGAATAACTGCCCAAATTTTGCAACACCAACCAGACAAAAGTGCCTTTGAGTAAAAATTAAGCACTGCATTTTATGTGTGGTATGCACTGTCTGTACCCATATCTGCTATTTGTCCCTAAGTCAAATAGAGTCATCTAGTCATAGTGACCCTGACAGACACTGAAAGCAAAGGTGGGTGTGATATAAAACCGTTTCCCATGATGACTCCCTTCCTCCACTGGAAAGCAACTTGGCAAGGGAAAGGAAAACAAGAAATATGTATAAGGTTTTCTTTCTTTTATTTTTGGCATCCAGAGATTTGAACTTAGAGCCTCCTGGATTGTAAGACAGGCATTGGACCACTTGAGCCACATCCCCAAGCTCTTTCTGCTTCTGTTACTTTCAGAATATGGTCTTGTGTCTTTTATCCAACTGACCTGGACCTCAATCCTCCTATTTATAACCTCTCAAATAGCTGAGATAATAGGTACCTATTTGTTGATATGGGAGTGGAGAATCTCACTAATCTAGGCTGGCTTCAAACCATATCTCCACCTACTCAGTATCTAGAATTACAGGTGCTACTCAACCCACCAACTCCATCTAAGCTTAACTTTCTTAAGGGAAGACCCAGTCTAAAGCTCAACAAGGTAGGGGTGTTTGTTTGTGTGTGTGTGTGTGTGTGTGTGTGTGTGTGTGTGTGTGTGTGTGTATTGCTGGAGATAGAAGAGCAAGTACTTTTTAATATTCTATATTGCTTGATTCAAAAAAAGCATAGATGAAAAAGAAATTTAGCATATTCAAATAAAATTTCAGATACAAGACTATGATTTTTTATGGTAGGAAGAAAATTAGGTATTTGAGTAACAAAATCATTTTTTCCTCAAAGACAAAAAAATCTGTATGTTTATGTTTAGTAGCTATTACAAAGAGATTGGAAATTTTACATAGAGCTTATTTTCAGGGAAATTATTTCTGAAAAAGAAGTTTTCGTACAAGATAAATTTGATGGGCAAAATTTCACTTAAGCAAACAGGTTTTTGTGTTTCAAATTCATCATCAGATTTCATTGACTGAAAAGGCACACATAAAAAGTTTTACAAACAAAGATGCAATTTGTGAGGATAGCATAGCCCAGTGGTTAAGAACGTTGACCATTGAGCCAAACTGGCTGTATAACCCTGGGAAAGTTCATGAGTTTCTCTCCACTCCTCAGTTGTGTTTTTTTTTCTTTTTGTCTTAAATTAGGGCTAGTTATAATAATGCCTAAGTCATAGAGATGTTAAAAGGATTAAATAAATTTGAAAAGCCCTTAAGACAATGCCTAACAAATAGGAAGAACCTAATAAGTATTTGCTAAGTAAAATAATAAAATTTTCAAGAACACAGTTGTTCTTGAGGTTAAGGTAAACAAGTATTACATCTGATTCATCATCTGTGTGTTATGGTATTGTTACAGGAGTCTATTCTATTTTTTTAACTCCTAAATCTATCCGCATATTTGATGTTTCATAAAATATCTTAAGAACAGAAGCAGTCTTAAGAATATATCAGAGTCTGGGTGTCTAGTTCACTGTTAGAGTGTTTAGTTGGACAAGGCTCTGGGTTTCATTCCCAGGACTGCAACAAACAAATATTTTATCACTTTACCATCAGGTGATTTTTAGTATAGTCATAAACAATGATAAGCAATGTCTTGACAGATATTTGTGTTCAAGGGCTACAGAATGTTTTCCTGTGACCCAGAGCATCATGGAGCTTGCTTTCATTATAATAGAAGGCTAGAATTGTTTATTTTGTTTGTAGGCCCTGCCTCTCCTCCTCTTCTCATTATTGTATGAAGTAAAGGAGGGAAGAGGCAGAAGAAAGCAAGAAACATAAAAGAAATCACATCAGTGTTTTTTTAATAAATTGTTACTAAAAATGAATTAAATATCAGTATGACCAGAGTGATAAACTGGAAATTCACACACACATACACATACACACATACACACACACACATACACACACACATTTTACATTTAGACTATGTGTCTCTATAGTTCATATTTCTTTAAGACTAATTCTTCCAGTGTTCTACAGAAATACCAAAGGAATCCAGCTTGCCAGGGTAAACCTGAGACATGGGGAGAATCAGGCTCCACCAGGAGAGTCCTGTGTGACTCATGTGTTTGACACAGTCAGCTCATTTTTTTCTCCTCATAAAACTTTGTGCCAACAGGGCGCCAGTGGCTCACTCCTGGAATCCTAGATACTCTAGAGGCTGAGATCTGAGGACCACAGTTTGAAGCCAGCCCAGGCAGGAAAGCCTGTGAGACTCTTATCTCCAATTAGCTACCAGAAAACTGGAAGTGGTGCTGTGGCTCAAAGTAGAGCACTAGCCTTGAGCGAGAGAGTTAGGGACAGCGCTCAGGTCCTGAGTTCAAGCCCCAGGACTGACAAACAACAACAACTTTGTGTCTTCTTCAGATTAAACTTTTCCCTGGGAATAGGCAAAAATACGAGTCTTGTCTCAGAGATCCACTCCACAAAATGTTACACCTATCTTGTAATAACTAACCTTAGTCTTTCTAAAAATGTGCAAGTGAACAACATTTAGGAACTTATCATAAAAAAGTGAGATTTAATTTGTCTCCTATACTGAGCATGTGGAAATTATGATATAAAAATTCCCTTCCTAAACATAGGTTTGCTAGAATTGGGCAAGGAAAGGCTTCACTTATGTCCTCTTCTAAATAATGGTTTTCACATCCAACTTCTATTTGTCTTCATGTTATTTACTCTTCTATTCATACTTCAGAAGGAGAATTTGTCCTCTGTTACCTCTCAGAAGTTTGCCTCTTGTTTTTGTTCTGCTTGTTGTTTGCTTGGACCTTTTGTTTGGATAATCATTTTAATCATATTTATAATCCAATATTTTTTGCAGGTCAGAGGATAAACCAATGATTTAGTACATCAGATCCTAAACAAAGAAAATAAAGAAAAAACCAATAAAATTACTACCAAAAAGATCATGAGAATTAAGAAGGCTGGTAGAGAAGTTGGGGTTGAACCTAGAAAAGATAAGAAAGAGCATGGATGTATGTTAATTTCTATTGTACAAAAATCTATGGTTTTATCATTACTTTGTTAATTTCCCAGGGTGTCATAACAGAACTAACTACAAACTGACTGACTTGAAACAGAAATGATTCTCTCCAAGTTCTGGAGAATGGGGGTCTGCACTCAAGGGGTGGAAAGGACTTTACTCTTTCTGAAGCCCTGAGATAAGCCTTCCTGGACTCTCCCAGCTTTTCCCGGTAGCCAGAAATGCTTGGATCTCTGCTTATGGCTACACTGCTTCCAGCTCTGTCATCACAAGCTAGTCTTTCTCTGAACTGTCTTGCATTTTAACTTCTTCCTTATTGTAAGATTGCCATCAGATTGGATTAAGAGCCTACCCCCACCCAAGAGTGACCTCACCAAGACCATATATGGCCTATATGCCCTGGTATACCATCTCACTTCATTTCACAGTAAGCATGCTAAAAATAAAACTGAGAAAATTTTTCTAACTTAAGAGTCGAGGTCCTATAATCCTAGCTACTCAGGAGTCTGAGATCTGAGAATGGGAAAAAACAAAAAATAAAAAAAAAAAACAGAAAGCCAGAAGTAGAGCTCAGGCTTAAGTGATGGTGTGCTATCCTTGAGTGAAAAAAAGGCTCAGGGACAGCACGTAGGCCTTAAATTCAAGCCCCAGGACCAGGGGGAAAAAATGAAGTCCTTTGCCCTAAGTCACATAAAGAAGGCCAAATGTTGAATAAAGACTTTGGAAACCAACTCTACTATAATAGTTGACAAAGGAAGAGAATTTAGTTTCTATCAGTGCTTCCTGAAGCCGAGAAGGTCTATAACACTATGACTGTAGCCAGTGAAACTGCTGTGTGGCTAGCCTATCAAGTAGGAACATGGAAGACGGCCGTTTTCGGTGTCTGGTTTTAGTGTGGAGGGGGGCTGCCCTCCGTCCCCATGCACCGGCGTCCCCCATCTTGTTCACAACATAAGTATGCCTCTTGGACAACCTACAATAAATGATCATGAAAACCTCTAGCTTACTTAAATGTTACCAAGTGCTCTTGAGGTAGAAAATGCTCATATCCACTTTATACAAGCCACTGGAAGGATTTGTGTGCTATAAACAATAATGTAACTGAGATACTAGAAGTAGGTTCAGTGTTCTTCTCTCCTATATTCAATGGGTTTCAAAATTCAAAGTGATTCTGAAAAATCTCTTATGGTCTGAAGGATAAAATCATCCAGCTTGTGGTTGAACTACATTTAGATTTTCTAGACTTAGTGGAAGACTTTTGGGTAGTCAATGCCAACTGTTCTTTCATTGGTAGAAATACTTCACATCTCTTTTTTGGATCAAACAGGTTTATATGAGCAATTTAAACAAATTTTGTATATATAGGTGAAAATAAAATTTTAAGTATTACTTTAAAAAACGTGTAACACTATTTCCTATAATCAATCATATATTTGGAGTGTTCACAATATCTAAAATTTTATGTACCAATTTTAATTTGTATCTGTCTACCCACTGTTTTAATTAAATACTTCTATATGGAAACTTTTGATTTCACAAATAAGGAAAACCAGTATTCTATTCTAGATGTTAGAAAGAAGTCAAGATTTATTTTCAGACATTATTACATATGTTTAGGACAGTATCCTCATGTTTTTAAAATAAAAACGATGCAAAATTTTTAAGAGGAAAAGCAATATCACCATGTTTGGGGGATTTTTTGTTTGTTTGTTTTGTTTTGTTTTGTTGTTCTTGGTTGTGGGGCCTGAATTCTGGGCCTGGTCACTGTCCCTAAGCTCTTCAGCTCAAGGCTAGTGCTCTACACTTGAGCCTCAGCACCACTTCCAGCTTATGTGGTGCTGAGGAATCAAACCCAAGGCCTCATGCATGCAAGGCAAGCACTCTACCACTGAGCCACCTTCCCAACTCTATCACCATGTTTTTAAAATTAAAAAAAAGTAATGTAAAAAATTTTAAGAGGTAGTCAGCTCTCAAAATGCGCATGCTAACATAACAGCTGAACTAGGTGGGGTGAGCCTGTGGTGTGGGATTCCTTGTCTCCATGAGGTAGACAGCAGTGATGGCCAAAGCAGCAGTGAGTTCTTTGTCTCCATTCTGATGAGGCTTGACACTAAGCAGCTTTCATTATCCCTTTAAGAGGGTTGGAGTCATATCATGCATTGTTTCATCCAGTCATGCCCTGAGCATGGATCCAAGGACAAAGTGCATCATGCTGAATTAGGCATATAGGGTTCCACTCTCCCCTTTCTCTACCTTAGCTTATGCTCAGAAGAGGAAGAAGCATATCCCAACAAAGAATCAATGATAAAGGTGATGTGTGTAGCAAGGAAGTACAGCATGCTGTATGGACAGATGGAAGAAACCTAGCTAAACTTCTATTGACCTCCAGGTGACATCTGAAGAATAAATAGGAATTTACCTGGCAGGAAGAAGAGTGACCCTTGGAAGAAAAGAAGGCAAAAAAAAATCAGATTAATTAGGCCTTGTTGAAGACAGAGCTTTGACCCTAATGATTGGGGCAATGATGGTGGTTAACTCGGTGTCAGACACTGCGTTGTGTCCTGTTGGGTTACTGGACATAATATCCATGTGTCCTCAGTATGATTTATTTTATTAATGGAACAAATGGATGAGTGGAGAATCCTATAATAAATTTTTGACTCTGTATTTCTGAATAATTTAATCACAAAATGCTTTTTAGAGATGTAGAAGACATTATGTCAAAAAACAACGAACTGCACAACTTTTGCGCAGGGGGGGGCTGTGGTGGGGGAGGAGATGGGAAGGGATGGGAAGGGGAAACAAAGGAGGCAACAATGCTTGATAAGAAATGTACTCATTACCTTGCTCATGTAATTCTAACCCCTCTGTACAGTATTTTCACAATTTAAAAAAATCTAGCAGCTTTCATTGGGTATTAGTGGCTTGTGTCTATAATCCTAGTTCCTCAGGAGGCTGAAATCTAAGGACTGAGGTTTGAAACTTGCCTGGGCAGTTAAACCTACAAGACGTTCATCTCCAGTTAAGCAACAAAAATCCAGAAGTGATAGCATGGTTTAAGTGATAGGGCATCAGCCTTGAGTGAAAAGACAGAATGAAATGAGGAGGTCCTGAGATCAAATACTGAAAAAAATGTAAAACCTAGAATATTTTATTAAAAAGAATACATGTTGGTAGTTTTATGAGTTTTAAGATACAACTGACATCTCTATAACCAAGCAGAAAATAAATTCTGTTTCTATGACATCCAAATATTCCAAATCAACGAGGGGTAGGGTAACTTGTGCTTGAAATATATATTCACCTTCTAATAACCATTGTTATAGATTGCTAGTAAGTCTCTTCTCTGTGTTTAATGCATAAAACAGGAGATATATTTAAAGCAGTGTGAGACTTACACAGTTCTTAAAACCTTTGTGCAACATTTAAATCCTGTAAGCCTGCTTCAAAGCAAAAACAAATAAATAATGCCAGTAATTACTAGCATTATTTATATAATTACTTCTTACTCTCAAATAGGATTCACTTCCAAAACACCTTACTACACTTGTTCTCTCCACTTGTTGCACAATGTCTTTTTGCCATCACCTAGCCCATTTAAGCATTACATTAGCTCCACTTGGAGGATAAGAAAACATAGGCACAGGTGTGTTTATTCCCAAGGTCACAAAATAGTTGATAGATTGGAGAGAGATGCAGTTCTCACAAGCCTAAATTCATGGTCTTTCCACATTATTGACACTTGGCTAGATAAGTCTTTGACTTGTGCATTGTAGAATGTTTAGCTACTTCTCTGGTGTCTACCTAGTAGATGCCAACCTCCCCCATCCCACAGTCATGACCACCCGAAATGTCCTCCAATACTGACAAATATCCTCTGGGAAACTTTATATATCCTCTTAAGAAACTTTAGCTTCATGATTTTATCTGCATTGACATTCTCTAGGAATGTGTATTTCTACAATGGTAGTTATACATGTATATATTTCCATGGTTTCATTATTTGGGTTCAAGATATTTATTATTTATTTGTTCATTAATCTCCATTTCTATGTAAAAATAAAGACAAAATTCATATATGCATTTGAAGAAAATTTACTAAAGAATATCTATAAATATGCCCCCAGTAATAGCTTAGCTAAAGGTTTTGATTTTTTGAGTTCATTACTTTTTATATTTCTAAATCTAATTAATAATATTGAATAAAACAACTTTATAAGAAAGATTTTATATACCATAGAATATTTTATGCCCAGAACCACTGGCTCATGGCTATAATCCTAACAACTCACAAGGTTGAGATTTGAGGATCTCAGTTTAAAGCTAGTCCAAGCAGAAAAGCCCAGGAGATTCCGTCCCAAACTAACCAGCAAAAAAGCTGGGCCAAAGGCATGACTTAAGTGTAAAATAGCCGCAATAAAAGTAAAAACAAATATGATTTTAAGGCCCTAGTTTCAAGCCCCAGTATCACTACAAAAAAAAAAGGAGGAAGGAGAGGAAGAGGGGAGGAGGAGAAGGAAGAAGAAGAAGAGGAAAAGAGCAAGAAGAGGAAGACAAAATATATCTTGTATATAAATATATCATTGCATTTTTAATTGTAAAGTTTCATTACAGGCAAGTCTGTTGTAAACACTACTGTATTGAAATCTTCAGGAGTTTCTTCCAGAGTTTTGTATTTCCTTAATATAACTTTCCAAAGTAAAGTTATTGAGCTAAAAGGAGTGAGTGGGTTTATTGTTATATTGACAAATTAAAGTTTTAATCACATTGTAATTTAATTTGTCTACTTTGGATTGTGAAATAAAAGATTTTTAAATACTTTGGCTAGTTGTTTTGTAAATTGCCTGTGCATGGCTTAAGTTTTTTCTATTCATCCTTTCTATGGAAAGCTCTACAAAACTAAACATTTAAAAATTTTTCTTTCTCAAATGTAATTTACATTTTGTTCTTCAAAGTTTGTCATTTCTTTTCATTCTTCACAATATTATTTGCCTTTTAATTCTGGGTTATGTCAGAATTCAAAAAATAATTGCACCACAATTTTATTTTTGAATTGTATTAAATCTAAAAATTAGTTGTGGAGAGCTGGCATTGGTACAATGTTGAGCTCCCCATCTCTGAATGTTAGTTTCTTTTCTAATTCCTTCTTAATGTCTTTCAGTAGAGTTATTTTCTCTATAAAGGGCCCACACAACTCCTAATTCTTAGTTTTACCAAGTTTTATTATGACCAGATAGGGATGATTTTTCATTGTATTTCCAAACTGTATTTTGTTGGGTTTTCTCTATGTTAACAGATTTTATATTTCATACAAACATCTTGTTTTCTGCTCACAGTATTATTTAATATTATTGACTTGGAATTGTTTTTCATTTCAGTAAGTTCTATGCCTTTCATTTTCTTATCTGTTTCTATGACTGACTTTTTTTCCTGCTGGTAGGAATTGAACCCAGAGCTTTATACCTACTAGGCAAGTGCTCTAACACTGAGTTGAACCCCAGCCCTACTGGTATCTTTTAAGAAAAATGTTCAAATCACTTTCTTTCCTTTCTAAAGTATACCACTCAGATATATTTAAAGAAAGGATCTTCTGATACATTAAGCAAAAATATTCTACAAAGAAAAGTTTACCAAAATAAATAATAAAATAATGAGACATATGTAGGAGTTTACAATTTTTAAAATACACAGAATACATTTATTTAAATACCATAGATAAAACTAAAGTACCAATTAATGTGATGGTATTTTTTTATTTTTGGTTCAATTTAGATGAAGGTGGTAAAATAACAGTATTTACTATTTTAGTGAAAGGCAAAAGCTCATTTATATCATGACTTCATTTTATTACTTGCAATTTTGTATATAGAAAATATTTAGTTAGTAGATCTGACTTCTATAATTAGCACAGTTGATGTTTCATGTAAAAGCATGTGACTAAAGGGCTTTTCAAAACTTGAAAGCAGCTTACCCAGGCTAAGCATTCCTTTTGCAATCTTTACACTCTTAAAATGCTTAGCATTGGAATTCTTTTATTTTTCATTTATAGTGCACAGATAAAGCAACTTCCACTCATTAGCATGGTACAGTTTCATGGTATTTATTGCCTCTGAGTGTGGGTACTTTAAATCACTAACAACCTGTGCAACCTTGGATAAATCATATTGTCTCCCTAGACCTGTTTCCTCGTGTATCACAGGAAAATGTTAGAATCAAGGAATAGTTAAAAAAAAAAAAAGAACACCAAAGAAAAAAAGACCAACATTCCTTTAAACGCTAAAGTTCTAAAAGTTTATCAGTTGAATTGTATGCTGTGTCATCCTTTATCTGGCAATTTGCACTGTGGCCTCCATAAAGTAGGTAAAATCATATAAAGCAAATAGGTTACTTGAAATACGAAAGAGGATAAAGTAAGAGCTCTTGTCTGTAACCTCCAGTCGTGATTGAGTAGAGAAGCTAGTACCAGGCAAGCCCTCCTACATGAAACCATCATGAAATAGGACAAATTTTTGCATCCATTGGAAACTAAGCAACCATATGTTAAGATTATGGTCCTTGACAATTGGATGACTCACAAGAAGAGCTCTCTGTGCTCTCTGCTAGATAGTGACTTCCCATCTGTAGATTAAAAGACTAGATTATCAAACAAGTATGGTGGGCCCAAGAAAGGAGAGAGGCAAAGGAGTGTTTGAAAGCAGATAGAGTATTGGAAGGTTAAGGAAAGAGCACCAGTGCAGATGGAAATGAGGCCAGTGAGAACACTACTTATTTGGACAGGGTTTTCCTACAGGTTCTTGGCCTATATCCTGCTTGACACTACGGGTGGCTTCTAAGACAGGAACAAACACCCTAGAAATTAAGTATTGCCTGAAGAATTGAATTATCTACTAGTCAGAGTGTGGAAATGGTGTTAAAATCATACAGCATTTAATGTCACATTGCATTCAGTGAAAATAACACAAAGTTCATATGATAAGAATAGAGACCATGTCTTACTGTAGGCCTTTCTTTCAATCACTTCACAACAGAATAAACATCAAGACTTGAAAATATCTGTGGTGAAGTCATCCCAATGAAAAATCCTCATGAGGAAAGCACCCCACTAGAAAAAAATGCTCAGAAGCCCTTGAATTTTGCAGAAAAATCAAGTCTAATGAAATATTCAGTAGACACAGCATAGGATGATCAATTATTGAAGTTGCTAGTATATCAAATCATCACGTTTCAAAAGAAGACAGCAGAATATAGTGTCCTATACAGTGTCTAGAACTTAATGAAACTTACTAGAGATGAAAGATAAATAGGTAAATGTGATCCAATATTTAGAAAGTAAAAGTAATCAATAGACCAAATTGTCAATGGCCCAGATACTTGGCTGGTGAATGTACTACTGAAGCCAATGTGAATATGTTCAAAGGACTGAAAGAAAATGTGTTCAAATGATTGTGGAGGCGGGAGGGAAGGGATGGTAGGGGAAAAACAAAGGAGGAGGCAACAATGTTTGATAAGAAATGCACTCATTACCTTGCTCATGTCACTGAAACCCACTGGACAGTATTTTCACAATAAAAACCTTATGAAAAATTTTAAAAAAGAAAATGTTTTCAAATGATTAAACAAAAACATGTTGTTGTTTTTGTTTTTTTTTTTTGCCAGTCCCTGGGGCTTGAACTCTGAGCTTGGGCACTGTCCCTGAGCTTCTTTTGCTCAAGGCTTGCATGCTACCACTTGAGCCACGGCTCCAGTTCTAGCCTTTTCTATGTATGTGGTACTGAGGAATTGAACCTAGGGCTTCATGATTCGAGGCAAGCACTCCACCACTAAGCCACATCCCTAACCCCAAAAACATGTTCTTAATGAATGAACAAATCAGGAATCTCTTAAAAACAAAACAACAAAAATCAATAGTGAAAAATGTAAGATGGTACAACTACTTTGGAAAAATCTGTTTCCTTGTTTCTTGGGAATAAAACATATGGCAGAGTACTCAGCATTACAAAAGGAATCAGTTATTAATGCAGGCAGCCACAATCTCAAGAGACCATTGCTGAGTGAAAAAGTCAACCATAAAATGTAATGCACTGCCTGATTCAATATATGTAATATTCTTGAAATGATAAAATGACAGATAAGGTCAAGCCTGAGCAGAAAGGAGGAGGGTAGATTCCATTGAAAAAGTGGAATCTGGGGCATTGTGCTGATGCGTTGGTCTGTATCTTGACTGCCAAATATCCTTATCTTAAACCTAACATTGGACTACCATTTTGCCAGACATATTACCATTTGAAGAAGTCAGATAAAGAGTACTTAATTTTTCTCTGTATCGTTTCTTCAAAGTGGATTCACATTCACATTATTTCAAGATACATTTCTTGCTCAAAAGAATTGACTTGCACTCCCAGCTATGTAGGAGGCAGTGATTGGAAGGATCAGAGTTTGAAGCTAGCCGAGGCAAACTATTTACAAGATCCAATTAACCAATAAAAGCTAGGCATTATCATATGTGCCTGCCATCTCAGGTATAAGGGAAAATAAATGGGGTCATGGTCCAGGCTGACCTGGACATAAATGTGATACTGTACTTGAAAAACAACTAAAACAAGCCAGGTGCCATGGCTCACGCCTGTAATCCTAGCTACTCAGGAGGTTGAGCTCTGAGGCTCACGGTTCAAAGCCAGTCTGGGCAGGAAAGTCCGTGCGACTCTTATCTCCAATAAAACACTCAGAAAAATGGAAGTAGCACAGTGGCACAAGAGGTAGAGCGCTAGCCTTGAGCTGAAGAGCTGAGGGACAGTGCCCAGGCCCAGAGGTCAAGCCCCACCACCGACAAAAATAAATTTAAAAAAAGAAAAACAACTAAAACAAAAGTATTGGAACATAGTTCAACTAGCAGAGTACATTCTTACCAGAAGAATAAAGAATTAGAATAGCTCTATATCTAAAAAATTAAATTCATTCCAAAATTGATGCCTATACCAAAAATCAAGGCTAGTCCAATTTATTTTCCTAATGAGTTTATCACACACTTAAAGAAAAGTTACTGGCAATCTTAATGAAAAATAAAGGACAATTATTACTCATTTTCTAGGACTTCAGAAGCTGAGAAAACCATAACACCACTATAAATTAAAAGAAAAAAAGAATCTTCACTTTACTTCCCAGTAAAAAAATGGAAAAGGCCTGAAAAGTAGGATAGAGCAACATCAAAAAAATATTAATTCATGGCAAGATTGGGGTTCAACCCAGAAATGCAACATTGGCAAAAACTCATCAATATAAATTACCATCTTAGCAAAATAGAAAGAAATACCTATGGTTTTCTTGATATTTGCAGGAAAAATACATGAAACAATAGAACATTCTTTCATGATAAAAAAAAAAACTCACAAAAACAAGGAATAAAATGGAACTAACAAACATATCCTGACAAAACAGAGAAACCTGAGGTAATGATTATTGATGAGAGGCTGAATGGCAAATTCCCTAGTAGGGAGGAAGAGCAATCTGGTGACTATCAGCACTGGTATTCAACATTGTACTTGTGTTTTAACCAGTGAGATAAGGCAAGATTAAAAATAGAAAGCAAACAAGTTAGAAAACTGCAAGCAAGCCTTCCTTTAGAAATGACATATCTATGTACAAAAATTTAACAACCTCTCAAAAAAACCCTTACTACTAAATTGATATAACAAATTTGAGGACACAAGACTAGTGGTTAAAAATTCATCTTTATGATATAGGTGTCATCAACTTGAAATATGTTCAAAACATGAAAAGATCTCCCCACTGAACAAATACGCACAGAAACCTGAATGAATGGAAAGAAAGCCCACTGGATGGATGGAAGACACAGCAATTTGTGCACTGATCCACACCATGAACTTAACCTAATTTATTCTCATCAGTATCTATTTTAGAAACTGCCAAGCTGATTCCAAACTTCATTCAGACATTCTAAGGACTTGTATATTAAACAAATTTTTTACAAAAGTGAACAAAAGAAAGTAGCTGTGGTGGGAGTGATTATACACACCTGTAATCTCAGAACTCCAGATGCAGAAATAGGAAGATAGTAAGTACAAGTCTAGCCTGGACTACATAGACAGTTCAAAGCCAGCCTTTGAACTGAGACCTTTCACACAAAACTACAGGCTTGGAATGCAGTAGCTCAGTGGAAGCACACATTCCTAGCATGGGTGAAGCTCTGAGTTCCACCCCAGAAACCCAATAGAGAAAGATGCAGGAATTAAGACCACTTCACTTACGGATCATCGTGTATTGGCAGTGGTCAAGAGACAATTAGGTGAATAGGATAGAATATAGAATGCCACATTTATGCCATCAATTAACTTCCATCAAAATGCCAAAGCAATTGAGTGGGGGAAATGGAAGATTTTCAGAAATTGATGCTGCAATAAATGGTAAAAAAAAAAAAAAGTGGGGATGTCTATAAAACATCAGAAATAAGTCAGAGGCCTAAATATAAAGTTAAATACTTACACAAGAAAACCTAAGAGAATATCCTTACGACTTGGAAGCTTGTAAACTGTGGGGTTTTTTTTTCTTCTTTTCAGGTTCACACAATAACAATAAATGTAAAAATTGTTAGATTTCACTTTTTTTTTGGTCCAGTCGTGGGGCCTGAACTCTGGGCCTGGGCTCTGTCCCTCAGCTCTTCAGCTCAAGGCTAGTGCTCTACCACTTGAGCCACAGCACCACTTCCGGCTTTTTTCTTTTTGCTTATGTGGTGCTGAGGAATCAAACCCAGGGCCTCAGGCATGCAAGGCAAGCACTCTACCACTGAGCCACCTTCCCCGCCCCTAGATTTCACTTTTAAAACCTGAAAACTCTGCTCATCCAAAATACCACTAATTATCTGTCTTACAAAATGGCCACCATTCTGTACATCATCTTTAGAGTAACAACAAAAATATTTAATAATAATAATAATAATAAATATATGTATAACTACCACTGGTAAGACCAAGCACAGTGGCTCACCTCTGTAATACTAGCTACTCATGCATCATGGTTTGAGGCCAGTCTGGTTAAAAATTTAGTGGGACTGCAGCTCAATTAACAAGCCAAGCATGGCACTTATATACCTGTGGACCCAGCCACACAGAAGTGTAAGGAGGAGGATTGTAAACCCAGGCAAAAACGCAAGACCCTACCCCCAAAATAACAAAAGCAAAAACAGCTGGCAGAGGGGTTCAAGTAACCCTGATTCAAAACTCCGATACTGCCAAAAATTAATTAATTACTGACGCAATTTCATTTATGAACAAGCCTTAGTTTGTTTCTCCATCTGCCTATTAATGAGCACTTGGACGATTTGGGTGCTGTGAGTTATACTCTGAGCATTCTCCCACGAGTTTTCATGGAATAGGCTCTCCCAACTCCTGGGTAGATACCTACAGTCCAACTGCACGGATTGATCCGTGCCTGGTTGTATGAGAAACAGCTGGGCCCCTTTCTCCAAGCAGTTCTAGCGCTCTCCACCCACACCACAATGTATGGAATTTGAGGTGGCATTGCGCCCTTGCCAACATTTGTTGCTGTCAGTCTTTAATTTTAGCCACTGTAGCGGGTGTGGAATAGTCTCTCACCATGATTTTGTTACATGTCTCTAGTGTCAACTATGTTCAGCTCTTTCTCCTGGACTTCTCTTCTTTGTGAAGTATCCAAGTGTTGTCAATTTATCTGGCTATCATTTTTTTTGCTATTGAATACAATGATTTCAATTTCTTAAAAAAACCAGTAGTTTTTTAAAAGAAACATTTTGCAAAACTGTTCTCTCAGGGTTTGGCTCACCTATCATCTCTTCTTTTTTGCAGTACTGGAATTTTGACTCAGGGCCTCCTACACGCTATGCAGGTACTCTATTCGTGGTTTTGCCCAGACCAACCCCACACTGCAATTCAAAATTATATTAATTGAAAGAAACTTTGACTACATATTACATGATTGTACCAAGGTCTAAAACAGGGTAAACTAAGGCATACTTGAAAAACAAAAAGAGAAGAGCTTATTTTTCAAGATATGAGTAAGAAAGATTCACTTAGAAGAAGCATAGGAGAATGTAATAATGTTACATGCCCCCCCCAAAAAAAGCTTGTACATGAATGTACAACAATTTTGTTCAAAATAGCCAATACTAGAAACAACACGCATGTTATCAATCTGTGGATGGATACAATCAAGTATCTTAATGCTAAATTACAAGGAGCAAACAATAGGCTAGGCAGTATGGAAGACTTTCAATAATATTATGCTAGGAGAAATAAGGCAGACACAAAGGATAGTATCTATCTGAATACATGAAGTTACAGAACTCTTCTAATTAATCTACAGTGAAAGATTGTGCTAGCTGCTTCCTATGTGTTTGCTTATGGAGGTCGGCAGATGGGACAGAATCCCAAAGAGCAAAAGGGAATTTTCTGGAGTGATTGGGTTAGTGGTTACATTAGTCAAAGCTTATC
Organism: Dipodomys ordii; assembly: GCF_000151885.1. Lineage (NCBI taxonomy): Eukaryota > Metazoa > Chordata > Mammalia > Rodentia > Heteromyidae > Dipodomys > Dipodomys ordii. The sequence goes on along the minus strand of NW_012267259.1, from coordinate 6,378,701 downwards.
AAAATGTACACCTCTAATAATACCTCAAATGTGCATTAAAATACACAAAAAACTTAAGTAGGCATTTAGTACCTAAGTCTAATTTTAGAGACTTTTCCTCTCCGCAATACTTATGGAGACTTTCGTGGTTTTTTGATCTATTTTTTTGAACTTGGGTTTGGCTTGTGCTATGAAAAGCTTAGAAGTTTATAAATGCCAAAGTCACATCTCAACCTCTTTCCACATTAAAACTGTCAATCAAATTTTACTACATGAATGAAGTACTTTACCTTAAATCTGTCAAGATAATTGCTAAGAGTAAGTTAAATGGAAAGAAAAATAAAAGTAAAATGTAGGGCAGGAAGTTATTTTTAAATTCAAGAACGGGTTCTATAAGGAATTGCAATGTGGTGTGGTGATATACTATGTTAAATTTCCTTTGCATCTTTTCTAAGGTTGGGTAGAACCTTAAGGTAGGAGCCCCTATTCAATAGGCTTACACAGAAAGCATTCGTTATCTTGAAGTAGGGAATGTAACCAGCACCATCTTGGCCATGTGTTGGATGACAGAGTCTGGGGTTTAAGTGGGCCATCTTGTCTTCATGGTGGAGGCAGGAAGTCCTACCTCCCAAGTGATGGACATGTCTGAATTCCTAGAGGCAGGGCGGGGACTTGGACGATAGGTTACTGGACCTGCCAATCTTGAGTGTGAACTCTCAACTCCCGACTTCCCTGTCCCCTGACCTGACCTTATTTAGGCCCAAACCAGCTCAGGCAGAGATATGCCATGCCCCGAGTCTCCTGTCTGCTCCTGTCCTGCCGCCTGGCTCTCCTCCTGTCAACATGTGTGCCATTTCAGCTCTCCATTGGAGCCGATCTGGTTTGTTGGTATTGTTTTTCTGCTCTTTCTTTTCTCTCCTGCTCTCATGGCTGTTTTCTGACAGTGTTAAGTGTATTTGATGGGGGGGTGGCAAGTCTTTGCAACAAGAGTCTGCCAGCCGTCGCTGGCCTTCTAATGAACACTCCCAGGTTGACCTCTCCAAGTGTGGCTTCTCTGTTTTCTCACAGTACAACAATCTCATGTATCTGGGGACACCTTTCTCCATCTGCCCTGGGAGCAGCACCTCTCAAAGGTTTAAGAAGATGATCAGATGATCATAGAGTGATGCCTTATCCTCATGCCTTTCTGCTCACCTCCTGGAAACCAGCAAGGATCCTCTACCAGCATACTGATCTTCCACATCCCCAGCCAGACTTTAAGGGCATGCAACCTATTAACAAGAGGAATGGGACTGCCTAAAGCATTAGGGAACAGAGGGAGGAGAGTGGAGATGGCGAAAAGAGAAGGTGACGGAAGTAGAGGGCACTAAGCCCTCTACTGATCAGTTAATAGTGAGTGCACACAAGGCCATGAAGAAAATTAGTTCTATTCCTGAAGTTCTATTCATTTTTCCATGTTGCTTTCACATGAATGCCTCGCACTGGGGGCCTTTTGGAACGTGAAAAGGAAAATCAAATTGAAAAACACCAGCAGTCAAAGCCCGTTTCCCAAATCCATTGCCCCCTTTAAAGGGGCTCAAGAACATTTGCTGACTTTTGGATAAGTACTGAGGAAATTAAAGCAATTCTCACTCCTTATGTGCTATTTACTGCTCTCTACATCACTAAACCATATTTATTTCTTGGTTTACAGCACAGTTATTGTAGAGTAAGTGCTAAGCGGCAAATAACCTCCCCACTGCCAAAATTGGTAGCGATTTTGTTCTCAGTTGAACACATTACATGACCCTTCTACATTGGCAAGTGGCTTTAAGCTTTTTCTCCACCAATAATTGCGATGACATGTAGCATTGGTGATGGGTAGCTGTATGTATCGCACAGATACATTTAAAAAAAAGTGGAGATAGAAGCTACTAAGCATTATAGTATTCTCATACTATAACCCAGGATACTACCCAGAGTCCAAATTGTCTTTCTGTAGCTAGGCACAGTGGCTCATACTTGTAACTGTAGGCTACTTAGGAGATTGGGAAGACTGCAGTTTGAAGCCAGCCTTGTCAAAAAGAAAAAAAAATTCTAAGACCCCTCCCTCACAACTCATGAAAGAATGAGTGTGGTAACAAGCACCTGTCATCTTGACGACTCAGAAAGCATAAATAGGAGAATCATAGTGCAAGCCAGCCTTAGGCAAAAAGCAAAATCTGTTACAAAATAATAATAATGAAAGTATGAAGGGTATGAGTCAAATGGTAGAGCATTTGTCTAACAAGCTCAGGGCCTGAATTCAGACCCCAGTACAGGAAAAAAAAAGATAAATAAATAAAAATGGGTGGGGGGAGTTTGTCTAGTAGAATATTCATGTTGCCATTTAGGTTTTTACTTAGAGAATGTCTGCCCCTTGGAAGAGTGTGTGCTCCATCCAAGCATTCTCCATGCCTGGATGGGGATGGGGAGCCGAAATCCGAAATAACACTAAAGAAGAGCAAGAACATATCTTGGCCTCCTATTCATGGAAAGATATTTTAGGAACATCAATTAGAACATAAATCTCTCACTCTGAACTGCTCCGTTCAAGTCCTTGTTCTAGACCAAGTGACTCACATTTATGGATTTTGCAAATGTGGATTATATTTATATACATTATTGTGCTGTGGGAAGCTATGAGACCAAGCGAGTGGGCTGGAAATAAGATATTCCTAAAGGGCAGTGGAAAGTTGCAGCTGAGGCACTGGAGAGAGACTTGTCTCAAAGAAGAATGTGGAAAAGGAGGAGGTGGAGGAAGAGGAAGGGGGAGGAGGACCAATAAAAGGCAGAGAAAGAAGACAAGGCATTTCTTCTTCTTTTGGTTTCTAATAATAACTAAAATCCTGTTTTTTCCCCCCAGCATTATTATTCCTTATAGTTACTTGTCCCCTCTGCCACTAACTTTCAGGATAGGTAGCTGTACAGAAAACAACATCATGTTAGTTGCATGAAAAGCATTAAAAGTCTTAGCCTTCTTAACCTAGTTGGAGTCAACATAACTATCATGGACAAATGTTTATCCCAGAGTTCCAGAAAATAGACCCAGAGTTCTAGGGTGTAGATAACCAGCAGTAAAGTAAGCAGATGTCCAAGATGATGTGAAACTATGTGGTAGGAACAGGCATCAGTAGTCAAGTACCTATGTTGTCAATTCACAGAGGAAGAGAAGTGGAAAAATCAATCTGCCAACCCCAAGTAAAAAACACCTTCTGAATGTGGAGTTTCTCTCAAGATGTAGTGAAGATAAAGGCAAGAAATGCTTTATTAAAAGTCTTTTACCAGCTATTATAATTTTTGAATGTTGGATCATATTTTTGACATCAGACTATTCATGCTACTCATGTTGTATGAATATTTAGAAAAGCTCTAGCTCTTTCAAAGCTGTGATAAAATGTGAAAATTGTTTCAGTGATGAAAAACTCATCTCTCTCTCTGTCTCTCTGTCTCTGTCTGTCTGTCTGTCTGTCTGTCTCTCTCTCTCTCACACACACACACACACATACATTTGAGCATGCATCCCCAGTATCTGTAAACTTTGGAAGCTATTGGGTACACACGTTATTCTGCTGGTTGGTCTTACATACACCAAAATGCATTCAATCAGAAATGTCAAGGATGTAAGAGCCTACATAAATAAGCATTCTACGTTAGGTTTCCTATATTCACACCTGTCTGGAGCCCTTTCTTAGTATTAAAGTTGTTGAAACTCAAGAGTCAAACAAATCTCCATTAGAATCTCAGGTTTTCCACCTATGGGTTGTAAGAGTCTCATTCTCCGACTCTTAAGATTATAATAATGCCCTCCAGACTATTCATGAGATGATGATCTAAGTGTCCCTGGTGCCTTTATACCTAAAAATATAGGATAGATATAACAAACCTGTAGGAGTGTTCCAAGTCACCATTGACAGATCCAAAGCCCGCTGGGATCAGAGGAACCAGACAATGTCTTTCTCTATAGCAATAAGCTCAGAAGATAGCAAAGAGTTAACACAAAGGCCTCATGGATAGATAATAAAGAAAACCCCACCAGAATAGACAAAAGTGATAGCCTCAGGGATGGTAAGTAGTTACTTACTGTATTTATTATCCAGAGAGGAATACAGATTATATATTTCATGAGCCAGATGGGAATAGTTATTTAATCTACAGTAACGACTACTCTAAATGGCTCGATTGAATCTCTACTTGAAAGTATACTTCAGAAGAGTTGCAGGCTATGAGAGAATAAAGCAAGAAACAAATGTAGTGGTTAAAGGATATTTTTGCTGAAGCTTAATTAAACTTGAGATTTTTTTGTACCATTCTTTATATAATCTTCAAAAGACATTTTTTCTGATAAAGGAACCAGAAAGAGTGTTAAGAAATGAGTCTCAGAGCTATGTAGATTCTGTAGGGCCCTGAAGAAAAAAATGTAAAAAAAATAATAAAATAAAATATAGATTTCAATTTTAAGCAAAGGATTGAAATTGCTTTCTCATATCCCACACTTCCAACAGCATTGGTACCTACTTGAAATGAACAACTGCTAGAGGAAACAGCTGGTAGAAAGCTGTTCATGCAAAGCAAAGTGCAATATGCATGCTGTAATTAGTTTGCAATCATTACTCAGTCCACTGTTGAAGAAAACCCTTGATTTGATCACATCTAGTGCATGCCTATGGCCAATCCAAATGTAGGACACTTTCTCCAAATCTGAATACAGTGCTCACCTCTACCATGGCTGATGGTTTCATGATGTGTTTTAAATGTGGTCAGAGTAAACACTGGACCATAGAGAGATATTTAAAACAAGTCTTTCTTGTTTAGATGTAAGTAAAGAGTGCATTTGTAAGCATTTTTAATGCACCAGATTGGAGCGGGCTGCTCAAAAAAAAATATAACACAAGGCACAAATGCAAACCACCAAAATGATATCTAATTTACTAATGAACACATTTTTGTTTGTTTGAGGGGTTGTTTGTGCCAGTAGTTGGGCCGGAACTCAAAGCCTTACACTTTCCCTTAGCATTTTGGCTCAAAGCTGGTGATTTACTTCAGTCATACTTCCCTCCACTTGTTGGCATTTCTCTGGTTAATTGAAGATTAGAATCTCTCAGATTTGTCTGTCTGTGCTGGCACTGAACTGAGATCCTCAGATCTCAGCCACCTGTGTAACTAGGATTACAGGCATGAGCCACCAATGCCAGGCTGGAAACCCTTTATTTTAAAAAGTGGAAATCATTCTAATACCATATTCTATTTTATTTAACATGGACTATCCAAAATATTGTGGGGTTTTTTGTATGCAATCAACTAGTCATATTTCATACACTCAATAGGCAAATGGCTTTCCTATTGAGCAGTACAGTGCTGAATGGTTTACATGATTATATCCCTTATGTTTCTCGACAATGGTCTGTTGTAGTAACTATAACAGATGCGAGGAAAAGAAAGCACAAGAACAAGTCATTTACTCAAGGACACACAGCTAGGTAGTGGCAAACTCAGGAACAATCCTTCAAAAGTTCAGAATATAAACTCTAGCCAGTAAAACTCTAAATCATTCTGGATAGCAGATGGACTTTTGTCATTCCTCTATATCCTTTTAAAACTGTACTAGACAGTTCAAATCCCAAATATCCTGCACTAGTATTGGAACCTTGCTGAAATCCAAGTACAAACAGGCTATTCACTTCTCATATTATCCTTCCAATTAATTTAAGTCACACAGGTGTGGTGTGTGCTGGGGTGATGGGAAACACTTATGAGTTAATAAATAAACACATTTCAAAAGGACTGTGACTTATCAAAATAATACCTCCCTTTAAAGAAAATAAAAATCAAGACTGACTATTGTCCCAAGACTGTTTGTTGGATTATTGCTTTATATGCAAGCAGATAAATGACAGAAAATGTTCAACAGTAACCTCTCTAGAAGGCAACAATACAATTCAACTGAATTATCCAGCTGTACATAAAAACTGAGTAAAAAATTTTTTTTTAATCCTGAGACGGTGATAAACACAGTGAATATCCTTTTGAAAGAAAAGAAAAAGAAACAGAAACCTGGGGTTGAAATAATATTTGGGGGCTTTACAAAGCTTTTTATCTAAGGATCCATCCACTTCACATAAACAAATTCATTAACTTTGATCACACTCTTTTGATGTGTGCGGAAAAGTGTTATGCTATTGTAACCTTCTGCCGACAGAAGAGATGGGAGCAGAGCCAAGACCCACAGCGTGGATTCGATAGTCAGCAGGGCCTGGATTAAGGTCTCCAAATGGAATCTCAAGGGCAATTGCTCCTGCAATTCTACCTTCTCATCCTTCATAGCTGGACACAGAATGGATGTACTACACAGGTGAGAGCAATGTTACCATAACATCCAGTAATTAGTACCTGTCTTCCAGAGGGTGTTGCAGACATTACCTCATTGATTTTCATAATATCTTTAAGAAAGAGGAAGAGAATAGTCTCTGACCTCATTTAACGGATAGGATAGCAACAGTTTAGGGACACGACACAACAATGTCTTAGCTAAAAATGAGGCCAAATCCTCACGTCACAGCTACTTCAGAAGTGCAGCGAGAGACAGCTGACAGTGAAGGAAACTGAGTCCCAGCAGCACCAAATGCGGAAGTAGGCTCGAGGGATAATGCTATTCATTGTTACCAAATGCACCACTTTTGTAAAGCAAATGCTTACAGAGGCCTGCAAGGACCACTTGGCTGTTGGAAGGGGAAAAGAAAGGAAATCGGGAGAAGCATCTACAAGTCAGACCTGATCACTCAGTGTGCACATTCATTCAGCAAGTTGAAATTTACAAATACCACCAAGTGAAGGTGTGTGATTTGGAACATAGGGTAATATGTCAAGGCGAGGGTGGGGATAGATGAACGGAGAGAGGAAGGGCAGGTGAATGAAGTCATAATGTTCACTGCACATATGTGAAAACGGAGCCAGGTAACTTGAGGGAAAGGCTGGGGTTGGGAGAGATGAAGGACCTTGAGCCAGGTGCATTGTATACTGACATGTTGAATTTAAGTGTCTTTGTATAACTTTTTAAGCATAATAAAATTTTGATTTTTTTTTCTTTTAGAAAAAGAAGACACAGCTAGAAAAGAAAGGGAAGACAAAGGTCAACTTTTAGTACCCAAGGCCTGGATTTTCAAAGAGTGTTTCCTGGGGTCCATCAAGGCAAAGCATGATGGGAGTCCCATAAAACAATGAGAAGTTCAGGAGGCAGAGGTTAACAACTTTGAGCTGACATTTCTGTCTTACTTAACCAGAGTGGACCAGGAAGTCTGGCATTCAGATGACCTTGGAGTAGCAAATTGAGCATTTCCCACATATCCATTCCTGCAGGGAACATGAGGCACTCAGTACAGAGCCCAATTTCCAGCCTGATGCATGATGATTCTTGTGTGCTCCACGTATAGTCGCACTTTACATTGAGATGGGCAGGTACGACAAGCAGCTGCATGTTCGTGCGTCATCTGCATTATGGCTATAACCATGAAGTTGTGACTGAATGCTCTGTTTACATGCAAGGGTTTGTAGCATGCTTTATATCTTTTTTCAAAAATGTTGCTGCACAAGTGATCTCATCTTGATCTTCACAACCCACCTTGGAGTTCACAGACATATAATTCTGTGCCTAAATTCTGATGACTAAAGGTCCTGGAGTTCAAAGCTTTGCCTGGCTCAAAACAGAAAGCGGCACCGCTACATAGGCACCTTGACTCCCTTCCTGTCTGATTCCACAAGAGAACTCAGAGTCTGCAAAGCCAGGTGATGGGTACGGTCATCAGTGGAACCCTCACAAGGTCAGATCTATGAGAAAAGTATCCTGGAGGCATTTCCAGCAGGTTCCCAGGGGTGTCAAGAAAGGAAGAGTCAGGAAATCCTAAAGGAAGTACCCAGGGGGAGCTGCACTGGGCCCTCAGGACTTTCAAGCTCTTCTTCCCAGGGTGGTGGTAACAGGAAGCCAGCTCCTCTTGAGAATTTACAGGCCTAGAACTTTCTAACTCCTGTGATTGGACCCCATTGTGTGTGAAGGTATGAAGAGAGCTCAAAGCAGATGGTGCTATCTTTAATTTTGAATGGTCTCTCATTGTAAATGGTTATCACTGCTGGAGACAATTCTATGGCACCCATCAATTTTCATTTGCAGAGGTGCTCAAGCTAAGGTCAGCGTAGAGGAAATAATCAGAGAGAAGTGGAGCTGTGTACATCTTGTAAATTACATGAAGAGCTATTTTGGGAGAGAGGGGACAATGTGAAAAATGCCTTCCATGTTGAATTTTGTCCCGATTGTGTTTTTTGGGGTTGGATCCTAATATATACATCTTTGTAAGTACCGAAAGTTCATACTCTTGTATGGCAGCTTAAACTTAAGCCCCCAAATTGAAAATTTCACAAACCCTCTATGAGATCATGATAATGAAATTATTTCTTTTATTGAAACTGTTGAAATGACTTTCCCAGAGAATGGATTTTTTCCCCTCCCATAGCTCGAGTGGGCTGTCCACATAATTCCAAAGCCTTTGTTTTCTGGTCTTCAGGCAGGCTACTCCACTCCGCATCCATCTTTCATCTTTATTACCACCACTAGCTAGGCCCTTGTTGGATGCCACCTAAAAACACATCGCAGGTTTTCTTTGCTTCCTTCCCAAGAGCCTGCAGAGACCAACATTACTCTCAAGAGGACTCAGAGGTAGTAGTGTTATTTATCTATTAAACTCATCGCTTCCTGCCAATGTGGTAAGCTTGTTCTCATTCATCTTTGTGCCTCTGATGCTTGAAACTGTATGACACCAAGTTTGTTTGTTTGCTTGTTTATTAAGGCACTTGGAGGAAGGAAGGAAGGAAGGTACGAAGGGAGGGAGGGAGGGAAGGTGGAAGGGAGGGAGGGAGGGAGGGAGGGAAAGAAAGAAAGAAAGGAAGGAAGGAAAGAAGGAAGGGGGAGGGAGGGAAAGAGAAAGAGAAAGAGAGAAAGGAAGGAAGGAAAGAAGGAAGGGGGAGGGAGGGAAAGAGAAAAAGAAAGAGAGAAAGGAAGGAAGGAGGAAGGAAGGAAGGAAGGAAGGAAGGAAGGAAGGAAGGAAGAAAGGAAGGAAGGAAGGAAGGGATAACACATATGTCATCTTTGATTTACAAGTGCACTTAGAAGGCTCAAATGGCCTGATCTTGGTGGTCTGACAACTGGATAGCATCAAATGCAACTCTCATCCCAAGTCCTCAGACACACAGTTCACAAATTTTGCTGCTATAAACATTTGAGTGGATGCAGAATTCTAGCCACCCACCTGCAGTCACTGCCTAGAGGACAGAAGTGATCAGAGTTCCGATTTTATCTTCAAGAGGCTTTCCCTCTGCAGAAGCAATGGGCCTGCCTGCTGCCTTGGTCTCCGTTGGATCATTTATTATGCATGTGGATCCCACACAAAGACCCTCCCTGTCCTGATGTTGGGACCTAGACTCCCACAGGTGCTCAGTAAATGGATGAACAAGGAAGCAGAAGGAAGAAAAGAGAGGTGGAAACAAAGTAATGTACCTTTTGGTTTATTTATCAAGCAAGCATAGGTAAGACATCATGCAGGCCATTACCAAACAAGTATAATACAAACAAGAAACTCAAGAGAAAAGTATCACAAGTTGTTTGTTAAAGTCATTTTAATGTGAGAACATATAACTTCATCTTTTTTTTTTAAGCTCCATTTTTTTTCTCCTGAGTAGCTACAATTACAGGAGTGAGCCATCAAATCAGGCTAATTTAGACAATTTGATGGGTGATAGTTGACTGAGTTTTTAAAGTTTTTATTTACTTTTAATTTTATTATTTACTAGTTGTCCAAAGAGGTTACTTTGGGGGGGGGCAGGAGGCAGTTGTGGGGCTTGAACTCTGGGCCTGGGTGCTGTCCCTGAGCACTTCAGCTCAAGGCTAGCACTCTACCGTGTGAGCCACAGCACCACTTCTGGTTTTCTGGTGGTTAATTGACGATAAGAGTCTCACGGACGTTCCTGCCAGGGCTGGCTTTGAACCGTGATCCTCACAGGTCAGCTCCTCAGTAGCTAGGATTACAGGTGTGAGTCACCAGTGCCTAGTAAGGTTAGGTTTTTAAGTTGCATAATTTTATTTTAAAAATCACTTCACTAGCCTCAGTTTCTTTTTTACTGAGGATGGGTGTAACATCAGCAGAGCCCTTTTACTAGTCCACAGATAGTTGCCTAACTTACAAATGGTATTTGGGAATTGGTACCCTCCAGCCTCACATCCAGGATGCTGGATGGGATGGGGACTGAGCATAAGGGCAGACCAAACAATACTATGTGATGAAGAGCAAGTTGATGCATACCACAAAGACATAAAACACATGGAATGCACTTGCTTTAGAGTGTTAAAGATCAGCTGTTTAATAACCAAACCAGGGGACGATACCTCTGGGAGAGATGGAATTGCACCATGAGATCTCACCTGTGCAGTCCCTTCCGTGGCTTGATACTCATCTGCACTGTGCAATCAAAACAACCTTCTCAAACTCCATCTCCCTGCTCAGACACTAAGCCCGTAGCGAAAAAGGAGAGGTATTTAGACATCACAGGACTGTGACTTTTGGTGTTTCAATTTGTCAATAACATGCTGTGCAATGAGTTGACAAGAGCAGGCTTTTCCAAAATATGGGGGGAAGGAGTCATGGGAAAAAAAAAAAACCAGAGTGGTTGTTACATTCAGTATCTCGCCTGCTTTCCTTCTGTTGCTTGAGCATGCCAACTTGATCATCCTCAGGGCATTTGCATTGTATATCGCTCCTTCTTCCTGGGGCTATTAGAGCCTGCCCTCAGGGACTGGCTTCTCAGCTTTCAGATCTCAACAGAAATGCTTACTTCTCTGGCAGTCTTTTGGGACCACATTACCTGAATTAGGCACTGGGCACTGATTCTAGCCTCACTTTATTTTGTTTATCTGTAGAGCAGCAATCACTGATGGCGATATTTTTTGTTTGTTTGCTTGTCTGTTTTCTTCCTGCCAGTCTTCACTCAATAGAGGAAAGACTTCAGGAGGACAGAAGCCTTGCTGGTGTCATCTTCACCTGCCAATCAATCCCTGGTGCCCAGAACAGGGGATGTTTCTTATCTATCATCTATGTTGAAATGACCACCTAGATTCAGAATAACTCTTTTACAAATAAGAGAGGTTCATACGGCACATCAGCAAGTATAGCGACTTTACAACTGTGTGTGTGGGGGGGGAAATCATGGGGTTGATTTCTAGACCAATTATTTTCCATGGTTATATGTTAGTTTTTATATGATTTGACCTCTATCCTCAGGAAATACGTCAACAGAGGAAGGGGAAAATAGAAGTCTAAAGGAAGTATGGGAAGATTTGCAATATAATATTACTAGGGAAGTAAGCCACTGAGATGACTCTGCCTTATTTAAAGAATAGACATAGGTACTTTTATATTAAAAACTAAGGTACCTTGACCTTATGAACTTGCTCACAAGTTTAGAGAATAATAACTACTGAATTGCAAAGATTGTCCTTATCCTAAGGCATGCCTTAGATGTCACTTTCCAAAGTAATTTACTCCTGGCCATTGCTATTTGATTCGATCAATGCCATTCCCAACTCTTTCTTGGATTCTTTAGAAACTAAAAAAAGAAAAAAAGAAAACCTAAATACAGATGCTCATATCCTGCAATAGGCCCACAGGAATGACAGGACCAAGTCCTAGTGGATCAAACATAAGTAAAAGTCTACAAGAAGATGGTGAGAAAATGTTTGCTTTCCTAATAAAGGGCTACACATTGGAACTGTCTTCCTTGCCTCATTCCTTTCTGCCTTGAGTAGGTACATGATGCCTGGGACTTCAGCAGCTATCTAGTAACGATGAGGAAGATATCAAGAGATCTCAGAGACACAGGCAGGACCTTGAGCAAGTAAAATAGGATCAGTAGCTTCTCATCTCCAAAAGTTTAGTGTATGAGGAAAACATGCATTTCTATTTTTACAAGCCACAGGGGGATAGAATTGGACTTTTTTTTTTCACCTGTACTCTTTTTATCCTAAAAATTTCAAGTACCTGAATTCTCCATTGGAAAGAGCCAAGGGAAGAAGTAAGTACCAGGATCTCATCCTTCTATCTAATTGCCTTCACTCTCCTCGCCACCTCTCGCTTTTCAATAAACCAGAGGGCAAGAGAGCCCACCACAGATAGTCATTCCCCAGAGGCCCAGAGCTGGGTGAAGTGAAGTTGGAGAGGCCCACAGGACAGAAGGGCTAGTCAGTGGTTTTCAGTTCTTAGCAACTAAGATCTTGTGACAAATGAAACCAAATACTAAGTGCCAAGACTCCTATCAGACAATGTTGGAGCTTCACCTGAACTTGGAGGAAGCCCCAGCCTCTGCTCTACCTCCCTCTTCCTTCTAAAACATCTAGTTCTCTTTCCTCCCCATCCTGGGCCCTACCCTGTCCCCTTTGCTAAATTCTAGAGACGCTTGAAAAATAAACCCTCCAACTACTACTTTATAGGCTTGTCAGAACACCAGGTATCCTCCAGTTAAATCTGAGTCATAGATAACACTATAACGTTCCAAGGGGACGCACGGAAACCAAAATTTGACTGGTTATGCATGTGATTTTGAAATTTAAGTGAGGGACTAGTTAGTTACTTGTGTTTGTTCAGTCTGACAGCCCTACTGGTTGTTCACATTATGTTACACACATCTGAATGGATTTTGGTGAATGAAGGTGGTAGTTATAAACACACAGACATAAGACATAGGTTTGAAAGTGGAAGAGAATACCAGAAAGGTAACTTCAAAAGGCTTGCAAAAGAACTTATCTAGTTCTCCACTTCGCCCTTGTCTGTCTGAAATGATCCTTCTTGCATTTCTGAATCTACTTGAGCCCACAAGATTTATTTTTCTTCGAAGTTCGGTTTGCAGAGCTGTCCGTAGTAGAGGAGACACAGGGAGGTACATGCATTACTCGAGATGATGTCCTCAAATTCTGGCTTTCCGACTCCCAATCTGGGACATTTGGCTGTTTTCACAAGCAGAAAATGTTCCTCATCCAATTAAATAGAATGCAGCCGAAGCCAGGTGGAATGCTTCCAGTTAAAGCCTCGCTTCTCTTATCTTCCCTCGTTCAAACCCTTTCGTTCATTATCGCGAAGGCGCACATCGGCGCACGCTCCGTGGCTAATAAAGATGTTCCCGCTGTACTCCTAATGAGCCGCCCCCAGCCTAGTGACTGACGCCTCGCCAGAGCCCGGCTGCCTGGAAAAGCTGGCGCCCGGGCCGGGCCCCTGGCGTACGGGGCCCCGCTGGGGCGAGGAGGGCAGGCCGGAGCGCCCGGACCGTCCTGGAAGGAGACGCGCGGTTCGCCAGACGTTGTGCGCTCCTCGCTTCACTGTGCCCCGCGCTGCGCAGAGTCAAATCCACGCACCCCGCCACAGAGTGTCCAGACCTGCACCTTCTTCACGGATAGACACACAACGCTCCCGCTCGACTGGCTGAGAACCGAAGCAGAGAGGGAAGCGCACCGACCCCAAGAGAAAAAGGAAACCACCCAAAGTGCTGCTGCTTGTGTTGATGAGCAATGAGGTTTGGAGTCAGAACAGGCCAAGCCCAAAATACAAAGTGACGTTTCTGATCCTTGCCATACAGAATGCTACCTGTCCTGAAAAAACAGACACAGGTTCCTTCTGGAATGTATGATTCATTTGAATATATATATATATATATAAATATATGTGTATATGTTTAATTCAAAGATAGAGAAAATTGGGATATATGTGGGAGACGACACCCGGAAGTCATCTTTGTGCACCCTATTTTTAGAACAGGAGCTGAAATTATTCAGGAAGGTGGGAAAAGGCAGAGTTATCCGCTGTTAGTTTTACTTTGACTCCTGATTCAATAATGGTTTCTGACATTGTTCTCAAGTATGTAAGAATATAGCTCTTCCAAATTAGACAAATACTTTCCTGATTGAGACACAATAAACACTTTCAAAAGTACTATAAGAATTATATTTTAATTTGGGAGTGCTTATAACCACAAGTCTGATATATACATATAACACTATGTACACCATATCATATATTTATCCTATATTATCATACGTGTATCATATTACATATCAAAATGTGTGTTACATATGGCATCATACATTATATATGTTGTATATTATATGCTGTATATCATATCTATTATGCATATAGATACTACATGCATATTATCTATGATTTTATATATATGTAGCATCTACACACAAAAATAACTTGCAATTTTCCTGAATAATGAGTTGTAAGTGGTGACATACACCACCAGGCAAGTCCATTTGGCTTTTTAATGTCCCAAATGTAAAAGGGATTGCCTCCCTTTTCATTTTCGCCTGTGTATATCTGTTCAGAAATAGATACAGTCTAGCGGCGCTAACTTCCTGGGCCCTGCTGGGGGTCTGTGTGATGAGAGCAATTTTACCCAAACTTAACACAATTACCCTGCTGCTGGTCACGCTAGGCTGGAGTAAACAGCAACATTAAGGGAGTTTGGATGTTATTAGCCAAGTGCTTCCCGCCATTCCGGGAACCAGGCGGCGGCCCAATCTAACAATGATCAAATGTATTCAGGCTCATGTCTTACACCAGGAAGGAATTAAAAATCATGTTCTTTAACATCACCTTTGGATTATTATTATTATTAATAATGATAATAAAGAATCCTCATTCCTTCTGCAGCCCTGCGACACTGAAAGGTAAAGGCTCTCATTTCTTATTTTGGTAGCTTTAATGTGTAGTAGGTAAACCCCATTTGTGAAATGCATGATTAGTATAGTATGCTTAGAGCATGTATCATGTAACTCTACACATGTGCCCTGGACATCCTATCAAGAAATCTTTCGGGCTGGGAATGTGGCGGAGTACTTGCCTAGCATGCATGAAGTCCTAGGTTCTATTTTTCAGTACTACATAAACAGAAAAAGCCAGAAGTGGTACTGTAGCTCAAGTGGTGGAGTGCTAGCTTTGAGCTCAAGAAACTCAGGGACAGTGCCCAGACCCTGAGTTCAAGCCCTCAGGACTGGCCAAAAAAGGAAAAAGAAAAAAAAGAAAAGAAATCTTTCTAGCACAGGGGCTCACACCTATCCCAACTACTCAGGAGCAGCAAATCATGGTTCAAGATAGGCCAGGGCCAAGAATTCACAAGACCTCATCTCCAATAAAAAGCTGTACAAAGTGGTATGCACCTGTCATTGGCACCGGCCAATCTAGGCAGAAATACAAGATGCTATTCTAAAACTAAGTAAAGAAAACAGGGCTGGGGCATGGCACCCACTTTGTAAGGGAGAGTTCCTGAGTTTAAACCTCTGTACTACCAAAAAAAAATCATCTTTAAATGCTTTTTTTTTTTTTTTTGTCAATCGTGGGGCCTGAACTCCGGGCCTGGGCGCTGTCCCTCAGTTCTTCATCACAAGGCTAGCACTCTACCACTGGAGCCACAGCGCCACTTCCAGCTTTTTCTGCTTATGTGGTGCTGAGGAATCGAACCCAGGGCCTCCTGCATGCAAGACAAGAACTCTACCATTGAGCCACCTTCCCAGCTCCATTTAAATGCTATTTTTAATTGCAACTAATAACTGTATTTAAATGGTACTTTATATATATCCATATTGTGGAATGTAAATCAAGGCGTTTTCTGCATCAATTTTCTATCTCCCCTCCCCCACCAGCACTCACTGTGTAGCCTCTCATAACAACCTATTACTGCTGCCTCCTCCTATGAGGTTAGCTGCTGGTCTATTCACACAGTAGTAAGATGGCTCAATATTTGTCGCTCTATACCCATAATTTTACTCATTTGTTGACTGGCCACAGAGTCACCAGTCACTATAAAAGAGACAGAGTGGAATAATGGTCTCATTAGTTTGAAACTTGTCTATGTTGTAACACATATCAGTTGTGCATATTGCATTATAACTGAGAAGTTGCAATTGAGGTACTGCATTTTTTTTTTACTGGTCAGTTATTGTATACTTAAGTTGGCTCTAACTTGGGGATTATTAAATAAAGCTTGTATAAATATTTGCATGTGGTGTGTGTGTTTAATTTTCTTTGTGTTTCCTTGTTTAGGTACTAAGGCTTGAACTCGGGCCCTGGAAACTGTCCCTTAGCCTTTTTTTGCTCAAGATGTGTACTCTATCCCTTGAGCCACACCTTCACTTCTAACCTTTCTCTGGTTAATTGGAGATAAACGTTTTGTGGACTTCCTGCCTGAGCTGGTATTGAACGGTGATCTTCAGATCTCAGCATCTTGAGTAGCTAGAATTACAGTCATGAGCCACAGGCACCCACTTTGAACTATTAAAAAGACTTCCGAACTGTTAACAAGAATGGCTTTACCATGTTATCCCTTCCACAATGTTGCACAGAGATTGCGGGGGTCCAATGCTCTATTCACAGAGAAGTCACAGACAGGCAAAGCACTGTTAGCTTAGTGTTGGTGGCCCTAAGCTCCAGAAGGTCACAGCCTGGACATTTCAACCCAGAAGGCTTATAGCTCTAAGACTTGAGTACGAGACGCTTATGGCTCCAACCTTGCCAATTCAATGCCTTATTGCCCTACATGTTCAATGTGGAGGCTTGTTCCTCTAGGCTTAGAGCACCCTTAGCTGGAGTTACGGCTTTCAGTGTTAGCTCTGTAGCTGTGGAGGCTCTCCCAAACTCTTCTAGGGAACCTGGCTTACAGCCCAACCGCCACACCACTTGCCTTGCCTCCTGCCTTCAGCCCTTCCTGGCTTCCCCACTATCTCTCCAGTTCTCAGTTCTCCTGATTCTGCCAAAGTCTTAGCCTCTTGCAGTTTTTGTCCCTGGCTGCTCTCTGGAGCTCTTGTTACAGCTCTGTGTGATAGGTGTTGGAAGCCCCTGATAATGTATGTTTGCTGTGTGTATGCATGCATGAAAAAAAGTCTTCATTTGCCTTCATCATTGGAAAACTAATTTTGGTGACTATAGAATTCTGGGCTGTCTAGTTGTGGGCTGTCTAGTTGGTTCCCCCCTTCCTTTGTTATATTAAGAATGTACTCCACCATCTTGCAGTATGCATTGTTTCTGATGAAAATTTAATATCATATTTATCTTAGTTTTGCAGCACACAGCTCAGATTTCTCCCCTCAGATTATTTTTAAGTATTTCTTATTATCATTGATTTCATAAGGTTTGATTGTGTGTCATGGGATCATTTCTTTATCATTTTTATACTTGAGAGTCATTGGATCTGAGAACTTACAGTTCTCGTCAAATCTGGAGATATTTACTTCCTGTTCCTCCTACTTCTCCTTTTCCTTCCCTTCTCCTCCTCCTCCTTCTTTTGGCAGTGGGTTTAGATGTTAAGGGGGTCATGCTTACTAGGCATTCTTCCACTTGGGTTACTTCTTCAGCCTATCAGCTGGTACTTCTTGAAATCATTTTTTCATCTCCACTTTTCTCTAGTTAGACATGTCTAAATTTCTCTCCCTCTGTGTTGAGAAACCTTTGACCTCTGATGCCAATTATACTCTATCTTGTTCAAGTTCCTTTACCTCAAAGTTAATTAAATTTTCAGTCAACTTCAACTTCAGTAAATGATAAGTCCCACTTGCTCAAAGGAAATGTCTTGAGAACCAAAAATTTATCATTAGAATATGGCTGTGCTGAAAAGTGTGAAGCACAAAGGAAAAGGAGTGAAAGGAAACTCTGAGAGAACTTGTCTACAAGCAGCCCATCGTCAGAACTTCGTAATCAGGACAATCAATGAATTGATCGTTCAAACTGAGTGCCAGGTGTGTCCAGAGGGTTTACTTACTTGTGAAGACCATTGTGGGTCTATAGATGTAGCTTTTGTGTCATTTTCCTGAAACTCTAGGCTTTATAAAATGGCTCTTGCTCTCAACCAAGAGGCTGTAATTTACTAACAAAAGCTCTCTTTGCTCCAGCTTTAACTGCATGTGCTGAGGAATGGGAGGTCTGTGTACTGGGTTGTATACATTTTATTTGGGGAGTGAGAATATACCAATTTTCAATCCAAAGCTCCTATCTATCTAGGCTTCTCTAACAATACAGCCTATAGAATAGAATAGCTGTCATCTTTTCTAAACAGTTGGTACAATATGATAATGACTCTATATTTTTCTCAAATCATCACTAGAAGTTATGTAATAAAAGTTCACGTTATTCCATTTTAAACATGTACATGGTAGCTCATGCCTGTAATCCCAAATTCTCAGAAGTCAGAGATTGTGGTTCAAGGCCAACCCAGACAAAAAGTTAGCAAAATCTCATCTCAAGAAATAAGCCTGGCATGCTGGAATCACCTCTGTCATAACAGCTACACAAAATGCATAAGTGAGCGGATTTCAGTCTCAGGCCAACCCAGTCAAAAACATAAGACCTTATCTGAAAAATAGAGTCTTGTGATATCTGAACATAGCAGCATGTTTTCCTGCAAGAACAAGTCCTTCAGTCACACACACACACACACACACAGAGAGAGAGAGAGAGAGAGAGAGAGAGAGAGAGAGAGAGAGAGGGAGGGAGTTAACATCATTCAAACATCTGAACTTTGCTGTCTAGGCTTCTCTCAAACTGTAGGTCTCCTATTCTCATCCTCCCAAGCCATTGGCCCCTAGCTATCTACTAATTTTTTTTCTTATATCATCCCCTACTCAGGGGTTCATAATTAGAAGTCTAAATTGGTTGGCATTGAGTGACGTTAGAAATCATTGGGTCTAAGTTATGATAGTTTAACTTACAAATCCTTGAATCTATGCTGGAGGGAAAGTGATATGCATTTTGTAGAATAATGCTGTATATTTTGGACTTTGGTATTTTCTGGGACTAGTGCTATGCAATATGATGCCATCTTACAATACTAGGCAGTGGCAGCAAGCTGTTCCCAATGCTACAGTGGACTGTGCTATAAGTTATCATCTTCAGTAGATTAGGAGATCAAATGCATTTTTGACTTGCTATATTTTCAATATTCCATTGCATCTATAAACACATAACCGTACCATAAATCAAAGAGCATCTGTAGATGCACAGATTAATCTATATATAGCTGGATATAGATGTGTAGATATACAAATACATAATAACCTATCAAGCATATTTAAATATGATAATGAAGGGTGATCAAAATGCTAATATGTGACAAATCCATAGGCTGAGGTTTAAATGGGCCAACTTTCAAACTACTCTATCCTCAGTTTTCCCCATGTACAAAATAAAATGACCGTGCTTTTCAGGGTTATTGAAAGGTGTAGAACTCACAACTGACAGAGCACCCAGCACAGCATCCAGCACTTTGCATAGCATTTATTAATAAAATACACAATGGTGTGATAAAGATGAAGCTTGGAAATTATGCAGGACTGGGCTGGGATTCTAGCTCTATCACTTACTTTCTCTGTGTCTTGGGAAAATCAGTTAAAATCTCTGAGCTTCAGTTTCTCCATAAAGTCATGGAGATGCCTGGACAAAAGACCTTCCTTGCAGGACTGATGAAGTAATAGATATGACATGCAGGTCTGTAATGTTCCCCAAGAGTCTAGGAGAAGAGTCATGGACCATGGAGGAAGGTGTGGTGGAGGGATAGATGCCTCCAGAGTTTTGTTCCTCTGCAAGAGAGGGAAGTAGCTTTCTGATCCTGGCAGGGTGTATACTAAAATCCTGGATAAAGCCCTACTTGTACCCCTCTACCGAATTCTGCTGATGGTTCCCCAAGATGTATTCCACCAGGAATACATCTGGCCATAAGTACTTGCAGAGATCTACAATATAGTTCTGAAAAAGAAGGCCCTCCTGCTGCACCATTCCCTGCCTGGGACAGGGATCCCTAGGCAAGCCAAGATTACCCTCCTATGCAGCAGGTGCGCACAGATGGTGAAGGAGCAGGGCCAGCTGGTCATTGTCCTTGGTGCCACTTTGGTTGTTGACATGTGGTATCCACTCCTTGCTAAGTGAGCGGCTCCACATGGGTGCTTGAGGCTCATAACATGGCAGCTCACTTCTTCATAGTGATTGGTCCACATGAAGGAGCAAAGGGAAGCCATGATAGTTTTTATGACTTCCCTTTGAAGTCATCGCCTATTATCTTACAATACCCTGGTGACTTAAGTCAGCCCAATTTAACTTGGAAGTGGCTACCCAAGGACAGGAATGTCATATGATAGAGATTATTAGGATCAACTTCAAATTTGACTACTACAATCTGTACTATGAATATAATTCAAATTACTTCAGTTATATCTTCCCTGGCTACATCAGCAGTGTTGATGTTACTTTCATGTCCCAGTGGCTCCCATTCAGGTTTAATAGTTTAAATTGAAATACGCTATTTTAACATGAATGTTATATGACACAACTCTTGTAGGAATTGAAACTTCCTAACAAAACTTCTTGACAATTTCTAAGACAGCCCATAAGGACTTCCATGAACAAAATATGTCCACTAACATCAGCATTTTTCTAGCTCTTTCCTCTTTGTCCATGAGATTTCCTGCAAAGATCTTTGTTATGATGCTATAAGAAACATGTCCCTCCTACTCCAGAGCCCCAGCTGAATACTTTCTTAGTCCAACTTCCAGTCATTTCTTCTGCTCTGCTACTGATGCTCTTTCTAATGATGGCAAGGCTGCCAGTTGCAGCATCCAGATAATCATTTAATCAACATGTACTAATACATACTAATTCTCTGACATTGTGCTAGGGGAACATGATCTGAGCCCCCTTCGTTTATAGTCTAAGCTCTAAACTACTATACTCATGTTACCAACCTAGTGGCCAAGTCAAGTGTCTATGTGGGCTATAGTTGGGCTAGTGGGGCTCCCAAAGGAGTATTTCCATTGTCTACATTTTTTGCAAGGTTTGGCTATTTCTATTTAAGTTGATAGTTTTCTTCTCTCAATAAAAAATCACACAATAGCCTATGAAAGCTAGACCAGAAAAAAAATCAAGAGATAGATTTTTATACTCAGAAGCCCATTTTCCTCCAACATGTCGGTGTGTAGGACCAACTGTATCTGCTACTCTCTTTGGATGACATCTTTCCCGAGATGCTCTTCATAACATCACACAGATAGGCATGTGGGCGGGTGTTTTCCCTAACTTTCCTTGGGACATAACCAAGCTTTTGCAGTGTACATCAATGAAAAAGACATTCGGGAACAGCTTTACTCCCTAAAGACTTTCTAATACGTAAAGAGAGAGAAAATGACCATCATATTGCACTGACATTTTTATGTGCTTTAGAGATTTCTAGTTGAAATTGATTAAGTCATTGCTTCCTGCTCCCTCTAAAACTCCACTGAAAAGACAGATGAGGATTGAGCACATAGACATAAGATTATCCCCAGCGTAAACAATAATGAATGAACAGTTAACCGCCCCACCCCAATGTCACTTATAGGTTGGAAGTTAGTAAATAGGAGTATCTACTGATTTGGCAAAGAGGAGAAAGTGTGAAAGAAATTCAGCAAGAAATAAGCCAAAAATTAGCCCAACAGAATGTCCCCAAAATTAGAGATGCTGAAAATGCAGGAAACTTTAGGCTGCTCCAAGGAACACTTCAACTTTTGTGGATCCTCTGTATTTCCCCATCACCACTCCTCTTCCAAAACCCACATCCCACAATTAAACTAAGATCTCTGAACCTAAGAATATATGATAGATCCAAAAGCCTGCCTAAAGAATTCTTGCCGGGCACCGGTGGCTCATGCCTGTAATCCTAGCTACTCAGGAGGCTGAGATCTGAGGATCACAGTTCAAAGCCAGCCTGGGCACGCAAGTCCATGAGACTCTTATCTCCAATAAAACCACTAGAAAACTGGAAGTGGAGCTGTGGCTCAAGCAGTAGAGCGCTTGCTTTGAGCTGAAGAGCACAGGGACAGCACCCAAGCCCAGAGTTCAAGCCCCACAACCAACCAAAAAAAAAAAAAAAAAAGAATTCTTGTGTAAATCAAGGGATCAGGTGAAAAGATACGTGATTATTAAAAACTGATTGCTTCTCCTCTCTGACAGGGATACATTCTACTGGTCAGAGTGATATCCTATTGCTGGCCCAAAGAAAATTATTGATGACAAGTTCTACTAGAATTAGCATTGTCTGATACAAAATTAGAGATATCTCCAGTAGATATGGTGAGGCATTTCTTTCTCCAAGTAATTACTTTGGTTATAACGCAAGCTTCTTTCACTTATCAGCTTGTCTACAAGACTTCCCTGAAGTCCTACTTTCCCTTGCATTGAAGATGAGGAGCCAATGACAGAGGGGTAAGCAAAAAACAGAACTGCCACTCAGAAAATTCTATTACCTGAGGCAGGAAAGTCCTTGAGCCTCTTATCTCCAATTAATCAGTGCAAAGCCAGAAGTGAAGGTGTGGCACCAATTTGCTTTGCACCAGCCCTGAGCAAAAGACCAAAGAGAGAACAGAAGGCCTTAAGTTCAAGTCTGAGTCCCCACACAAAAACAAATAGATAAATAAGGAGCAGGGCACTGGTGGCTCACACCTGTAATCCTAGCTACTCAGGAGGCTGGGATCTGAAGAACACGGTTTAAAGTCAGCCCAGGCAGGAAAGTCCGTGAGACTCTTTATCTCCAATTAATCACCAGGAAACGGGAAGTAGAGCTGTAGTTCAAAGTGGTACAGTGCTAGCCTTGAGCAAAAGAGCTGAGGGACAGCGCCCAGGCCCTGAGTTCAAGCTCCACAACTGACAAATAAATAAATTAAATAAATAAATAAGATAATGGAAAGAGATAAACTCTGAAACATTTGAGCAGTAGTAATAGTCCTATAGCAGCTACACTAGCCCAGTCCAATCAGAACACCACATCTCTTTGATGGAGTATCACAAGTTTTAAAAATTCGTTCAATGGTTTGTACGTGATGTTAGCTGTGAGTGCTTTTACTGCTGTGGTAGCTG
This sequence comes from Dipodomys ordii, assembly GCF_000151885.1. Lineage (NCBI taxonomy): Eukaryota > Metazoa > Chordata > Mammalia > Rodentia > Heteromyidae > Dipodomys > Dipodomys ordii. The sequence goes on along the minus strand of NW_012267259.1, from coordinate 6,355,746 downwards.
CTTTGTTTTTTTCTATTCAGAAAAATCTTCAAACAAAACTACTTCCATTTGGAATTGCTCTTTAATCTCCCACGTTAGTTTCAATATATTCATGATACTGACTATTTGCTATGCTTTCTCCAGTTATGTCTCGTTCTATTTTATTCTCCATTCAGTTTGTGGAATATGGTGTCCCAAAGGGGTTTATGTTGCTGTGATTTGATTCTGATGTCTGCATTTATTTCTTTAATGACACAATACTGAAAGCAGAAAAGCAAAAAAATGATATCAGAACACATAAGCCTTCTGGATCCACAGAACAATAGCTGCGCTGTCTTAGAGAAAAGGCATTTCCTCAGTAAAACATCATCTCAATCCCCAACCCTAGAGCACAGAAACTTGGATAAGGCCTTGGTGAGTCTTCCAATGAAACTGACTCCTCCAAATTACAGTGCTAGAACTCCATAGAAACTGACTTCTCCAGATTAGAGTGCTAGAACTCCATAGAAAGTGACTCCTCCAGATTATAGTGCGAGTACTCCATAGAGAAGCAAACCAATCACAAAAACATACTTGGAATATTTTATTAACTCTGGTCCAATTGTCTTTACATTGAAACAGCTGAAATAAACTCCATATGGCACATTTTTAACTTAAATCATATTAAATATACCTAACATTGAAAAAGAATGGAATGTGTAGCAAACCTTCATAGAGAATTTGAAATACCATCAAACAGCATCCACATTTCAGATACACTCTTAATTTTACAAACCTCTCAACAAGTAAATGTAGCCATTACACATAAACTTGGCAGGCATTCAGTTAAAACTAGCATGCTGAAATAGTAGATAAGCAAATCACTAAATCAAGACAACTCACTTCTTTTGCTTAAACAGAAATCTTTGGGGATAGAACTCAGTTCTTTTGTTGTTGTTGTTGTTGTTGTTGATCATGGGCCTGAATTCTGGGCCTGGGTACTGTCCCTCAGCGCTTCAGCTCGAGGCTAGCGCTCTACCACTTGAGCCACAGTGCCACTTCCAGCCTTTTCTGCATATGTGGTGCTGAGGAATCGAACCCAGGGTCTCATGCATGCAAGGCAAGCATTCTATCACTTAGCCACCTTCCCAGCCCCAGAACTCAGTTCTTTCATATTTTCAGTATAAAAAAACGAAAACTAAAGGTCATCCCTAGAGTTACTCAGCTCCTCCCAGTTGAAGTCACTAACACTTTACACTGAGAAGTTCAGTTACCTTATTCTGGGTCTACCTTAAAGAAATAACCCATGACTCAATGGCTGCTGGGATTTGCCTCGGGGAACTTCCAAACCATTCCTGATTACCATGTCCATCAGCAGCATCATTCCCACTTCATTCCACCTCCTACTTACACTGAACCATTCCTATTTGATTTGTAGATTACACTGGGTTGTAATTCCTTAGTTATTCAATTCTCCAGCCTTGAAATGGACTTTGAGACTGTGCCTTACTGGTTGCTGTATCCTCAGTGACCACAGCAGTGTTTGTATATAATGAAGGCTCAAACAAAATGTCTAATGGATGGATCTTAAAGTACTCATCAGCCAAAGATTCAGGATTCAGTGGAATTAAATGAACGTCTAGCCTTAAGACAAACCTTCATCCTCCTCCTTCCAATCTCCATGGTTCTTTGATTTTAGCTTCCCTCAGCCAATGTGGCAGTTCTCTGCATTTTGGCCCTGCTCTGAGGCCTACTTGTGAGGTAAGAGATGCCACTTTCCACAGTGCTCCTCTTCCTCTGTGTATCTTCTGTTCTGGCCTTTCCCCTACTCCCTGACCCCACCCAACATATTGAGACTGTTACTGGATCCTGATTTTTGCTAAAGGCAAACTTTCATGGACTGTTTCCTCTTTGAAAATAAGTCCTGGATTATGTTCTAGATTATTCTGGGCCAAGGCTACTCCCAGATCAGTTATCTCAGCCCTGAGACCACATAGTACCAATTTCTTCCCCTTCTCTACCAACTAATATAAAACAAATTTAGGTTTATTTCATTTCTATTCTGATCACTAGCTTCTTTCTTAGAGATAATATGGGCACAGGTGTAATGTATGTCACTCAAAGGAAGAAAATTAAAATCTCAAAAGAGAAAGGATGAATAAATAATAATTGATCTCCTTTGATTCGATACAGAGTCTGACTACAAATTATGGCTAATTTCATTTTATCAAACATTTTAATATATGAAGTTTACCTTCCTGAGTGTGAGGGAAGATTCATTCCACAAACGAACCCAAACCAACATGTTGGACAGATGAGGAAATTTAGCCTGAAAACTTTTAGTTTATGTTATCTCAAAACTTGATTAAAAAATAAACTTGACTTATAAGAGCTGATAGTTAATTTTCAGAAATAAAATTTACCCTTAAAAATAATCTCCTAAATTGGGCACTCATGATTCATGCCTGTAATCCAAGCTACCCAAGAGTGTGCAGTCTAAAGGATTGTGGTTCAAAGCTGGCCTTGCGGGGGAGGGGCAGAGTCTGAGAAACTCCATCTCCAAGATAATGGGTAAAAAGAAGGGCCTGAGAAATGTCTCAAGTGGTAGAGGATGAAAAGAGCAAGCAATTTAAGTGTAAATTCAAATACCAGTACCACCAATAAGTAAATAACAAAGTAAGGATGGGCCCTCAGTAAGAATATTCACATCAGTGAGCAGTAAGATATGAACACATTTCTGAGAAGGAAGTATATTTAACATCTGGGGTAAAGTTAAAGTAGTATAACCTAAACAATTGTAGAACCTCCCCAAGAGACAAAAACACAGATTGTGCTTTTTCTTTCCTGATTGTACAGTTTAATGTACAAATTCCAATGCATCTAACTTTAAAACAATCTGATTATCTCTATCTTCTGTATTATTTTCTTGCTTATGTCATTCAGAATGCCATAGAATGTAATTTTTATTGTACTCAAGAATCATACTTTGAAAGAAATACCTCATAAAAGCTATGTAAATAATACCTTCTGTATGCAATGTCTTCCTTGCCTAGCATTACCATTCAGCCCCTTCACATGTGCTTTAATGGGGATTAATTCCCTTGGACAAGTAAGGGAACTGCATGGCTCTTGAAACACTGACAAACCATCTATAGGAAAGGGCAAATTATTTCCATCTCCTGGCCCTCACCTTAAAGATTCATTTTCTTCCCATCTTACCTTCTGTTTGCTTCAGCTGTTTTCAAATCACATGTCAGTTGTAGGGTGGCTACAGAGCTATATTCTTCCTCTATAGAGTGATGGATCAGCGTCTGCACTGATGAGACTTTGTACAGCATGACAGAGGATAATGACAGAGGGCTAAAATCAAGCAACAGTACACCATATTGCCATTACCCTCACATTGCATTGGTTAAAAGAAACTGTGTGGCCAACCTTGATGCTGGTTTGCTTGGAGGATACTCATCCCACAAGAAAATACTTTAAATTATACAGCTCTGGGGAAATGGCAGCAGTACTAAATTTGAGCAAGAAGACGAGAAGTATGATACTTCTTCATTATTCCTTGATTGCTCTGCAGGCCTCAGGAAGACAGGCCACTGAGGACAACAAGATGGGAACCTGCTACCAGCCTAGTTTCATTGGTATCCTGAGAAGTCATAGCTCCCCAATGTGCCAGCTCCTGTCCCCTGCACTGAGTCTGACTAACGCAAGGAGTGAAAATAATGAAGTCATTCTCTTTCCCTAGCTTCCTCCTTTCATTTTAGGCCACTGATAGATTTTATTTTAAGGTTATACATACACATGGAACAAAGGACTGGGTGAGATTCTCCCACATCTCAGAACAGCCAAAATCAGTGATTGTCCTCAGCAAGTCAGACTGAGGCTAAGGCAATCAGCAATGGCACCTGTGGGAGCAGCTCTGGTGGTAAGAATAGGGGGAACAGGAAAGGGACAAGTAGGCTGCTAGGACAGATGCCAGAAAGCTGACAGAGTTAGGGCAGGAGGAGAATGAGTGGGAATCAGGAGTCACAACTGGCCAAGTGGTAGGCTCCCAGTCCTGTGACAAAATACCTGAGGTGAGCAAGCTAAAAGAGAAACAGGTTGTGGTGGCTCACATTTTCCTAAGTTTCTGTCCCTGGTTTCTTGGTCCCATTGCTTCTCGGCAAGGCAGAATGTTGTGGTGGGGAACACCTGGTAGAGGACACCACTTACTTGGTTGGCCCAGGCAAGTGAATAATGAGACAAAAAGGGTTCCAGGACCTGATATCCACTTCCATACAGTGCCTAATGACTGAATTTTCTTCCAGTGGGCCCACCTATTAATGAGTTCAGCACTTCCCAATTGAGGAGGGACCAAGCCTTTAACACATGGACCTTTGGGGATATTCAAGAGCCAGACAACAAGCTACAGAAGACAAAAGAAAAGTAGTATGGATGGATGGATATATGGATGCATGAGAGAGAGAGAGAGAGAAGAGGGGATCAAAAGAAAAAGAATGCTTGTGTCTATGCACCTGAGGTGGCAGTTGCTAATTCCAGGTAAAAAAGGGGTCTGAGAAGGCTGTTAAGTGCAGTTCATACACGCTGTACAATACCATCACTATAGATTTGTTTGGTGTGAAAGCAAACTAGTCTACAGCTTGATTTTACTTTCAGCACCTCTTTAGAACAGTGTGTCATGGGTCTTTGAATTTTTGAGGCAACTCTTTTTTTTTGCTAGTGATGAACTCTATCTTCATTCTCCTCCCAAACATGTATTCATGAAGTAGTGAAAGATGGACAGGTATATTTTCACAGATATACATGCTCACATACAGAGAGAAATATGAGAGAAGAGGGAAGAATACATATAAAATACTCAACTTCTACTCATTCCCTACATCAATATATTAGTAACATAATTTGCCATTTCTGTTCCATTGAATACCATTAGGGGACAAAAATTTATCAGCAACAGTTTTGAGTTGATGCTCTTATTTTTCAGGTAAGATTTTATTTGTATATTAAGAACCTTGTTAAACATATAACTATTATTTGGTTGTTTGTTAACTTTGCAATAGAAGTTCTGTATAAGTAACAAATGCTCAGAGTGATAATGATAGCCAGACAGATCCTTGATGTGGTCTTTTGACATGATTAGAATTTGTGTACTCAGATACATCTAGTATATGAAGTATTCTACTGCTCTTTGTGTCTTCCCTTGCCAACCTTCTGATTGAGTGTTTTGCTTGACATGAATCTGCTTAAAGGATATTTGTCTTGATCCTTTTCTTATTCTTATTGCATCTTTCAGCTTAACTGTAAAATCTTCTGGTTTTGCCATTTTTATCCCATAGGACATAACTATTTCTCTTTAATCTTGTGCATTCATCTGATCTAGCTTTCTACTGTGTGTGGATTTCCCATTTGGATTTAAGCTGCTTATAGAATTCTTATTTTGGCTAATTAGTTTTAATTCTGAAAGCTGACAAAGAACTAAATATACCACTTTTTGCTTCCCACTTCCCTTCAAAAAAAATAAAAGTTCTATCCCAGATGTAGGTGTGGGGAACATGAACAACTGTGAGTCCAGATGTCCATGGCACATCATTTTACAGGAAGGATCCAATACAGTTTCTGTGTCCCTCTTTCTAGCCCCTCTTCCTGCCAAATGTCTTCTGCCTGTTGCCTCTGTCTGCTTACAAAATTTTGTAGGAGGAAAGCTTTGCATTTCACAGTTACAGGTATCTTAAAATGCATAGACCCATGAAGGGTGGAGAGAATGATTGAAACTTCCTTAAATGTAAATTTAAATACATTGAAGAGAAAGTTTTTCATTCTTCAGAGCAAATACCAATAAAGACAGAATGTCAGGGGGAAAATATTAAGAAAAAGTTTCCCTGCTTTATAGTTCAGTAACACATAGCATATCCAGCCCAGATTGTTCATGGAGACAGTCTCCACGAGAAATGGCTGTGGTTGAGGGATCTACACTATTTGAGAGTTTGCTTTAGGGAGAACAAGTTCCCTTGCCCTCCAAGGTACTTCATCTCTTCAGAGATTCCACTGGAACTCAACTAAACACCACACTCTAATCTATGGAACAAAATCAAACAAAATGAACAGATTATTTTTTATTTTTTTGAGCAGATTATTTTTTACCTTTGCTACGATCATAATTTTTGCAAGTAGTATTTTCACTCAGCCTGCTCCTACACAAATATTTGACATAAATATTCACATTATTTTAAAAGGTATTGCAAAGTTGTTCAGTGCTCATATCTGGAAATGATTGTAGAGAAAAAAGCCACACAATATTAGAGAATCCATACCTGTTTTTCTCCATACTTCAAAGGCTCAAGACTTCAGAGCTGCCCTTGTTTTATTTTTCAGGGTATCTGGACCAGATTTGGAGCCTCTAATGTTCAAAGACAGACATTATTTGTTCCAGGACAAAGCTGGAAGAAATAAGGGCAAATGTCAAAAGCTCCCTTATCTTTCCAGAAAGTTCTAAACTGCCTCCTCTTTCCCCAAACACACACACACACACACACACACACACACACACACACACACACACACACACACACACACAGCATTTCCTTCAGGAATGGCTCATTGTTTTATTTATTTTATGATGCTTGTCCTGTGCCCTGTGTCAGTGCTTCTGTTTTTGGCTGCATATTAGAACTCAGTAAATTGTTTTAAATTGCAGTGCTCAGGCCGCACCCCAGACCAATCAATTTAGAAGGTCTTGGAATGAGACCAACGCATCAGTACTTTTTAAAGTCGTACAGATTCACCTGTCATGCCACAAATATACACCGAACAGATTCCAGCAACTCAGCTTCTTCCCCTGGTTCTGGCACAGTGTAGTTCTGTGGGTGCAGCGGGCTGATGCTGCAGTTGAACCTAGACCCGTGTCTTTGGCTTCCTTCTCGTGTGATCATTTTTCTTCACATATTTCAGACTCTTGGCTCTCAAGAGTACTTACTGTGCTCATTACCTACAGTTATTCTTTTGGCAATCATCTCTCCCTGAGCTTGTTTGTTTACAACAACATCAATAGCATGCTGGGCGGCATCACAGACACATGAGCTTTGCTATGGTAACAGTTGGGTACCATTCATTCATGAGCAGTCCCATCACCTTGGTGTCTACAAATTCACCTGTATGTGGCCAAAGAAATGACCCTGTGGAATGAAAAAGGCCAAAAAAAACTTTAGTCAGTATCTTTCTCCTTTACCTTTGTGTCCATCTTGTTGAAATACTGGAAGAGGGAGAATGCAGATAAAAGTAATTCATCAAGCCAGTGCCAATGGCTCATGCCTTTCATCCTAACTACTCAGGAGGCTGAGATCTGAGAATTGCCTTTCAAAGCCAGTGCAGGTAGGAAAGTCTGTGAGATTCTTATCCCCAATTAACCACCAGAAAACTGGAAGTGGTGCTGTGGCTGAAAGTGGTAGAATGCTAACCCTAAAACAAAAAGCCCAAGGACCTGAGTTCAAGCCCCACAACCAACAAACAAAAAAAAAGTAACTCTTCAAAGCTTTTCAGGATAAGCCATGAGCAGCTAGGGTCAAGAACTACCATGCTATTTCTACAGGTTTACTGTGGAGGTAGATGCAACAAAACTGAGGTAATTCAACAACAACTGAAACCATAAGTGACCATAGCCTAATACATCTGCCTCTTAATATGTCCTCTTAAAATTCTCTCTTCCTTTCATTGCTGACACAGTACACTATGTTGGCTCTTGTCTCACCTTTGTCATGCCTCTCTTGCCTTCTCCTTTCTCATCAAAACCCTAGAATCAGGCTGGGAAGATGGCTTAGTGGTAGAGTGCTTGCCTTTCGTGCATGAGGTCCTGAGTTTGATTCCTCAGCACCATATACACAGAGAAAGTCAGAATTGGTGCTGAGGCTCAAGTGGTAGTCTTGAGCTGGAGATCTGAGGGACAGTGCCCAGGCCCAGAGTTCAAGCCCCATGACTGACAAAAAAAAAAAAATACTAGAGTTGGTTGCTTCTTACTATTCATGGTTCACGGTTCTTTCTCCAAAAACCAGCACCAAATACATTTTAAACAACAGCATCCTACCCATTTTCCTGTGTTTATTTGTGTAATACATATTCATTGGGAGGTCATGTGGGCATCTCAATTTCAATATAGCTAAAATGTGACTCACATTTCTGAATAAAATCTCTCTCCATAAGGCTCACTAATGTGAATGCAGATTCCATTTTTTAGAATCATCTTTGCTTCTTTTTACAGTCTATGTCTAAAGTTCAGTTGGACTTTTTGGCACAATACTATGTTTACATTCTGATTACTAGCTTTCAAATTTTATTTCCTGTCTAGGCTACTGAATCAGTCTCTTGTTTAGCCCTCTTTGCTTTGTTACTCCCTACCACAAAGTTATCAATACTCCACTAATAGAAGCTTAATATAGGTCCAATTCCAAGCATGTTATTCAAAATCCATTGCTCAAAACTCTATCATTAAAAGGTAAGTTTCTATCATCCGGTGCTTTGTGGTCCAAACTATCTCTTGGACCATTTTTGCAAATATTTCTGCAGACTAGATGGAAGTATTTACTTTAAGTAGAAAGATATAAACTTTGAATCTGACAGATTTAATTTCAAATTCAAATCTGCTACTACTATCTAGGCCCTTTTCTCTACTTGTTACATTTTCTGGTAATTGTAAAAAATAGTTTAAAAAATGGTAAAAAAAAATTCTGGTAATTGTAAAAAAAATTATGCCTATAAAGTTCTCAACAAATTTTATCTCAAAAGATGAAACTTAATCTGGACTAAGTGTCTGGATTTGATCCCTTGTTTCCCTAACGAATAGAATTGGTCAAAGATATCACATATTAACTTTTTATAGTAGGTCATAAAAGTCATTGTGGTGTCCATTGTGGTCTTTTGGATCACCAGTTCTGGAGAAATTAACCTACCCTATCAAGAGACATTGAAGTAACCTAGGAGAGTCCCAGGTGCCAACCCAACAGTGATCTCCAACTTGCCCCATGGAGCCATATTGGAAGCTGATCTTCAGGGAAACTTCCTGACTGAACTGCCCATCAACATCTGAACTACAAAACTCATAAGGTCCACCAACCCTGAATCATTTTGGCTGAACCATTCTAAATACCTAACTACAGAAAGTATGAGAATAACAAATGCTGAGTGCTGGTTTAATTATTTAAGGTTGAGTTAATTTTTATATAGCAATAGATATCTAATATGCCAGAAAACCTCGTTACCATCTAGAGAACAAATAGTAAAATGTCAGCTACTACCTCGACCTCTCCTCTGACCTTAAATGGATAGCAACTGCTGAATTTGAATCTTTTCTTAAGTCAAAGTCACCAATATCCAACCTGTGCTAATTGTTGATTCTTGTTTAAATGTGAGATATCTCCAAGAATCCTTCTCTCAGTAAATGGCACAACGAGCCTAATCCTAAACTATAGATCTAGGCATTTATGGTCATTATCTTTCCTTCAGACCCCAAATCTAACCGATCACCCACACTAGTTTGAATCAATTGCCATCTAGCTTTGAAATAAGGTTGCTCTTCTCCAGCAGCACTTCGAGGACACTGTTCAGCATCTCCCACATCTGTTTTCCTATAAGAAGTCTGCTCTAAGAACTTTATTTCTTAGAAGTAATCTATATTTCCTTCTGATAGCTTTTGACAATATACATCCTTGAACCTAAAAGTGGTTTTATTTTTTATTAATCCCACCCAGGAATATGTTGTGATTGTTGCATCCTGAAAACTGACATAGCTCTTCAACCTCAAAATCCTCTGTCATTGTCTCTTTGAATATTGCCTTTTGACTCTTCTTGCTATTCTCTCTCCAGAAGTCAGGCTTTGATTGGGAAACACAACTCAAATCAGTGATCTTAAATTAAGCTAAAGCGTGAGAAGGACAAAAATTGGTCACTGAAATCAGATACTATTGATTTAGAAGTGGTAGCATCAAAAAGTTTCCACCACCAACCATGAGGTTTAAGGGAACAAAAAGGCGAGGTTAAAAATTACCAACATAGGGCTGCGAAGGTGGCTCAGTGGTAGAGCGCTTGCCTTGCATGCCTGAGGCCATGGGTTCGATTCCTCAGCACCACATAAGCAAAAAGAAAAAAGCCTGATGTGGCGCTGTGGCACAAGTGGTAGAGCGCTAGCCTTGAGCTGAAGAGCTGAGGGACAGTGCCCAGGCCCAGAGTTCAGGCTCCAGGACCAGACCCCCCTCCCCAAAAAATTACTAACATACCAGTTGAGGTATTATAGTAATTATTAGTGTTCAAAGAAGCATAATGAGGCTAATTATGCAAGTTTTAGAACTACTGCAAACTGTACTAACTTCTGCTACAATCCACTACACTTTCAGGTCAAGCATCAAACATGCATTCCTTAAGGCACTCCTCTGCTTCAGAACCAAATGAACAAAGGCTTCCCCTCTCTCCATGGCTTTGGGACATTGGAATGCCCTTCCTTTTGCCTTTTAGTTCAGTTACACTTGCTTTTGGACCATCATCTGCTTAATAATTTCAAGAATGTTAACTTCTGACATTGATCAAGATGCATTGTGTTAAAAAAACTAACATTTGAATTGAAGCTCATTTGTACTGAAGGATGATTTGAAGAATAAATAATAATAATAAAAATGATAAAACTCCTCAATCTCCACTATCCTCACCCAAATCCTAATGATTCTCATGTCTTTCTGAGACTATTAGTACCATCTTCTAATTTATCTGTTTGCTAGCCTGTCTAACATACCAGCTTCTACCATTTTCTCTTTACCCTATGGTTCATGTTTTGCCACTGTCTCTCATTGCATATTTCCTTCCCACAGAAAACATTCTGAAGTCCTATGCGGTCTTGTGGGTCCTGACCTAGTACCATCTTGCTTCTCGTTGCTTCTTCTGGTGCTTCCTGGCCATTTGAGCTCTCTTCACTATTCTCACACGGGACCAAGCCGTTCAATGTGCTCATGCCCTCAGTGCACTGAACCACATTGGACTGCTCTTCTTTTCATATCTTGGCCTATTTAGTCATCTCTCATTCAGCACAAGCCAATGAACATTTCCTTCAAGAAGCCTTCCTTTCCTTCGTCACACTAGTTTAGCTCTCTATATGGTCTCACAAACTTGAACTTTCATTTTATAATTTATAACATATTACTTGATACAATCTCCTCTAAACTCCAGAGAAGAAGAGATATAAGCATCCCGAACTCCTGGTAAGAGTTTTTAGCATATAGCAGGTGTTTAATAGCCATCTATAGACTGAATGAGTGAACCACCCTGAATTTTGATTGAATTTCAGCATCTTATAATGATTCTGATACACTCATATAATTCATTAGGAACATTTATTTTTACAATGAGTCTTTTGGGGTGCTATTCTGGGATTTTGAAAATTGATTAAAGCCACAAGTATTATTTTGTAATTACCAGTGCCTAGTACATTGCCATGAAGGTAGTATACAATCAACAAATTCTTCATATACTTGTTCTTCATGATCATGATTAAATAATTGATGCCATTATAGTTAATGCAGTAAAATTTTCTAATTCAATTATTTCCTTGGCTAGGATAAAACTCTTAAAGCATGCTCCTTTCAAGTAAGTAAATGGTAGAATTTAACTAACCAGTGCAGTTTCCTGGATGCTAGTCTATTTTTTTTTCCAGCTACTTATACTTGAAATTAATGGCATGTTATAATAATGTTTAAGGTCTTTAACATGTCTCACTTTGACTGAAAACACAAATGTCGTTGAATGGTGTTCACAATCGTTTAAATTACACAGATGTGAGCAACGGTGAGATTTTAGAAAGACTTCTCTAAGAATGATACATGAGCTGGGGACATGACATCCATCTTGGAGGATTTTTCTGCCTCTGAACAAGTTTGATAAAATACCTTTACTTCCACTCTGACCTTAAGCACTTAGAAATCATTTGCTTCACAAAATCCATGTGGTCCAAGATTATGGCAAGTAGAATAGTGACTTCTGTCTCATATTTCAATTGTGTATAGTTTATCACTTGAGTGTAAGGAGATTCTTTTTCGTAACAGATTTCACTCCTATGCCTTTGTTAGACTTCTGTGAATAAGAGCTTTGTGCTTTCAAAGCAAGGAACTGCATCCCTCAAACTCCTGCTAGAATCTCCAAATGGTATGGCATCTGCATACCTATGTTCATAAACTCAGGTTCTAGGTTTCAGTACTCTGATATGTATGAGAAAAAAAAGTTGATTTTATTTTAGAATTCAAGCTTTGAGGTATCCTACATTTTATTTTCAGGAAGAATCTCTTGAATAAAGTTTAATGTTTATATATAAATATATATATACAATATAATATTTGTATATATTATATTGGGGACAGTACTAGAGCTTGAACTTGGGGCCTAGGCACTGTCCCATAGCTTTTCTGCAAAGGCTAATGCTCTCCCACTTGAGCAATGCACCCACTTCCTGCTTTCTGGTGGTTACTTGGGGTTAAGAGTCTCACAGACTTTCCTGCCTGGGTTGGCTTTGAAGCACAGTCCTCAGCTCTCAGCTCTCTGAGCAGCTAGAGTTACAGCAGGAATGAGCCATGGATACCCAGCTATCATACTACATTTTAAACTCTTTGCCACTAGGCTACAAAAATTGCTAGTGTGATTCATTCTTTAGACTTCCCTATAGCTTTCATGAAGTATCACCATCTAGATATTTTGGCTTTGTTTTTCTAAGATGCCTAATAACCAATGCTTTTGCCAGAGACTGCTAAATATTAATATGACTTTATATTTTCATCAACAGCCACAGAGTCTCGATCTCAGACCTTCTGCTCAGCCTACTAAATACATGACAGGGACTTGTCACGAATTTTCCAGCTATTTGTAGAATTATGAATTCTTTTTTCAAATTTAAATGAGTAAAGATTTCGGAGAAAGTATCATTTTTCTGTAATATCATTAAATGAAATACAATAAGGTCATAGATTTTATGCTGTGTCCAGCATTTTCACTATGTGTCCATTACCTTCTCATAGAACTAAGAATGTCCTCCTCTTGTCCTGTGCAAGTGTATGATCACTGCTATGATAGACCTAATCAACTTTTTTTGTTGTTGTTGTTGCCAGTCCTGGGACTTGAACTCAGGGCCTGTTCTTGAGCATTTTTGCTCTGGGCTAACACTCTGTTACTTGAGTCACAATTCCATTTCAGGCTTTTTGGTAGTTATTTGGACTAAGAGTCTCACAGATTTTCCTGCCCAGGCTGGCTTTGAACCTCAATCCTCAGATCTCAGCCTCCTTAGTAGCTAGCATTATAGGTGTGAGGCACCTCCCTCTGGCATCAAACCAATTTCTTGGAAAACATACCAATTTTATAACTTATCTGTGATCCTAGTAAATATTTCCCATTTCAATCTACTGTATGACCACATTTACTTTACATACAACAAAGCCCAAAAAGCACATTTTGCAAAGACTGCTCATACTTTGAAGTTAGCTAATGTACATAGCTAGTGTTGAAAATTTTCTAGAGCTTTTCAATATGGGGTAAAAGAGAGGAGTCTCAGTAGATAATTTAAAAAATAATTTTACTGTATTTCTGAACCAAAAAATGTAACTAAAAATTGTGTTACTACAATTCAAAATGTTTTTAAATGTTTTTTTTAATAATTAGATTCAATCAAATTCAGACTATCATTTGAGTGCATAAACAGAGAAAGCAAGGTTTCCATTGGAAGGTGCATGGTAAAGTGACACTGTGAAGTATCTCAGAGTGAGACTTTTTCCCAATCCCTTCCCACATATTTGAAAGCGTGACCTTCCTTCCTGATGTCACCCAGCTCCTAGTGAAATTTCAGGCAAGTATCAACCATGAAGTGAAGGTCCTCAGAAACCTGTTCCTCAACAAGCTTCTAGTGATCAGGAATTTTATTCAGCCACGGAGAAGGGTGGAATTATTTGCCAGAAAATGAGTAGAGCTGGAGATCATTGTGTTGGGCAAAACAAGCAAAACAGAAAGACAAATGTCACGCTCTTTTTTATATGTGAAATCCAGACTTTCATAAAAAGGAATATAAACGAGAACAAGTTGGGTGTGGGAGCCAGGAGAGGGACAGAGTGGAAGAAGGCAAAGGGGAATAAAGTACTTTATACACATGTATGAAAGTAAATAATAGAGCCCATTAAAATTGTTTTACAAAGGGTGGAGGAGAATAAGAAAGTAATAGAGAGGATACATTTGATAGAAACCTCATGTGCATGTATGGAAATATCATCATAAAACTCCCTTGTGCAATTCACACATGCTTCAAATGAGAGGGAAGGACTCACATGCTCCTAGGTTACCTTCCCGACTCCTGGCTGAGCTTGGTGACTTCCTGCCACCGTATCTTGTGGAAGCCATCGCTGGGGCATCTATGACCTGTGCTTCAATGTGTCTGATCCCTGCACTGTTCTGTAAAACCCACGATCCCTGGTGACAAAGTGGCTTTTCCTTCTAGCACATTGTAGCATATCTAGCACACAGTCAACGTTTGTTGGATATCTGGTAAGTCAGTGTGGCTCGACAGGCATGTTCATCAAGCAAAGACACAGTCTTTAGCACCAGCATACTCTGAAAAATCGCTGGGTAACTGAGGCCACACAATTTCACAAAGCAGAAAGCCTTTCATGTGAGCAGAAGTCTCTCACCCAGCATGCATCACAGGGAAAGGAATGGACTGTCACCCTACATTTAAACAGCCGGAGAGGCCACCCACAGGTTTCTCTCCCCCCTATAGTCTACGTGAGGCAATCACATGGGCTAGCCTATTTTTGGTACCAAAGAAATGGTCGCTGTTCTTTGTTCAACGTCGTTGTGGTGGTTCGTTTTCAGGTGTTGTTGCTACATGATTGCAGTGTGGCGATTGAAATTCGTTATGAAATTCGGCTCTACAATACGTTTCTCCACTTTATAGTTTTCTCTTGCAAAAAGGGACACCGATGCAAAACTTCTCAATAAAATTTTGGCCAATCGACTTCAACAAGTCATCAAAAAAAATCATACACCATGATCAAACAGGATTCATTCCAGGGATACAAAGTAGTTCAATATATGCAAATCAATTAATGTAATACATCATATCAACAAGAGCAAGGATAAGAACCACATGATTATCCCAATAGATGCAGAAAAAACAGTTGACAAGATGGAGAGGCTAGGAATCCAGGGAACATTTTTAAATACTATAATGGCTGTGTATGACAAACCCACAGCCAGCATTATACTTAATGGTAAAAAGCTAAAGCCATTTCCTGTAAACTCAGGAAAAAGACAAGGATGTTCACTCTCTCCACTCCTCTTCAATTTAGTATTAGAATGCCTAGCTAGAGCAATAAGACAAGATGCAAACGTAAAAGAGATCCAAATAGGGAAAGATGAAGTTAAACTCTCTCTTTTTGCAGATGACTTGATCTTGTATTTAAAGCACCCAATGGACTGACTCCACTCCCAAGCTACTTGAACTGACTCGAAACTTTGGCAAAGTAGCAGGGAATAAAATTAACCCTCAAAAATAAATGGCTTTCCTGTATACCAATAATAAGAAGAGCGAAGCTGAAATCAGGAAAGTAGCTCCATTCGTAACAGCCCCACAAAAAATAAAATACCTAGGAATAAACTTAACAAAAGAAGTGAAGGAACTCTATGATGAAAACTTCAAAAACCTGGAAAAGGAAATTAAAGACAAACCTCCCATGTTCCTGGATAGGGAGGATTAACATCTTGAAAATAGCAATACTGCCAAAAGCTTATCTACAAATTCAATGCACTCATCAATATCCCAACCTCATTCTTCAATGAAATAGAAGAAGCAATCCAAAAATTCATATGGAACAATAAAAGACCCTGAATAGCAAAAATAATCCTTATCAAAAAGAACAGTGCTGGAGGAATAACAATGCCAGACTTAAAATGCTATTACAAAGCCACTGTAATCAAAACAGCTTGGTACTGGCAAAAAGGACATTGGAAAAATATATTATTTGCTTTTAAGTGAAAAGGGATTCCAGTTTCTCAGTGCTGACACTTTGAGAAACATTAAGGATTTCTTGTTGAAATTTTTAGTAGTGACCATGTTATTGGACCTATTAAACTTGGTCAAGATATCCCTGCCAAAGCATCCCTGTAACGATCTCCACATGCCCATTTCCAGGAAGGAGAGAAGCAGAGTGATGTGGCTTCTGCTTTTATATGTCAAGTTTCAGACCATCCAAAATAGAAGCATAATTTGGTGGTAGGTGCAGCTAAGTAGCGGAGCACTTTCCAAGCCTGAACAAAGCACTAGTTTTCATTCCCAGCACCATATGGACGCACAAATGATATGTTGGAAGTAGAACTGTGGCTCAAATAGTAGAGTGCCAGTCTTCAATGAAAAGCGAAGGGATAGCATACAGCCCTGAATTCAAGCCCCAGTACAAGCATAACAACCACAAAAACCTAAACCTCTAAACATAGGCCTTTGCTCATGGGACACCAAACTCCTCTCAAATCCCACTGTTACTGTAACCCACCCTTGGTGCCGGAGATTTAGCCAGGGAACTCATACGTGCTAAGCACATACTCGGCCACTGAGCTCTACCCCTTGTCGCTTCATCAAAAATTTTTAACAATCAAATGTACTTCATCCATCTTTAGGCACTATTCTTTTCCCCAAAGCATATAGTATTCACAGACAAGAAATGAAAGGAAGATTATTCCTAGATAAATTTTGCTGGAGGATCAGGAAAATACGATCTAATAGAAGAAATGTCCAGACAAACTGAAGATAGTGAGTGGTAACATGGGAACTGGCGTAAGTATTGCGGCAGATTCCTCCTTTAAGTAGAGGTCTTGATAGAATACATTTTGATTTATATTTCTAATGAAAACGCGAAACAGAAATCTACTTTTCCATCCCACCTGGGTTTCGTCTGAACACGCTGCCCTCTCCCTAATGAGTCAGAATAGTGTGTACCATATAACAGCACAGCGCATCTGAAATGCTGACATTTCCTTTTTAATTGAAATCAAACAGAAATGACTCCACTGGGGAAGAAGAAAGTAAAGCTGGCTTTTGATAGAAATTAATAGGGGAAAGAGAGAAAAATACTTTTCTCTGTCTTAAAGTAGCTCACGGTGGAAGGCTGCCAGTCCTCTCCCCTGAATCCAAGATTATCTCCAGGATTACAGTTGGTAGAAAGAGCACATCTCATTGTGAGTGGAATGAGAAATCATGTTTGGATGGACATATTAAATGAAGTGGAAGAAATGAGAAAGTGCCTCTTTGCTTCTATTTTTTCTTTTTACAAATTATATAAATGTAAGAGTTCAAAGAAAACCTACTGAAAATTCCTGCAAAAAAAAATCAAATGATCACCAAAGCAAAAGAGCTCCTATCACCAACAAGTCTACAAAAATAAGTCAGTAAATACCTACTTTGGAAGGTAGGATAAACTTACCTTACTGGATTAAAATCCTCATATGGATAAAGCACATTTCTTTCTTTTTTTTAAATATAAAAACCAGTTTTATAGAAATACCTATAGCAGTCATATTTTTAACAGCTGGAGCTTGAATAGTAGTAATGATAGCTCTATATGGATTATAAAATAGTTTATAAGAACCTTAATAGTCAACACTCCTAGAAGTATTATGAAAGTAGCTTCAGCCTTTAGAAAGCCATATTTTATCTCCAAAAAGACAGACTTTAAATACAAAAAGCTATAATTTTAAGAGAAACATTTATCTTTATGTCAAAATTTCTAGAACTAATCTGTAGTACTCTGTGTGTGGGGGGGTGTTTGCTTTCCTATATGATTCATCTTAGGGCATCCATCATTCTGTGCAGTCTGATGCCAAGATGCACGGGGCAGGGCACCTGACACCAGGGACTTCTCATACCAGTGTGCAGAGAGGCACTTTCGATAAATGACCATCTGATGTGACACCTGCAATAACCACGACATGAACAAAGTGGTTTGGGGATGGCTGTATTAAGGAGTCGAGTGGTAAATGAAAGAATATAGCCACAGGGGAAGGAGAGATGGTGTGAGAGACTGTTTTCAAGCTAAGCTTGCACGGATTCACAGGTTGAATGAAAGAAAGGAAGAAAGTTTAAGGCGGAAGGAGATGATAGATACATGGGGATATTCAGATTGTAAATTGTGTCTTTCCAAAGCTCACGTCTGATGACACTGACTGCTTCTTGGGGCAAGCTCAACTGTAAGATTTTCATGACCATTAGAATATGGAGGACTGAAGGTCAGATGCTTCCTCTCCTCTAGAGGACTACAGCCTATCCTGACCTTCCAAAGACTGCATTCCTAGAAGAAGGCATGCAAATTGTGGGGCATGACGTCACAGACTCCCCTTGGATGAGTAAATAAAGAGATCTATGCTATAGACTGCTGATTCTCATAGACGTTTCTTCCCATACAAGACCCTCTATACATTCTACATACAGAATTTTAAAGAAAGTCAAGAATGAGAATCAACTTTTCAACAATCAATCATAAAACCCACTGATGTCTACGCATAAACAACAACAAAAATCACAGAACCAAAATGTACATTATTTCTGCTTTCATCCAATACCCCACTAAAATCTCACAAAATTAATATCTAATTTATTTTGAGAAAGCAATTTAATGAATCATCTATAAAAATAAGAAATAGATGATCTGACACTCAATTTTGCCACAATGAAAGAGAAACTCTTTTGAATTCAGCTGATTCTCCCCTAAAGAATGTTCCTCTAATAACGAAGGACATTGCAGTATGCTTTGAATAGATGTTTAAAATCTCCCTCATAAGTTCTGGAAATCTCTCACATTGAAACAGTCCCAGCTTGACAGCCTTGCAATAACCATTAAATATTAAAATAACATTAAAGAGCAACTGCTCAGCTCGTGGATTTAACTGCAAAACTCCGATTCACACTAATGGGACCCACGTAGCTAAATTCCCACGTGCTAGACTGAAATTTACCCCCAAGGATCCAAGGATCAGACACAGTCAGGGAAATGATGAATTCACTTTGAAAGAAATAATCGATCCAGAACCAAATTATTATCAGTCATGCAATTTCAATCACATAATCAACATAAAAATCAGAATGTCTAACATTTAACAGCATGCAGTTTTGCATTCATATAAATTTGTGATGCTATAAAATGCATACTTCAACTCTAAGATAATTTGAATGCAATAAAGACATGTATAGTTATCTTTTTACGTGTATCTCTTTTTATGAACATATCCCACAGCCAAAATTGAATTCTTAATATTTTATACACATTATTTCTATGAGCAATATTGCCATAACTGCCAAAGCTAAGGGACTCATTTTTGTAGTTATCACTAATATATAGTTAGTGTAAAGGGGAAGAGACCCAGGTCAGTTACTAATAGTGTCATATCTAAAGGTATAGGGAGATCATAACTTCCCAAAAGAATATCTTTGGAGCCGGGCGCTGGTGGCTCACACCTATAATCCTAGCTTCTCAGGAGGCTGAGACCTGAGGATCACAGTTTGGAACCATCCTGGGCAGGAAAGTCTGTGAGATTCTTATCTTCAATGAACAACTCTGGGCCTGAGCACTGTCCCTCAGCTCTTCCGCTGTAGACTAGCGCTCTACCACTTGAACCTCAGCCCCACTTCCAGCTTTTTCTGTTTATGTGGTGCTGAGGAATAGAACCCCAGGCCTCATGATGCAAGGCAAGCACTTTACCACTGAACCACCTTTCCAGTCCCTGTTTTCATTCTTTTAATTGACAAAATAGTGTGTATTTATCACAAAGACAGGCAGTTGAAAGGAATGTATTATGAACTAAAACCTAGCTTACCCAGATGCCAAACTAAGACTTTGTGAACTTCTATGTCTGAAAATCCATGACTTTCTTTTGTAACAGCCAACTTGCTTCACAATGTGTCTGACTAGATTTTCCTCTTTTCCCCATCTCAGCTTCACACTCACCTTCTATTAGATGTTTCCAAATCCAGGGAAGGGGAGGATATAAAAATCAACATTCAGAAATAGGTTACAATATGGGAAATTAAAAAAAAAACTATCACAATAGCTTTAAAGGAATAAAATGCTTTAAGAATAAATTTAACCAGAGATGAAGGACTTACACAATGAATACTGTGAAACATTGGGTTAAAAAAGATTACAAATATATGGGGAAAATCCTATGTTCATGGATAAAAACCTCAACATTATTAACATGTCCAAGTTATTCAAAGTGTTCCACTGAGTCAACTCAAAATTCCAATGGCACTTTTTTTCTTAACAGATATTGAAAGAAAAACCTTAGAGTTCCTATGCAACCACAAAATTATTTCAGTAGTCAAAGAAATTTTGAGAAAAGATGAGTTAAGATCATCTGACTATCTCACTTCAATATATACTACAAACTATCGTAGTTGAAACAACATACTACTGGTATGAATGCATATTTATAAAAGGAGACCAAGCAAGGTGCTGGTGGCTGTAATCCTAACTACTAAGGAGGCTGAGATGTGAGGATTGCAGTTCAAAGCCAGCCCAGGCAGGAAAGTCCAGGAGACTTTTATCTCCAAGAAACCACCAGAAAAACCAGAAGTGGCGCTGTGGATCAAATGGTAGAGCACTTACCTTGAGCTGAAGAGCTCAGGGACAGCACCCAGACCCATGACTGACAAAAAAATAAAAAATTTAAAAAGAGACCAATGGAATGAGAAAAAATGCATGTTACATAGAGTCATTTCACCTTGAATAAGTATTTCAAGAAAGCACAGTAAAGAATTAATGATCTCTTCAAGAAGTAGTATTGGGAAAATTGAATAGCTACATGTAAAGAATATACTGGACCTTTATGTTATACCATTCAGAAAAAGTTGAGCTCTATGTAGATTAGATATTTGTTTGTAAGACCTGGAAGCTATAATTCTCCTGGAAGAAAATAGAAGAAATGCTTCAAACATTGAGTCCTGGCCAAGAGTTGTGAAATACAAGCATAAGCAGCAAATGAAAAATTAGACAAGTAGACCCACATCAAAGTAAAATGTTGAGTTAGACAAAAAAAAAGATTCAAAAGCTTCTGATGAAAAAAAGGAAAGAGTCCACAAAATAAAGGGGCAATCTAACACTGAACAAGAGAAAACATTTGATAAGGAGTTCACATCCAAAATATGCAAAAAATACTGTCAACAGTAGCAAAAAAAAAACAAACCAAAACAAAATGACCCAGGGACTTGAATGGACATGCCTATAAAAAAGACGCACAACACAAGAAAGATGTGGAAAGATTCTCAGCAAGACTAATCACCAGTGAAATGCAAACAGGAATATTATTTCACACCTGTTGTGATGATTACTGATTTTTAAAGTGCTGGCAAGAGTATGGAGAAATTAGAACTCTTAGAAACTCTTGGTTGGTTTATAAATTGATGTAGCTACCAAGAAAAATAGTATGTAATTTCCTCAAAATATAGTAAAACAATAGAATCACCAAATAATCTAGCAACCTACTTGTGGATATGTACCAAAAAAATTAAAATTAAGATCAAGGTTAAATCTACATTTCCATGTCCACAAGACATAGAAACAATCTAAATGGCCACCAATGGACAAATAGATTTTTGGAATAGAGCTATAATGTATATTATTTAACCAGTAAAAAAAAAAGTGCTTCAGATGCCAATGGATTGAGTCTGTCATATTAGCTAAAATATTAGCTACTTGGAAAACTGAGATTTAGAGACATCATCAGTCCAGGTTAACCTTGAAAAGGCAAGAGCCTATCTGAGAAAAGAGAAAAGCAGAAAGTATAAGAGGCATGGTTTGAACAACAGAGTACTGTCTTAGCCTTGAGTTCAAACTTAGCAAAGCCTTGAGTTCAAACTTGAGTATTATGAAGAAAGAAATAAAAAGGAAATGCACCACATGTAGTGACATGAACCATCCTGGTGAACTTTCTAAATTGAAACAAGCCAGCCATAGAGGACAAATACTTCATAATCTCACTTAAATGAGGGATCTAAAATAATCAAATTTACAGAAACAGAATGCTTTCCCAGTCTATGAGAAGAGGAAAGCAAGGATTTGATGTTTAATAAGTACAAAGTTTCAGTTAGAAAAGAGAAGCTTGAGGGATCTATTGTACAACATTGTTGTTTTAGTTAATAATACTTTAATATGCACCTACATTTTTGTTGAGAAGGTTGATTTTGCAATAAAAGATGAAAAAATACAAGAAAAGAAAATCAATATCCTTTGTGAACACAGATGTAGACATTTTAAACAAATTTTAGCCCAATACGTAAAAATGGACAATATATCATGATCACGTGGGGTTTATCCCTGGAATTCAAGTCTGGTTTTTATCATTGTTTTTAATACAAAATCAATTGTATTAACCATAGTCAGACAAAAGTTTAAAGAAAACTCATTTGATGTTGACAAGTATCAACATTAATTTCCAAAGAAAACTCTTGATAAACTGGAAAAATTCAAAAATATTCCATAATCTCATGAGGAATTTATGAAAAAAGGCTTCGATTCATATCATATTCAATGGTGAAAAACTGCATGTTTTTCTCTCAAATCAGTAACAGAGTAAAAATGCCCCATCTCACCATTTCTATTCAATTTTCCATTTAATATCATAGCCAATGACACTAACATTATAATAAAGCTAAGAAAGGAATAAAAATCATTAAAACTGGAAATAAATAAAATTCTTCTCAGAAGACATGATCACCTCTATAGCAAAGATGATAGCATCTATCAAAAAAAAGGAAAAGCAAGTAATAAAGGAATTTTCCAGGTTGCAATACAGAAGATAATTTATGCAGAAACCAGTGACATTTCCAAGCACTAACAGGAACAATTCAAAATTTAAAATTAGTAATCTGATATAAATGGATAAATTTATCTCAAAATTTCACAACAACTCTACACTGAAGATTGAAGAACATTACCAATAAAATCTATCTGTCAAAGATTCATTACGGTGTTCATTTGGCCTACATTGATCTACAGATTCAATATAATCCCAATGTAAAAGCAGACCTAAGCAATAAACAGATGGTGAGAAAATACGGTTTTAGGTGAGATGTCCATAAAGTTCCCCAGTACTTCAGTCATGAATGAGCAGAGATATCCACTCTGTTATGGCTAGAGTTGGACAGAGAGGGTCTAACTTCAGCTTTGCCAAGGCAAAGAAGATTTTGAGAGCAAATGAGCATGCTCAGTAATGTCATTCAAATTTTAATCAAAGAAACCTGCAGGAATGAAACATGGAGAGAAAGACCCTAGCGGAATACCATCTACATGGGGAGATGAGGCCCAGGAAATGGGAAAAATTCCATCTCTGACCTTTGCTCTTATATGAATGTATTTGCTTGCATGTTTTCAAAGATGGAATAGGTTTCTGTGAATGTACTGGTCAATATTTTGGTACCTACCGTAGAGGTACTAGTCTTGAGACAATTTCCTTTTTTTTTTTCCATTTTAAAAAATGTGTACACTAGTCTCTGTTCTAGGTGACCCTAGATGAAGAAACAGACAAAGGATTAAGGAAGATTTTCTGGGGACATGATCTTAGAGAAATGACCTGATAGAAGAAAGAACCAAGCACTGCAGATACCTGGGAAACATGTGTAAAACAGAGTAAACAGCCAGAGCAAAGGCCCTGGGGAAGCCTGATGTACTAGGAGAAAAGCAAAGAGGACCGTGGAGCTAGAAGAGAATTAGTAAGGCATTCTATGTCTTTAGGGTCTTTACAGAGCATGTTACTGCAGCTCTTTGCTACATTTGTGTTTTAAACTTCTCACTCTTTTTTTTCTTTTCTTCTTTTTCACACGTAACAGGGGGTTTGAACTCAGGGCCTCAGACTTCCTTAAACATCTTCTTAATCACCAGACTCTTCACAGGTATGGGGCTTCCAGCAATGCCCTTCATCTGTATAACTGATAAGCAGCCAACAAGCCATATGTACATTTGTTTCAGCCATTCTGAACCTGCCTCAGCTTCCCACAAAGCCTGAAAAGTTCCTGGAGAGCAGAGCCTCTCTTTTCATCACACATCTCTGAATCTATCAAGTATCCAGCAAACGCCCCTCAGAAAATGAGTTCTCAGTGTATGTGTGGTGAAGAAATTCCCAGACCGCTGCCTCAAGAACTTCCATGGGAACCAACCTCTAGACTTTCCTTCTGACTTTCCTTCCATACTGAGTATGGTTTTTCCCAGCCAGCAACCGTGGCTTCATTTGGACCATAAGGCTGATGCTGGCATTGTTTCTCTTGTCCATACTTAGCACAGCATTCTCCCACCATCTTAGTTCTGACCGTTGTAGTAAATTATTGCAGAAGGTGCTGCACAACAAATCCCCCCTGCAGAATTCTAGAGGTTCCAAGTAGGGACGTCCAACAGCAAGAGTGACTGATGCAGCGTCTTTTAGCTTTTATTTTGTTTTTTTTTTTCTGGGGGGAAGGGTGTCAGTACTGGAATTTGAAATCATTACTACATGCTTGCTCAGTTTTTCTTACTTGGTTGGTGCTCTACCACCTGAGCCATGTGTCCAGCTTGCCTTTTTTTTACAATGAACTTTTTTTTTAATTCAAGGAAAAATCCCCCTGATAAATAAGCCCAAATAGATTATTCATCTACAAAGGACCTAAAAATGTTTCCTAATCATGTGAAAAGATAGTCCATCTCATAAAAGTAGCAGCGTGGCTTTTTGCTGCTTATATTAGAGATAGAATCTGTTGGACTTGTCTGCTTGAGCTGGCCCTGAATCAAGGTCCACTGGGTCTCAGCCTTCTGAGTAGGTAGTATTATAGGCTCAGCTTTTGGTCTGGTTTCAGATGAAAGCCTCTTCCAGGTTTGTAGATATTCTTTCTGTTGTCTATTGTGTTGGGAAACTAGCTAGAGTGTTGCCTGGTCTCTGCTGCAAGGACACCAAATCCAATGGAGAGGCTGCACTTTTAACATGTAGCTACCTCACAAGGTACCACCTCCAGTCACATCACATAGGAATGGAGGTACAAACACAAGGCTCATCTTTCCTCTTCGCATCTAGCTGCTAGCATTTGCATATACTCATGTCTGCTCCTCTGATTCTACCTCAGCCTTTATTTTACTGGTTTGACAACTACAAGTAATCATTGAAAGCAAGTTGCAGGCTGTCAGTGAGACAGATGCCTGTCCTCCAGAGCTGATACTCTAAAGGGCAACTGCTTTGTTCTAGGCAGGACACTGACTCAGCCATCACCACGCCCACTGTCTGTAGCACAGAGATATCATTCCCTAAACGGTCTGTAAAAATATACAATTTTACTAGGTGCTGGTGGCACATGCCTGTAATCTTTGCTACTAAGGAGGCAGAGATCTAAGGATCATGGTTCAAAACCAGCCCCAGGCAGGAAAGTCCATGATACTCTTATCACCAACTAATCACCAGAATACCAGAAGCTGAGCTGTGGCTCCAAGTGGTAGAGGGCTAGCTTTGAGTGCAAAAGCTCAGAGAGAGTGACTAGGTCCTGAGTTCAAGCCCTACAACTGACAAAAATAAATTACACACACACACACACACACACACACACACACAATTTTGTGAGAAATACCTTGAGTCAATTACAAAACAGTATTTTTTTTTTGGTCGGTTGTGAGGCTTGAACTCTTGGCCTGGGTGCTGTCCCTGAGCTCTTCAGCTCAAGGCAAGCACTCTACTGCTTGAGCCACAGCACCACTTCTGGTTTTCTAGTGGTTTATTGGAAATAAGAGTCTCACGGAGTTTCCTGCCTGGGCTGGCTTTGAACCGTGATCCTCAGATCTCAGCTTCCTGAGTAGCTAGGATTACAGGTGTGAGCCACCGGGGCCCAGCACAAAACAGTATTTTGTAGAAACAAAAGTAAATGTGTTATTCATATCTTTTTAATGGCAAAATTCTTCAAACAGCCTGGTCATGATAGAGACTATTTAGGTCAATGACTTCCTCTAAAACATACTCAAGATCCATTTATTTGCAAGGTGTTATCTTGGTACTTGATAACATACACCTCAAAAACATTGTGGCAAGATAGTAAAAGGGTCTAATTTTCTCCTTGCATTGTGCCATTTTAAGACAACTGGCGGTGAGAGTTAAAGGTGGTGGGTGCTTCAATGTGACTATTTAATAAACTGCAGCACTGGTAAGCCATAGGCTTTAACCCCTCAGAATATCAGTATATCAGTATATCAGAAATCTGTAACATCGTTGTCAAGGAGAAGAAAGTGAATCTTGAGAAATTGTTTAAAGTGCTGGGATTAATATGACCGTTTTGTGGTCTAGGAAATTTTTGAACAGCCCTGCTGATTTTCCATTAAGGGTACGGTAGGACAGAGTGGTGCACGGCTTCCTTCATAGATTCACAGTGAAGCAGACAGATAATGTGGTTTTTATCAGCATTTGCAGGGCTAAGCCCATATGTTCACAGGTGTTAGGAGTCATCCCTTGAATGAAAAGCTGGGCAGAGAAACAGTACTCACCTAGAGAAAACAGAACTGAAATATATACACAACCTACATATCTGAAGATGTCACATTCTTTGTTGCTGCAACATTTTCTTTCATTGAATTAATCTAAAAAAATCAAATTAGCAAATTTTAAATTCTTATGAATATGACACTAGATAAAATGAGAGCAGCAGCATTTTCAATATTAATTGGAGGCCTACATCATGAAACGACATAATTATTCCAGCTAGCAAGTGGAACTTGTGAACAGTGGCATAAAAATTTCCTTGACAGAAGAAGGCTGAGATATAAAGGATCATAGTTTGAGGCTAGCCCCAGTATAAAGTTCATAGGACCCTATTTTAAAAGAAAGGGCTGGGCATGGTGGTGAGCACCTGTCATCCAGATATGGCAGGATATATAACTAGGAGGATCATGGTCCTAGAAAGAAAAGAAGTGAGACCCTGTCTTCAAAAGCAACCAAAGCAAAAAGAGCTACAGGCGTAATTTAAACAGTAGAGCTTTTGTCTTGCAAGCATAAGGTTTCGGGTTCAAACCCCAGTACCACCAAAAAGAAAGTTCCTTGACAGACTAGAATTAGGTATCAAATCCTGGGAACAGAATCCCCTCAGCTTTGTCCTGTTCATCCTTGGGCAGATCTCTTGGCAGACTGAACAGTGGAGGCTGTTGCTTTTCCAATCTGCTGGCCTTGGAACTTGGGAGAAATCCCTACTACACTTCACACACAAAATGCTTCCATTGGTTTACACATTTCCCTGGAAGAGGGAAACGAAGTCTGGTACACTTGTGCATTTCTTATTTTCCTTGTAGAAAAGCCGAAGAGAAAATATAATTTGTAGGAAATGAATACAACATGAATCGACAGTGCAGCCTATCTCTAACACTGAAGGGATCTGGCGTAAACACACTCACCGCTGCCCATTGTGT
The DNA here is from genome assembly GCF_000151885.1 of Dipodomys ordii. Classification (NCBI taxonomy): domain Eukaryota; kingdom Metazoa; phylum Chordata; class Mammalia; order Rodentia; family Heteromyidae; genus Dipodomys; species Dipodomys ordii. Next base: position 6,328,339 of record NW_012267259.1, on the reverse strand, counting down.
CTCTGAGCTGGAGGTATTGCTGAACATATGGTAAGTGATGTCACCCACTGTTCTCATCTCCCCTTCCTCCGAGATGTGCCGGGGAGCCCCCATCAGCATATCTACAGAGGATAATATAATTATATCAAGTTACTGGATTTTGATGTGCAAAAAATGAATCAGGTAGCACTTTCCTAGCAATAGGAGTATATGCAAACAACATTATTGAGCGAACATTATGAATTAATTTAACATAATTGTTACAGTAGATAAATATTCGCCGGCATTTCAATTGTCATCCATCCACCAGAAGAGCGAGCATGATTGAACAAATGTGATTTTAATCAGGATCAAGTCTGATTATTGCCTTATTTCTAGCCTACAATTTTTTTTATCGCCTTGAAAAATATTTACCCTGCTTAAGTTATAAATATCACCTGTTATTTGGAAGGAAAGTGTTACTTTCATTTTTCAAACTTCAGTTGACAAAATAATCCTATAGATAGAAATATTGCTGAGTTATAGAGCTCTAGTATCAATTTCAGACACCCCCCCACATACACACATGGACAAAATTCTAGCTGGTGACTGGGATAAAATATTGAAAGAATAAAGGTAGTTTCAAAATGATTTTTTTGAGTCCTGATTCTGAGCTGAGAATTAGGCTTAGATTTGGGGAAAGAAATTTTCTCTCTTTCTCTCTTTCTGGTTATAGTGGAGTTGGAACTGGTCTTGTGCTTGCTAGGCAAGGGTTCTCCCACTTGAATCCTGCCTCAGCTCTTTTTACCTTTAGTTGTTTTAGGCAGGGACTCACATTTTTGCTTGCAGCAGACCTGGAACTGTGATCTTCCTACCTAAGCCCTCCTGAGCAGCTGAGATTATAGGTGCATACAATCATGCCCAGCTTGTTGTTGTTAAACTGAGGTCTTGCTAACCTTTAACAGGGCTGAGCCAGAACTACAATCTTCCTAATCTCCACCTCCTGGGTAGCAAGAATTATAGGCATGAGCCATCGTTCTGGGTGGAGGGAAAAAAAATCATTTCTAACCACATTTCCTTAGAAGAACTGACTGAAGCAAAAAGAGAAACCATGCCATCTTTCTCCAAAAAGAGGTGAAGGGTAGAGGGACGAAATTGTTGCCTATGATTTTGGATCAAGCATAAGGTAGAAGGTATGTGTTACCCCACATCCTCCCTCATTTCCTGTGTGGACACGTGTTGACAGAACACCTATTTATTCAGCTGAACATGTTTAGAGGGGAATTTAGAGTTTGGATCTCCCCAGGATTAGAAGAACTGGATCTGAGATGTCCCTAACTACATAATAATCATTTGTTTCCTACGGCCATGATTCTCAAACTTGAATGTTCTTCAGCACCACCAGAAGGATTCTGAACACAGATTGAGGGCATCCCTCCAGAACTTCTGATGAGATGCAGGTGTGTTTCTAACAAACTCCTAGGAGGTGCTGATTTGACTGGCTGGGGAACCTCTGTTTGAGAATCACTGACCTTGAAGGAATTACTAACGTTGAAATAGCTGCAAACTCTTACTTTCAACTTTGGCTCCATCTGTTCTGAGCTCTGCGTCTCCAGTAAGTGACTGAAACCTTTGGGCTTGTATTTCCTTGTGTGGAACACGAGGAGCGATCCTATCTGTGTCATGAGCTTTTTGTGGTATGTGTGGCTATGTGTATTTGTGTATCTATGTATATGTATATATGTATCTGTATGAAAAAATGCATGGCATATTGCAATGGTTTACTTTATCTACCTGGACTACTAATTTGAATCCATCTTTTATGTTACCAATTAGCCACTTGTACCTCCATATGACTGGTATAAATCTGTGTCTATCAGTCATCTGTCTCTTGAGATCTCTTCCCCAGAATATATACCCATGAATTGGATGGGAGCTAAAGAGCCGAACTATTTTCCAACTCCACATGAGAGAAACAATGGGTCTAATCAGGGCAGTGGCCTTTATTTCACACAATGTCACTATGAAAAACTCAGGAGCTCCCACTATCAGATGAAAAAAAATTTAATGTATATAAATATCCTTGATGGATGGCCAATAGACACATGAAGAAATGCTCAACATCCCTAGCCATAAAAGAAATGCAAATCAAAACAACGTTGAGATACCACCTCACTCCAGTTTGAATGGCAAAAATCAAGAACTCTAACAACAACAGATGCTGGAGGGGATGTGGACAGAAGGGAACCTTACTTCATTGTTGGTGGGAATGTAAACTTGTTCGACCACTTTGGAAAGCAGTATGGAGGTTCCTCAAAAGACTTCACATAGAGCTCCCCTATGACCCAGCAATCCCACTTTTGGGCATTTACCCAAATGCTTACAAACAAAACCACACTAAAGCTACCAGCACAACTATGTTTATTGCAGCATTATTTACCATAGCTAAGATATGGAACCAACCCAAATGCCCCTCAGTAGATGAATGGATCAAGAAAATGTGGTATATATACACAATGGAATTCTATGCCTCCATCAGAAAGAATGACATTGCACCATTTGTTAGGAAATGGAAAAACTTGGAAAAAAATTATATTAAGTGAAGTAAGCCAGGCCCAAAGAAACATAGGTGTCATGGTTTCCCTTATTTGCAATATCTAGTATATGTATGAGTCAAGTGGAAAAGGTCAGATAATGTGATGTTAGGAAAATGAATCCTTAGATATGTATTTTAATGTTTTTTATGCATTTGTTTCTAACGCATTTATAAGATTATCTCTTTGTTGCTTTGTATGTTCCTCCCCCACAGTATAACCCCTGCTTTCACTATATTTGATGTCAGTATAACTTGTGGAGGAGATGGGGAAAAACAAGTTGTTTAAGGATACAGGTGGACCTGTTGCAACAATGAGAAGTACAAGTTGTCATGTCGAAAATGAGCTTTACAACGTTGGTGCAGGGGGCGGGGGAGGATTGGGTGAGGGGGGGGAGAGGCTGGGAAGGGATGTGAAGGGTAAACAAAGGAGGAGGCTGCAATGCTTGATAAGAAATGTACACATTATCCTGTCCATGTAATTGTAACCCCTCTGTACAGTATGTTCACAAAATAATTAAATTAAATTAAATTAAAAAAAAAAGATTTCATCCACACACACACAAAAAATATCCTTGATGGACTAAGTTCCTTTACAAACAACAGTGGTACCTCTAATCTGGGGCTCTAAGATGATAACTCTTTTAGTTCATGATGCTGGGCTCAGTCACATCCCCATGATGTGACCCTGAGCAGAATAATCAATGGGTTTTCAGTCAAGGCCACACAGCCAAGTAAACACAAGCACCCACATCCATCAGGCAGGCTAAACCTCTAGTCTGGTATTATGTGTGTGGGCACCATTCTTGTCTCCCTGTTTTGTCAAGACAGATGCTTCTTTGGGAATCAGGGGCCTTTTCATTCAATCTTATCAGCCCGCATGAGGACCATGCTTGCTCATCTATTAACTTGTAATAATCTAAGAGAGAAAAGGGACTAGAATCTCAATTTTCTTCCACGATGGAAGCCCTTATGCCAAAGAACCTATCTCAATGGACTACTTTTCATAATTTGCCAGCCACTACCACTTTTTCCTATTCCCCTGGTTCCTACTGGAAGAACCCTAGCATACAACAGGCTGTCTCTAATGGGTAGGCATTACCATGACTGCCAATCATCTAGTTATCTACTTTCCAAGGCTACAAAATGGGCTACATACACTTGAACTAATTGCTAGTCCTTTGGGAAATTGATTTTTCAAGTGTGTTTGTTACTAGTGATCATGGTGCTTTTTTGTTCCTGTCCTGAATAACATTACATCCTACCATGACCCCTGCCATTCTGCTCACCTTCCTAAATCCATAATTCTTTTGCTCTGATCAGACTGGGTGGGCAATGTTCTCAAAACCTGAATCAGAGCAGGCCTTCATCAACTTCCCAATACAAGGCACACAGAGGCCCATCTTACCCACACAAAAAGAATAGAAATGAAGAAAGAGAGAGAACTTGCCCTCCCTCCCATCCAACTCTTCCCAATGTGTGGCCATGACACGTAGTAAAACTGTTTCTCCAAGAATTCTGGGGTTGCAGGTAGGTATGTGACACAGTAAGGGAAGAGTTCACTTGAAATAAATTGCAGACATGGCCGTCTTCAAATCTTCCCATAGTATTTCAGGGTGGAATTCTTCGTACTCGGTGCTCTTGGAAACATTTTTGTTAAGAGACATCAAAGTGACGATTATAGTCATTCAATAAAAATGTGTCTAGTGCCTGTCCTGTGTAATGAGTGTTCTGTGCACTACACTACTGATGACTGAATGGTAGATCAGGTAACATCCTTACTCTCTGGAAGCTTTGGTGCTAATGGGGAGCTCCAGGACCCAGCATGGATGGCAGCAGTATCAGTGAGTGATAGGACTATCTGAAGACCACACAGCTGTATAATTCAGGGAGTCTGCTCTGTCCTCAGGAGCAATTACTTCCTGTGTTGTGCTTTCAAATGGAGATGGTTTTCCAGCTTGATGACACTGTGACATGTTCTTCCTGATGTGTGTTTCTGACCATAGACTATTCTAAAGACTCTGTATAGCTGAGACACCTTGAGGCTGATAGACACTCTTTCCTATTTAGGTTAACCAGAAGCAGGGAGACAGCCTGTGGTTATGAAACCCAGCAATGTTAACTATTAGCTTATTGACAAGAGTGAATAGTGACTTCCTGTTACTACAGCAATTCCTCTATTCTGATAGAGTATTCTAGTAGTCCTTATTAAAAATAGGTTCATAATGATATTCTAGGTTTCCTAATTCCATATTTTAGATCATACATAGGGCTCTCATAAACAGCATGGGCTAATTGAAAAGAACAATAATATTTAGCTTAATGCTTAAGGAGAAATTCATAATTTTCAAATTAGCTGTTTATAACAGGTGTAATAAGACAAACAAAATGATCCTTGTCTTTATAAGTGCATAGACTATGGTTCTGCATTCAAAGATTTGTCTAGAACAAATTGGTTTTCAGCGGGGGCAACTTACTGGACAGTTATGACTGTCACAACTTGGAGGATTGTGGAGGCCTCTGGCATTTGGTAGAGGCCAGAGATACAACTAAAGTTTCTACAATGGACAGGGAAGCCACCATTAACAGCAAAGATTATCAAGGCCAAAATGTCAGAAGTGTGGAGATTATGTCAAACCTGGTGGAAGAATACTGGTAGGATGTGGTCCTGGCTTTCTTATTCTGAATCCAATGTTTTTCTAAAATTCCCCAGATGGAGGATTTTTTTCCATCATGAATTGAATGGGATGTACTATCTATTGCATTTTATTTTATGTTCATTTTGTTTCTCGTTTTCCTGAGCTGCAGGGAAGAGGGGAGAAATTATGATTTCCATAGACAATGAAATGTTGGTATGGTATTAAATTATTGCTAGTGATTCTGGAAAGATTTTCAGCATAATCCTCCTCTCTTTCGAACCTCATCCAACTCTGTTATATCTGCAATTATAATTTTTTGGACCACAAAGGGTGATAAAATTGTGCTATGTTTCCCAATTCTAAGAATGAGATAGACAACATGTAGAACCATGCAGGAGAGAGGGGAGGCAGGAATAAATGATTGATTAACACGTGTGTGCGCTCTCAATCATCGATGGTAATGGCCCGTGGATGTAATATGGGATTGCCAAAGCTACTGATAACCCAAAAGTCATTTTTATTGAGAGTTGGAATGTAAACATTATTTTAAAAGGAAAGTCATTGATCTAATAATCACCTTAATTTTGAGGTAAGCTACTATAGCAGCTATTTTTAATTCCCTAAATACATATCACTGTGAGGCAGGAAAGGCATCCAAGAATATACTAGTCAGTGGGGGATGCCAACAAAGATGAAAAATTGGAACAGGATGAGCAAAGGAATGGATAAAAATACCATGCAGTAGAGTGAAGGGCGTGCATAATAGATCCAGACAGCCTGAGTTTTGATCCTGGGCCCAGAGACTTACTAACTTTATGACCTTATGCAAGTGACTTAACTTCTCTTCACCTCAGTGTCCTCAAATATGAAATGGAAATGTCTATAGGGTAGTTCTGAGGAACTAAAATGCATTTAATAGTGTTCCTGGCACATGGTAAGTATGATACTGTTATGTATTTTCCATATTTTTCAGACATTAACACAATTCCAGAAAACTTACATAAAGTGATGTGAAAACATGGGATGGCATCTCATTAAGTAAAAAAAGAAAAGAAAATCACAGACCAGTAATTATCACAATTACCATACTGACCCATTTATATCTTTCCATTCCTAATGACTGGATATGAAACTTTCAAGTTGCCAGAAGAGAAAGGTTTTGAATTTGATTTTTTTTTTCAGGGTGAGACCTTTATATTCACTTCCTACTTCAGGAGATAGAGAACACAAAAAGTCACTTTGTAAGTACATATACTTTTACTTTTCTTGGCAGTGGAATGTAAGATTGGGAGGCTGGTGTGACCACAGGAAAAATGACCTTTAAAGTCTTTTTTTGGTCGGTTGTGGGGCTTGAACTCTGGGTCTGTACGCTGTCCCTGAGCTCTTCAGTTCAAGGCAAGTGCTCTACCACTTGAGCCACAGTGCCACTTCCAGCTTTCTGGTGGTTCATTGGAGATAAGAGTCTCACGGACTTTCTTGCCAGGGCTAGCTTTGAACCGCAATCATTATGGAGAGCAGGCTGTGTTAGCATGATTATGTCTGAGGCATGTCAGTAGGAATGTTTCCCCAATAGCTCCAAAGAGGAATGCTCCAGGAGTAAAGAAACATCTGCTGGGTGGCAAAGTCTTTGTTCCCTGAACTGGTGTACAGGAGGAACGCCATATTTGGTGCATAACTAAGGTGGGTGGGAGGGAGGGGGGTGGTATTTGGGACAGCATTCTTGAACCAAAGGTTACTCTGTGAATGGGCAGGGTCATGGCCTTTATGGAAAGGGTCCTACTAGAAGAACATCGGCAGTCTGTGGATTACCATCCAACTTCACAAGACCGGCTGTCAGTGCAGGCACTAAGTCACAGAAATCCAGGTGGGAATAGCTTTGACTCTCCAGTCTTGGCTTCCTGATTTTTGGAAGCAAAATGGATCCTTTGCGATAAGTAAGTACTCAGTATATAAAGGTTATCTGAGGAAGTAAAGTGCTCTGGATTCGTCAGTGTAGAGGGAGATGTGGGTGTCAGGTGCCAATATATCAATACAAGATGGATGAACTGATTGACAGGAAGATGCATATAAATAGAATAAGACATTTGATCCCTAAGAGATGGTATAACTTCAGTCGCCATTTGAAAGCCTAATACACGCAGACTACATGGAACAGAAACATACTGGCTTATACAATCTAGAGCTGTGTGTGTGTGTGTGTGTGTATTTGTCCATGTTCATAAAACTCAAACTGTGTTCCCAGAACTTAACATGTCAGCATCACAAAGCATCACCTGTGTGTTGGCAAACCTGTGTAGGTGTACTCTGGTAAATGTTGGACTTTGGGCTTTCTGGGTACAAGTCTTGTTTCTTAGTGTTTGGTGGTCAGTGCTATAAATGTCTCTATCTGGCCGATTTTAAGCCAGCTGTTCAGTATCTTTGAACATGAAGTTGGGAATAAAGTGTGCTATCAGCTCTCATTAGCTGGCGTGACTGGCCCAATACACCATGGCGTGGGACTCTGCCTTTCCCAATTGAGGACTGGAGCCCTCCAGGAAGTGCTTTGACAAGCCTTTAGATAACTGAGATGCTCAGGAAAGTTTGTGAAGCAATTATATCTCAGAAGTAAGTAATTGTGGGGGTCCGTGGATCCCAGGTTTCCTATAGAGCTGAACAGTGCCAACAGTGAGAGGCAACTGAAACTCCATACTTACTGAACCGTAACTCCTTTTCTCCTTTTTCCAGGCCCTAGTATCCACAATTGTGAATGAGCAATTTTTATTGAAGCCAAATAATCTCAGAGAAAAGAAATGTGGTCGAGGGGGCTTCAGCCTGTAAATTTGTCAGCAGAATATGAGGAATATGCATATACATATTCATATATATATATATATAAATGAATGAAAAGACAGCAGCAACACAAACAATTAAAATACCAAGGAGTAGGCCAATTCTAGATTAGGGGAAACTGCTCATAAGTTTCTTGTGAAGTAGATGATACATTAAAAGAATTAGTCTCTATTAACTTCTATTAGTATAACTATAACTAAGGTCAAGTTGCAAATGGCTAACATAGCATAGTGTCATCTATGCCACTTGTCATTAGCTAAAATAGACTGGAATATCAAATCAGTGAAATGGAGACCTGTAATGTTTGCCAGGAAAAATTAACAGACAAGAAGTACTAGCTGTATTGTTTGTTGTGAACATAGCTGTGGGTTATATTGTACTTATTTCTCACTTCTAAATTTCTGAAATTAAAAGAAAACATTTTTATTGGGGTTAAACTATGGCATAAATGTATCATCTTAACAATTTTTAAGTGTACAGCAGGGTTAACCCTTTGTGCACAGTAACATAACAGATCTCTAGAACATGTTTGTCTTGCAAACTGAAACTCTGTACTCATTAAACAATAAGTTCCCCTCCCCGCACTTTCCCTAGCTCCTGGCAACTACAATTCTTCCTTCTGTTTCTAAGAGTCTGATTACATTAAATATCTTATAAAAAAAAAGTGGGATCGATCTTTGTCTTTTGGTTATTGGCTTATTTCAGCATATCTTCAAGGTTCATCAATGTAGTAGCATTTGAGATTTCCTTTTAGGGCTGAGTAATGTTCTTTGTATAATTCTGACCTCTCTCTCTTCCTTCCTCCCTCCTCCTTCCCTTTCTTCCTTCTCCTTTCTTTTCTTTCCTTCTTTCTTGGTCCTAAGTTTTGAACTCAAGGCCTTGCACTTGAGCCATATGACCCAGCCCTTTGACATTTATTTTTCATATAAGATCTTGCACTTTTATCTGAAATATCCTCAGACTGTGATCCTCTTATCTCTGCCTCCCATGTAGCTGGGATTAGAGCATGCCTGGGTTTATAGGCATGTACCACCACACTCCAAGCCTTGTTTTCTTGATCTATTCATTCACTGGTGAATACTTAGATTCCTTCTACTATGACATTGTGCATAGTGTCATGGATATAGGTGTACAAATATCCTCAAAATGCCCATTTTCAATTCTGGATATGGATCTAGAAGTGGGATTATTATGTATCCAGAACTGACCATATTACTGACTATTCAATGATTGGTTAATAAAACATCAAATACAATTTTTGAAAGTCATTGCTAGGGGTTTGTTGACAATGGGCAAAAATCTTCACCTCTAAGTAAAACTCACTATTAGGCTTTGGAACAATAAATAATTCTAGGACAGCCAGGCATCGGTGGCTCATGCCTGTAATCCTAGCTACTCAGGAGGATCCCAGTTCAAAGCCAGCTCAACTGGTAGAGCGCTAGCTTTGAGCACAGAGAGGCTGAGGGACAGAGCCCAGGCCCCTGAGTTCAAACCCCAGTACTGCCAAAAATAAAATAAATGCCGGGCGCTGGTGGCTCACACCTGTAATCCTAGCTACTCAGGAGGCTGAGATCTGAGGATCGCGGTTCAAAGCCAGCCTGGGCAGGAGAGACCGTGAAACCCCTATCTCCAATAAACCACCAGAAAACCGGAAGTGGCGCTGTAGTTCAAGTGGTAGAGTGCTCGCCTTGAGCTGAAGAGCTGAAGGACAGCGCCCAGGCCCAGAGTTCAAGCCCCACGACTGACAAAAAAAAAATAAAATAAGATAAATAAAAATTCTAGGGCAGAGAATTCTTATTCTCTCGTTGCTTCCTGGCTGCTAGGATGTGAACAGCTTTATTCTAGCATTTACTCCCTGTCACAACGCTCTATCTCACCACAGGCTCCAAACCAATGGAGTCAAATGACCCTGGACAGAAACCAATGAAAGAGTGAGACATAAAGCTTACCTCCTTTATGTTGTTCTCAGATATTTTGTCATAGGGACGGAACGTGGACTAACGGAACAGCAGATGACCCTGGGCAGTTTGCTGTACTTCTGAGCTTGTCTCTTCCTCCATAAATGTTAAACTGTTAGAATAGTGAAGCACAATAATGACAACATCTTGTACCACATTTGTAATAATGAGAAGGTTGTGTGTTTGGAAAATTAAGGAAATTATCCTGGTTTCTCTTTGGGGGTGGGTGTAGGATTCAGGTAACAGAATTGCCAGTGACCTGTTGCAAATCAAATGGAATACTCACAGCCTCATTTATAAACAAGGAAATCAAACTAAAATAAAATCTGAAGAGAAATTGATTTGGAAAGGTATAAAAACTGCACTCTTCTATGTACAGTGTGCATCCAGGGGATAAACATAGGTTCTTTATTCATTCATCCATTGAACAAATAGTACAGTGATTGGTGGGGAAACAAGAGCAAAGAAGATTTGCATATTCCCTGTATCATGATGACAAGTGATATAAAAGAAAATGCATTGACAAAGGGTTGTAAGTGGGAAAGGTGCCAATATATAGGATATAAACCTGATGCTGCAGTAGAAAAAAGACAAAGAAATTACTTGAGATAAAATGGTTAGGAAGGCTTCTAGGAGAAGGTGAGACTAGAAGGACAACAGGAAACAAGATTTGTGAATAATCAGGAAAAGAATCACGGGGCCAGTGAATGCAAAGGCCGTGGGTTGCAATAGCCTGTCTCTACCATAAAACTCTAGAATTCTTCCCTGTGAACTAGCTGGAGCCTTTCCTTTCCTATTCTACCAAATGTGTTTCAGACCCACTTTTTGTTGTGGTTAGAGTTCTGCATGTTCATGCCCATCTGATCTACTAGCCTGAAAACACAAAGGGCAGTCTTTCTTTTTGCACACATCTGACAGAAGCTGTACCTTTCTCACTGTAACTTAGCCATTTAATCAAGAGGGCCTTTGACATTTACATTGTGATTGTTTTGCTTATATTTTTGCCTCAGGTCCTGAGAGAATAGTCTCTGACACTAAGTCATGCTCAAAAATTATTTGCTGAAATTTTGGATGTATTTCATTAAAGCACAAGAGAGCTGATTTTTGTTTGTCATTTTCTTGCTTGTTGATGCCAACATAGGTAAAAAGAGCAAAGTGGATGCATTACAAGGAGACTGCTATGGCATTGTGGCTTGGTATTCAATTACACAGAAACTAGTTTTGCCTTTGCTAGTCAATATGAGATGACCGTGGCCAAGTTATCCCACTTGATCCTGGACATCCTCAAGTGGTTTTCAATGTCTGCTCTTTTCTATGAATCCTTGGGTTATCATTATTTGCCTCTTCTTCCATACTCTTACAAATGTCTTATATTTAGCCATTTTGACATTCCTTGAAATTCCTTTTGGTTTTTTTTTTTTGGTCAAATTACTTATTTATAGAAGCTACAGTCAACTAAGACCTACCTTCATTTCAGAACTTATGGACATGAGGCTGGGAAGGTGGCTCAGTGGTAGAGTGCTTGCCTTGCATGCATGAGGCCCTGGGTTCGATTCCTCAGCATCACATAAGCAGAAAACGCTGCAATGGGTGCTGTGTCTCAAGTGGTAGAGCACCAGCCTTCAGTTGAAGAGTTGAGGGACAGTGTACAGGCCCAGAGTTCAGGCCCCACAACCCACCGCCCCCCCCCCAAAAAAAATTATAGACCTTACTAAGGGAGTTTGAAGAAACAGCAAGCTGCTCCAAACACATCTACTAACACTTTCTCTTTTAAGTTTGGGCCTGTAGGAAGCCCAAGAGGATTCAAGTCTGCCTGAAACTCCTTTGCTAAGGTACTTTCAATCTTTCTAAGTGTAGTTAAAAATTACCTATCCTTGACAGTTCAGAAAAAGACAGACATATCCACCTATGTCCTATACTTAAAACAGAAAGAGTAGTTGCATGGTTTTCTGATTGTAGGGTCAAAAAAAGTACTAGACTGGCAATTGGATGCTTTTAGACCCCAAACCTGATCCTACCACTGATTTCTAGAAAGATCATTTATTGCTTTTGAACTTTAGGGGGAGGGTGACTCTTCAAAACCCAAAAGCTAAAAGGGATTTTATAGGATTATCTAATCTAACCTCTGTATTTTACAGCAAAAGCCATTGACATTAGGTCTTAGGTCACAGGGCTGATTAGAGGAACAGCCAATGTGGTGAGCTTCTCATTACATAATTGTAGTAGAGACCGTAGAAGCTTAATCTGAGAACTAGAGGTAATGCTTGTGATAATGCGGCATAAAAGTAGAATCTAAATGTAAAACGTTTGAAGATGAAAATATGGGACAGGGATAGAAGACAGGATCTTTTGCAATGTGTGACTGGACAAGAAAATCACCAATAAATGTCCAAATTTTTCTTTATAATTTACAGATAACTTACAGATAAGGACAAAGATCTTAAAAAAACGAATCTGAACTCTGTTGCTGCCACACATTTGTGTCAGAATATAAGTGATTAGGTCGTTCCTACTGCCAGATGGCGTAAGAACATGGTGGAATGTGGACTCTAATCACAGATTGCCATCCCAAACTGGCTTCCCATAGATAGTTGAGTGGCTTATGTAAACTGCCTGGGGTCAAGCCATGCTACTTTTCTTCTTTCTGTTTCCCTCTAGATAAACTGGAAGGTAGTAATTGATACCTTATGGGTTCGTTCATTCTTCGGAACGAAGGGGTCAATACCTGTGAAATTCTTAGAACCATGTCTAACTCGTAGAGAATACACAAGGTATGTTACCTGTCACTATTGTTCATGGGCTTTCTCTCTTGGGAGGATTAAAAGCCACCCTTCTGGATGGGAGCAATCACACTGGGTATCCTGTCTGCTACATGGAGGTAAGTTTGGTGAAGTTTGGTGGGGAATGAGGGAGACAGCTTGGCTTCCGTGTATCTTGGACAAAAGTCACTGCTGGTCTCCCTGACCAGAAGACAGGCCGGGGAAAGGAGGTCATGGCTGGGCCACAACTGGAAGTTGAGTCACTCATGGGGTCAAGGTACAGACAGCAACCGGGGGCACAGCAGCAGGCCCGGCAGGCTCTCCCCCAGGGAAGACTTCCGGGACGGACAAAGTTTCTGCACTTCCTCCTGAAGAAGACGAGTGGGGCTGGGAAGGGCAGAGAACTCCCGTGCCTCTCCCCGTCCAGGGCGACAACTTGCTGGGCGGCCTGGCCCCGCGCTGCCCGCGGCCTCCAAGGAAACCCACTCCCGGCGGCGCGGCGGGGAACCCGGGGTCGGGGCGTCGGCGGGGCCCGCGCGGCCTCCGTCGGGGTCAGCCGGGGGCTCCATTCAGGAATCGGCCCGAAAACTTTGGGTCGGAGATCAGTGAGGTCCCGGCAGTCGGGACAAAGGGGAGCGAGAGGGGGGACGCGGCCTACCGTCCAACCATCACCTCCCCCCCCACCCCGACCGGTCCCACCCTAGCGAACCCTCGCTGGGAGGCTCATCCGCCTGCCCGACCCTGACGGGGCGTGGCCTATGCGGGCCGCCATCTTGCTTGCCTCTCTAGGCGCCTTGTTTACCACTCTATGGTTTTCCCGCTCCCGCCCCGCCCCTCCCCAGTCATTGTCTGGAGGAGCAGCCGCGGCCGCAGCGCCTTCTCTTTATAAACCCGCAGTGCCCGGATGTGAATGGATTACAATGTATCTTTCAGGGGAACCTATTATTATCAATGTGACTCCGCGGGGGAGTCAGTGGTGAGGAGGAGGAGGAGGAGGAGGAGGAGGAGAAGGAGGAGGAGGACGGTGATGATGAGACACCTCTAAACTTGGAACAAGTTTAAGACTTTATAAGAGGAGAAGAGGAAAAAAACACAAACCAGGCAACACGATTTGTTTGAGGAACAGTGCTAACTAGGCTGTCGTTCCTATGCTTTCTTGATAAACAATAAGAAAAAGTTGTTGGATTTTCTCAGATGGTTTCTTTTTGGGGGTGGCGGTGGAGGGAATTTTGTTACAGTTTGAGGGTGGGAAATGCAAACAAAAACACCCACCCCGAGCCAGGTGCACGGTCTTGGAATCTGAGGATCCCGAGGAGCAGCACTGAGCACCACTCACAGTACTTTTTCGGGGACACCCATGTGCGATACTAAGTCCTCGCAGAAGATTGGTGTCTTGTTTCCAAAGTCTCTTTCCTTGGACTATTGTGAGCATATTTGTGGCCACTTAAGGTAACGTTACCGTTTGCTGTCAAGAGTAAACTGCTGGTTAATTGGATTTTTACAGATGTCGATCCTAAGGCTTTGCTCAGACAAAAGGAGCCACCTCTTCACTAGTTGTCCATGGGGAGACGAGGGTGTGCATGCGTTTCGTGTGAGTGGCTCGCACATCCAGGGGCTGTGGACTTGCGGCGGTTGTTTATTTGAGACACCCGTCCCGGCAGCGTGTGCTGGCCGGGGGGGGGGGTGCGCGTGTTCCGGTGATTCGTGAGAATCCCGGAGCTGTGTGTGGCCGGGGAGCAGCCGGGGCCTGCGAGGGTCCGTGTTGGAACCGGACACTTGTGCGGCTGGCGGACGCGGACTTGCAGAAGCGTGGAGGAACTCAAGTGTACAAAGCAAAACAACACTCACCCCCCTGCTTCGCCCTCGTTTATGTAAACAAAGTTTGCAGCGTTCTGACTCTTTTGACTTTCCAAGGTGGCGGGAAAGACAGATGCAGAATTCCGGTCCCCACCCCCCCCGGGCACAGACGAACCCCAAACGCTCGGGATCTCCCAAGCCAAAGGTGGCTCGGTTTCTGTACGGAAAAGACAAAACAGTCTTCCTCTTGGCAAAAGTGTTTTTGCCTCACGTGTACACTGCAGCCTGGTATCAACTTGCGTGGCCGGGTGTGTGTGCGCGCGTGTGGATGGGTGTGAGTCGGGAAGGGACGGAGAGTGGAAGAAGTGCAGAAGGGGTGGAAACTCGAATCCATTTCAAAGTGGATGAAACGGGCAAAAATTTTTTTAAAAAAGGGGAGAAACCCCCCACCCCAACCAACCTCTCCCCACTCCCCCCCCCCGACCCCCACCCCAGAGCCGTCCGGGCTTCCAGAACGTCCCCGGGACCGACCTGGGGCAGGATGAAGGTGCCCGGTGCCTCGGCGTGTGTAAAAACAAACCACAAACGATTCCGGGGCGAGGCGGCGGGGGAGGTGTTGATTTTCTTTGGGGGGGGTGTGTGTGCGTGCGTGTGTGTGCGTGTGTGCTGGCAGAGGCTGGGAGGGGGATGCGGGGTGCGGTGGGGGGGGGGGGGGGGGGGGGGGGGGGGGGGGGAAAGGAGAGCCGAGCCCCCCCCGACCCTCCCCCCCCGCGGCCCGACCCCGGAGCGCCCGCGTCTCCCCGCCGCGCCCCCCCACCCATTTCTTTGCTGAACTTGCAATTCCGCGCGCGCGGCGCCCCCTCCCCCTCCCGTCCCCTCCCCTCCCCGGAGAAGAGAGTTGGTGTTAAGAGTCAGGGATCTTGGCTGCGCGTCTGCGGATCTGTAGTGGCGGCGGCGGCGGCGGCGGCGGCGGGGAAGCCGGA
>NW_012267259.1:6232081-6311813 GCF_000151885.1 Dipodomys ordii | reverse complement strand
CCCTCCCCCCCAGTCTCCAAAAATCCGATTGTGTGTTCTCCTAGGATTGGGACTGGATTTTCTGATTGCGGTTATTTCCATGTTTCTAGGTTTGTGTGATTTCTCTAAAATGCATCATCAACAGCGAATGGCTGCCTTAGGGACGGACAAAGAGCTGAGTGATTTACTGGATTTCAGTGCGGTAAGAGAGAACGGTGGAAACTAACAACAGCTGTGGAAAGGAAACAAAAAGCCCAGAAAACAAAAACCCAGACACTTCCACTAGAAACCCATAGGAACCTAATGGACAGGAATAATTTTTAATTGGCTGAATACGAAGGTGTTTTGGACAAGTTTTTCAGTCATTTTGGAGTGTGACTGAAGATGCAGACTTTTTTTTTTCAGTCTAAAGACCTTCCTTAGCTACCAATTTCCTCCAAATAATAGAATCTCACGAGACACCCCCTAAAACTGTAAAACCATCCCCCAGACTTGGCCATATCTGAGCCCTGAGTCTTCTGATATTTCATGGACACTTCCCGTCTTTCTTACTTGTTTTTCTGGACATGGAAAATAGGAGACCCAGTTATATCTTGAGAGTTTAAAAATGATGATGCTGTGGTTTATTTCTTAGTAGGACCTGTACCTTTAGCCACCTCTTTTTTTTTTTTCTGGGACTCTGAAAACTCCTCTGTATATGCTGAGCATACGTTCTTTAGAACCCTTTGGACTATTTTTGTAATATTTCATAGTCCTGAGGTCAGCACAGAGAGGAACTTACACACTTGTGGAGTTTTATGACTGCACTTGATCCTTTTCCATCCTCCCTGCTTACCGTTCCTAAACCAAGTTCCACATGTCAGGGCATTGAATTCTTTTTTAATGTCAGATGAGTTTTGGTGTAAAGCAAAAATGCATTTGGAAAGCAAAATAAAAAGAATCCACATCCACAAAACACCGATAAAATCCAAACTGCCTTCTCGGTGGGGCTCTTTCATGCTGCTGCTGCTGCTGCTGCTGCTGCTGCTTCTGCCGCCGCCGCCGCCGCTGCTCCTTGCCACCGCTGCTCCTCTTCTAAACCTTGTGGAGAAATGGCTCTGGGAAGTTTTGCCAGGAAGCAGAGCTGTAGGCAGCTTGCTTTCTCCTCCATTCATTCCTTTGCTTTTTGCAGGCTCTGTCTCAGGAAAGGTGTGCATTATCCATTAGATACGTGGAAAGAGGGAAACCAATTAGGGTTGAAATAAATGCTGGAGAGAGAGAGGGAGTGAAAGAGTGAGAGTGAGAGAGACAGTGAGAGAGAGAGAGAGAGAGGGGAGAGAGACTTGCCTCAAATTGCTCTCATGTGAGAGACGAAATGAGAATTTAGTGCAGGTGGCACTTTTATTTTTATTTGGGTTCACACATGACAGGCAGATCCTATACGAGAAGGAAATGGACATTGCCACATTTATGGCCAAGGTTTTTAGTACAAAACAAACAACTTTTTCTTCTCTTGTCAAACTAGTGTTTTCTAGGAAGGCTGCTGACCTGAATGTTGCTAATGTTATTGGGGCTGGGTTTGCTGAGTATGTAGTAGGACTATTTGGTTCTCTTTAAGTTACCCGAGAAGAAAAAAAGGAACTGTGGGCATGGGGAGAGGGTTTAAAGTGGTTGGTTTAGTTTTCAGTTGGATAGCAGTGTATTTTTTTTTTTTAAACCATATAGTCTTTAGCATGAGCTCAGAGCTGTTTGGTAAGAGTGTGAAAGATCTTTGGTGAACTCTGAAGTCATCAATGTCTTCTTTTCAACTGTGATCTTCCTTCCTTTCTTTTAGATGTTCTCACCTCCTGTGAGCAGTGGGAAAAATGGACCAACTTCTTTGGCGAGTGGACATTTTACTGGCTCAAGTATGTAAATTCTCTTTTCCTTTTTCCTGTGAAGCTCAATGTTCTTAGCTGTTTATTCATTATATATTTTTAATTCTGTTGAAGTGGTTGGAAAAAGTCATTGAATTTTAGCCTCTAATGATATGGTTTCTTATTATCTGTCAGTAGTGTAAGTTATACAACATGTTACCTTTTGCAATTATAATTAAGACCTTTTTCTAAATCAAGAAAACTGTCTCAAAATTCCATCACTTAATTTAAAAGTGATTTTCTGAAATAGTTGTAATCAACCATCTGAATATAAGGCCACTGCTAGCATGGAAATTATAAATTAATATTTCTTATTGAAAATACAGAAGGGAAAAAAATCTAACTTTCATAGAAAGGGGAAATCCCTTGTAAATAAAGTAAGTTACTATGTACTGTGTACAATTAACCTTTTTAAAGAAATGAGCACTTCTTTTGCAGATGATGCCCCATTGTAAACTATAGCTGGAAATAGCCTCATGCTAATCTGAGAGGCAAAATATGAATTCATTTATATTTTCAATAGCATTTTTCATTCCTTAGCTGTTTCTTTTTTTCCCCTCATCATTTCTTTGTGTAGTGAATTTTGTGCTATATTTAAACTTGTAAATTTGGAAGGACTTCAGCAGTTTCTAAATGAAAGATCTCTGGGTGATGCTTAAAAAAAAAACAACAAAACAAACCGACAGCGGTATTCACAAAGGAATCTGCACAGTGATTATCTAGCATCTAAGGAAAATTTTTAGTACAGGACTGCTTATCTGTTAAAAGTGGAGACTGAAAAAATGATATTCATTTATAATGTATTTTTTTGTCCAATGTATTTTAAATAAGGAGTCATACATTGTTGCTTTCTCTCCTTGAAGTCCAAGCTTGAAATCCACTTATGCCTGTTAAACAGCTGCAGGATTTTAGGAGTCTGGCAGTGGTATAGAACTGTGCATTAACTAGAGTACCATTCTTAAGTCAGACTGGTAAATGTTGACATCTTCTAGCTGTGTGATGCCAATAGAATCGTCTGTCAACCAGGAATATAATTTAACATCTTTTAATTTTTATCTGGTGCTGTTGCAATGGAAGAAATCTGTTTACCTGTGTGACTTATAAAATTGATATATTTTTATAAAAGTGATAGCTTTGAAAACATGCTCATTTCAGAATTAATTACTTTTACTCTGTCCCATAAGTTTTGAGAATTTTTGTCTTTAGTTTGATATAGAAATTATGAGATACCACCTGTGTTCTGTTTTAACACTTCTTAATGGTAAAGTTTGAGTAATAATATTGTTGCCAGTGTGTTTGCTCTGGACTCTTATAGTTTCCATGTAGGGGCTTAATTTTTCTTTTTTGGGGGAGTATTAGTATTCTGTACCCTAAATTTCTATACGGTATTTTTCTTGCAACTGTTTCAGACAAAAGCTTTAATATTAATAATTGAAGTAAAGATAGAAATAAGTGTTTCTTGTAGATAAATTAGTTTTTCCTGTTAGTATCAAAACACTAACTTTGTCTCTGGTAGTAAATTCCTTCATGTTTTACTTAAGCAGTGTGTATGTGGATTATGTGTGAAAGGCTGACATAAATGCAATATTTCAGTCACTGGGAGATACTAGTTTCCACTACTGTAAAAATAGGCATGTTTGGAATAAGTTAAATGTATTACTTTACATGCAATTTAATAAATTAAAGTGAATTAGAAATATGAAATACATTAAAAAGACAGCTGTAGGTATGGCTCCGTTTCTATGCTCACATTCAGATAAACCCCCTGCTTTAATGTTTAAGTGTATGTAGAGAGCATAGGATGGGATAAATTTAGTAAATATAAATGCATTTTGGTAGGTGATCATATATCCAAACTTCTAGATTTCTTAAGGCAATGGAATATATATGTTTATGAATTCATGAAGACAGAATCTTCTTTCTAAGTGAGTTGTGTGTGATGATATTTCTAATGAATATGCACTGATTGTTTTCAGGGTGTGGAACTTAAGGTTTCATTGTACCTGTAGTGTGGTTTTTCTGGACAGATGTTTACTTGTAAGGGTAGTATGGTGGCTCCTTTATTCTGCCTGCCTGATTGTATATGTGGGCCATTCATTCAGTGCAGTAGGACTGTGACTAGAATGTATAGAATGCAGATTAGGGTGTTATTTGCCCCACCTATTAAGACATATTGGAACACAGGGCTATTAGTGAAAAGAATGGTTTCTATTTCTACTCAATAAAAGGCATAAATCTCTTAAAGCACAAGCACAACTTTTTTTTTTTAAACTTATGAAAACTGCTCTTTTTAAACTGGAAGGGTGAACAAGGAAACTTGGGCTAGAGAAATTATTTTCTAAAGTTACTTCAAGTTAATACCTGCTGTCCTGAGTGGACTCAGATGTCACTTTCATGGGTCACTTTGAAACTTGGATCCAGGGGAAAAAGATCTGATTAGAAGTACAGTATTGCATTTGAAAAAAATCACATACACAGACACAGACACACAGACACACACACACACACATTTCTATATTGTTTCCAACCTAGGCCTGGTACTATTTCATGCTGAAAGTTTCCAATCACTTTTGATTTCATTAATACATGATGCTCCATCATGATTTGCCATGTGAGAATGATAATAAAGTGTGGCCACATTCTCTTTAATCTTGCATTTCACAAACATGGCTTTCTCTACCACCTTAAGAAATGGTAAGGCTGCTGGGGAGAATGGAATGTAACCTGAGCTCCAGCCTGACATTCCCAGCAGCATTTTTCACATGAAAGGCTTTTGTCAACCCAGGATAGGACCAGCAGTTTTTGTTTGATGTTTGCAGGTGTTCAGCAGAAAGCAGTAAAACAATTCAGCCATGATGGTCCAGGGCTCCCATGACCTATAACAGGGAGAATGGTGGGCTCTGGAATTATTTTTAAGAAACAGTTATAACCTACATGGCAATGTCTACAGAGGGATTTGATAACTGCTGTATCATTGATCTTAAAACAAACGCAAACCATCCACATGCCAGGATGATTGGCAAATGGTTCTCATTAAAAATTAGGATGACAGAGTTACCAGAAGAAGACAAAAATAAGTTCCTGAGTCCTCTTTAATTTTTATAATAAAGAGGTTTACTTTTCTAATATAATAAGTGTATAGTTTATTTGGTTATGTCTGAGTGTTTTGTGAGCAGAAGATAAATCCACTACTGTTGGTGTATTTTTAAAAAAGTAGTTTTAAAGTTGGGCAACTGAACTTCCATGTACATATATATACATATAGTATATATATATATATGCACTTTATATATATATATATATATGTATGTATGTATGTATGTATGTAGATCAGCTCTGGGCACATCTGTTGCCCCTGTTTACAGCTAGTGTGTGATGGATGGGTGCTGTGACTCCCTTCCTTACTTTTAAAGTTGATCTTTTTTTCCCAGTAGCTGTTTAGTTTTACTTAGGTGTTCAGCGGTTGTTAAAGATGATTGCCTAACACATGGGTGTTGGACCAATTAAGAGCAGCTGTAAAACACATCACATCTCTCTTAGGTCAGTTTTGGAAGAGGGCAAATGTTTCTTAGCTTTCCTGTAAGTTAGCTACCTTATCTGCACTTGACTCAAAAATGACAGGTTATTGGAGTCAGTACATTGCTAGACAAATGTGAATCTAATGGATAGTTTTGTGTGAAGAGAAAAGTTCAAGGATCAAGGTCCCACATTAATTTCCATTTGTTTCAGTTATGGTGATGGTGTTAAAACATGGAATTGACTTGAAGGGAAGGGTACTTACTATCTCTCCCCCCCCCCCCCACACCTTTTTGCCTGTCTGTCTGTCTGTCTCTCATTCTTGCTCTGTATGTTTATTGTTATTTACGACAGCCCTTCTTTCTCTCCCCTTCTCTCAATGTGCATATTTTAAAACAGTTCCTATTGTAGTACAATTCATAATGGTTGTGTAACTCTTGTAAAGTGTAGAGCAACTTAATAGATTTTTTTTTTTAAAGCAAACTCCTATGTCGGAATCCTTGTATTTTGGGAAAAGAAACCCTTTGGAAACACATTGTCCTGAGCATCCAGGGCTAAAGAACAGGCTAAGGAGCTTCTAAACTGTGCCTGTGTTGTTTGTTCTGGAAAGCAGTTTTGATTTGCTAATTCTCTGTGGCCATGCAAACCTTTTCTTGGAATAACTGATGGTCTCACCAGTTGCATTCCTGTCACTTGTGGTGTTTAATAAAGTGTTAGATTTTATGGGCTGATAGTTGTGCCTGTTGGTGCCACTGGGTGTAGACGTTCCCTCTGAATGCTTTTCTCTGGTTTGGAGCTGAATTTGGGATTATTGGTTATTCTCTTTTGGCTTCTCTCTTATACCTGTTTGTAAGGTGTTGTGTAGGTGAACATGGCACTGACAGAATGGAAATGAAGTGCTTCTGACTGGGCCAGGTGGTCTCCTCTACTCTGTGGATTTGTTTTGTTTCAGCCCCCTAAGGAATCCAGTTAAGAGGCAAAGGTTACCAAACCCAATTCACAGATGAGGAAACTGACAGATTTGTAACTTGCACATAGTAATAAAAACAGGTTTCAACTAAGTTTTGCCCAAAGTCCCTCCCTCCCAAGAGTCAGAAGCCATGTACGTTATTTTTCCCACCTCAGTTTACAAACATGCTGCTTTTCTAAATTGTAGTGGATTTCAATATGGCCTTAGTGTATTTTATTGTATGCTAGCATTAGTTTTACAAAGAAAATAGAGTTTGCATTTTAAAACTCATTGCCATTTCATTCTGTTGAAAAGGGATGATCTACATGGGTGCTAGTGAAGATATTTTATTTTCAGATTTTTTTTTTCCAGTGGTAGTGAAGTTTGAACTCAGGGCCTTGTGTGTGCCTGGAAGGTACTCTTAACTTTTAAGCCATGTCCCCAGAACCCCAATTATTTTCTTATGACCAGGAGTTGAGTTGCTCAAGCGAGACTTATTAACATCTTAAAAAACAAATAAGGATTTCTTATCTTTAATTATTTAAAAAAAAGCATGCAGTTTATAGGTAAACCATTGAAACAATATTCCATTTCAAAGAAAATCCTCAGTTTCTATCTATATCTCTAAAAGAAGCAGTTTGGAAGTTTTGATATGTCTATTACCAGACATGTGCTTAAATGTTAGTTTTCAAAATTCAGAAGGAAGAACAATTCTCTATCTGACATGGACTTAAGTAAATAAAATGCATTAAACAAGCGTAGGGTTCCAAGAACTACTGAGACTGAAATGCTTAGCATTTTTGACAGCATCAGCAAATTATCTTTACCCTGCTATTGTAATGAGGAAATCACTTAAATAACAGATGAACAGCGAAGTCACATAAACATATATAATAGAACTATGTAATGAAAGTTT
This sequence comes from Dipodomys ordii, assembly GCF_000151885.1. NCBI lineage: Eukaryota > Metazoa > Chordata > Mammalia > Rodentia > Heteromyidae > Dipodomys > Dipodomys ordii. The sequence continues at coordinate 6,304,558 of NW_012267259.1, read as the reverse complement.
ATGCTGTTAATTGCTCGAATCTGTCTTAAATGCTTAGAATCATGGAGCAGTAAAGACTGTCATATAAACAGTTTTGTTTGGAGCTTAAAATTATTCCTTTTTTTTTTGCTTTCGTCTGCTATGATAAACAAAGTAATTTGGTAAGCTTTACAGATCAAACATTTACTCCTTAATGGTAAACTACATTTTATATTGGGAGTTTGCAACCTTGTCCAAGGTCTGGAGTTGCGCATCCTGGTGGCCTCAGGCCTGTGATTTTTCCGTGTTTAGTGTTATGGTGCTGTTTAGATCTATTCCCATAAGCCAAGATAACAGATCTTAAGTTGCCTAATAAGGAACATGGGTGTTTTGAAATGCTCTTTAGTTTACAAGTCTTGAACCCAAATGTTCTTGGCCAAACCTTTATAATCTATATGTGTGTTGCTTAACTCACATCTTGTATAGAAAGAGAAGCAAACTGAGACTAACTAGGTAGGAGCAGAGAAAACGCCTCCCCCCCCCCCCCCCCCCGCCCCCGCATATTGTTGTGTTATTTTATGACCTTTTTCTTTTTTCTTTTTTTATAAAATAACTAGGTGTTCCTCTAAGCTAATTAGATAGTGATAAGTATTAGAATTTTAGGTAGTTTAAGTTTATTTTTGTTACCAGTTTCCTAACACAGATTGAAAATTTCAAAATTGGCCATCCAATTTATAAGCTTTTGTGTGATTTATCCATTTTCTAAATGTATCAAATTCATTTTGACTCTCATAGATATGGGTTTTAGCTGGATATATTTGAATATAACTCTAACTCTTGATGCTTATGAGAGAATAATGAAACAATTAGCAATTTAGTCTTTGGCGAAGATTGGTTAGCACTTTGTTATAAGCAGCATACACACACACATATATATATATATATATATTTATTAGTATTAGATATTCAGGAATAGCAAAAGTGTTGAAAAGGTTGTCATGTTTACTTTCATTCAAAAACAAATAAAGGCCCAGTTAATCAGCATATCAAATACCCAGGTGTGTTTAAAATCAGTTTATGTGGCTAAATTTCAGGGCTGTAAGAAAGTATTTTGTTTAAAGGGGCAGCCACACAATTGTTCAAGTGGGTGCTTTTGTACTTTTGTGTGACAATTAACATTTAATGAATGACTTTCTAGACTGCCTTTGGTAGTAATTACTATATGTAGTTTATTAACTGCAGTCCATTGTTGGATGGGCCTGTATTGATCTGTTTTGCAAACAACCCTTGACATGTGCAGTCCTATTTGTACATTAGGCAGCAAAGAATCTGTTTCACTTACTGATGCTGGCATCGCTCCTACAAACTTGGGCTTATAAATTTTTTATGCATTAGGGTGCCTCTTTAATCAGTCATTCTAGTTGAATTACAAAATGCATTAACTTTTCTGCCATAAAAGTTTGACATTCAGATCCTAAGGAAATCCTAGAGAAATTATGCCATATTTGTTTTAGTCATAGAAATTTAGATGTGTTATTTTAAAGATAAGGAGCCAAGGTTGGGGAGGGCTAAATGTTTTCCCCCCAGAGCTCACAGTTAGTCATGCCTGTATCAAGACACAAACATGTCCTAATTTTCTGGTTACAGAGACCATGATGCTTTTAATTAAGATTTGATATCCTCTGGTATCAATTCTACGTTTAAGAAGAAAACTTGGGTAGTAATCTACCACTTCTGAAAAAAATAGTAGAAGTTGAGATTGTGTGAGATGGCCATCATAATCTGGCTAGGTTGTCATCACAAGTTCTCATTTGGCTGAGGTCGTTGACGAATAACTGTTAAAATGTATTGTGTTATTAAAAATAACAAAGTAAGACCCATGATTAAATATCAGGGCTGTAATTTAATCTCGGGGGTTCTGGTGCTGTTCATAAACCATTTGGCTTTTTCTGTAACAGATGACGTCAAAATACAGCTTGATTGAATTATGACCCTGGTTACAGGCACCTGCCTGTGCTTCTCACTTCGTGGCATGTCAGCATTTCCATTACCAACTCTGCTTTTTTTTTCTGACATTTTTAACGTCAAATAGTAAAACTAGGCTGATGGTTGGCATATAAACTTTCAGCCCTTTGGGAACAGACTCCTTTCTCAATAAAACTGAGAAGGTGGTGACAAAGCACCATTATGGAATACCTTTCAGAATGCTCTTCCTTGCTTTAATCTTCCATTAATTTAAACATTCCCCTTTTGGGGTACTTAACTGAATTGCAAGGCATCCAAATGGATGGTTTTTAATCTCAAATTTCCCAAACCAAGACTTAACTACAAAGGATTTAAAGGACTGTTAAATTAAGGGAAAGACAGAGCATCTACAGAGGATATTGAAATGATAGCTCTGGACAATCTAGTTTTCATATTCTGTAAAATACAGGAGAGCAAGATAAGGAAAACATGTAACTCGGCATACTTTGTCAGTAATTGCTTTGATATTCACTTAAGATGAGTAAAAATTGATAATGAGTGGTTAGAAAGGTATATTTATTTCTGTCACCAAGAGGAGATTATAACATAGCCTCAGTTTTGCCTCTTGGGTTTCGTATGTTTGAAAGGCAAGATGTGGGCTTCGAAGTAGCTGGCTATTGTAATTCTGACTGATGGCACATCTAATAAGCTTATTGGAACATGCTAGAATCAAAACCCTGTGTTAGCTGTTACAGGACGTAAAAGGCTTTTGGTATGGAGATCTGCTCTTAGAGGCATATAGTCTAAGAAGGAAGAATGGAAAAGTAGTAGTTAACATAAGACATAATCATGTTTAGATAAAAAGAAACATTTCATGCCAGGGTAAATTAGGAATGAAAGGTTCATGGACAAATTGGCTTTGATCCTTTCTTGAAAGAGGGGTTTATTTTGATATATGTGTATTGGAATTGAACATATATCAAGAACCCTGTGGATAGGGGGCATTATACACAGGAGGCAGAGATGGGAGGATTAGGTTTTTGAGGCCAAGATAGGGCATGCCTGTAATCCCAGCTTTGCTGGGCATAGCAATGAAAGGAACATGTTCCAAGGATGGCAAAAAAATTGAGACCCTACCTGAAAGTAAAACAAAAAGGGATGGAGGTATGGTTCAAATGGTACAGTGCTTGCTGAGGGGAGCTCAAGCCCCTCCCTCCCAGAATAACAGCTATCAACGCTATCGCTTTGGGATTATGATGCTACTTTTGTTCAATAAAAGCTCTGCCATGATCCAATAAGAAAGAGTTTTTAACAATAAATGATGTTGGGCTATGTAAGGCTTCATTAAAGGACAGTTTTCAGCCAGGTGCTGGTGGCTCACGCCTGTAATCCTAGCTACTGAGGAGGCTGAGGTCTGAGGATTGCAGTTCAAAGCCAGCTGAGACAGAAAAGTCTCCATGAGAATATTATCTCCAGTTAACTATTCAAAAACCAAAAGTGCTAGCCTTGAGCACAAAGAGGCTCAGGGCTAGCACCTAGGCCCTGAGTTCAAGCCCCACAACCACCACCACCAAAAGACAGTTTTCAAGGCTGTAAAAAAAAAATACATCTCTCTCTCTTCCTTCTTCCCTCCTCTCTGTGCTAGCTAGCTAGGTGTTTTTGAGATTAGCTCTTGTTCTCTTGCCCAGGCTGGCCTTGAACTCATGATCTTCCTGCCTCAGCCTCCCAAATGAGGAAATGGTCTCCATTTTCTTTTCCTTTCAAAATTGACGAATTATTTATTGAGCATCTACTACGTGTTAGGCCATATGTTAAGTGCATAAAATGAAATGATGTTCCACATAGTAGGTTGCTGAGTTATCTCAGCGAGGAAGGCAGATGTCAGTGGAATAATTGACCTGATTGGGTGATGGCAAAGCCTGCTGGTGAGGGGTATACTGCATGAAAGAGCTCACAATAGCCATAACTGAGCAATCCTCAGGAAAGGCTGCTAGGAGGCAGGTCTGGGGTGGGGGTTGTGGCCTTCTGCAGAGAGCAAGCTATGGTGGAAGGGGAAGGAGCAGGGGTGGAGTGAGGCTGAGGGGCTAGCAGGGAGCCGTGCTTGGGAGCTTTGCTTGCAATAGGATGTGATCAGATGTGTACCTGGGAACTCAGCTTCAGCCTGGAGCCCAGTTCCCCAGGGCACGAGGCTTGATGGCTGACACCCGTGGTGAGGTTCTGCAGATGTCTAGACAGTACTACAGGCTGGGTGTGACTGAAATTGTATTGACTTGGAGACTTTATTTGAAATCTGTGCCTTCAGCTCCTTGGTGAGCATTCATCCAGTGAATCTGCTTTGCTTTCTTTTGTGAAACTACCTGTAACCTTCTCTCTGTCTCTGTCTCTGTCTCTGTCTCTCTTTATACTGAGGATTGAACTCAAGGCCTTGTGCTTGCTAGGTAGGTGCTCTTCCACTTGACCCATGCCTCTTAATTCCTTTTCACCTTATTTTCAGGGAGGGTCTTGTCTTATGCCAGGGCCAGTTTGGGATGTGATCCTCTTAATTGTGCTTTCTTGTGTCTCTGGGCGTGACAGGTGTGCACAGGCATAACCATTGTGTCTTTCCCCATCCCCCCTCCCATAGATGGATAACAGGCACAAGCCACTTCGCCAAGCCATTGAGTGAGGAGGAGTGTCCTGAAGTTTGTGGGCAGGCAGCCATCATTCCCTGATGTCTGTCTCCCAAGTAGCTATGATTGCAGGTTTGCACCAGGGAATCCTTCCCCGACCTGTGTCTTTTCAATGCTTGAAAATGTATGACACCACCAGCATGTGGTTCCCCCTACCTTTTTAGAATCAAAGCAGAGAAGAGAGAAGTACATTTTCTTGTCTGAGAATAATGTTAAATTGATTTTGTAGTTTTGTTCTGTGAAGGTATAGAGGTGGAAGAGGGCCTTATTTAATGGTCTTCAGTAATTAGGGAGCATTTAGGCTTGTTATAGCTTATGTTCTTATTGCACTAAACACGGGCAGTGCTTCAGTCACACCAGCTGAATTGAGTTCGTTCTCTCCCCTGGTCAGGCTGCAGATAGAACAGCCACAGGACATTATTAGTGCTTGTTGGTGAACTTGAAGAGGGTGGTTTTGATTTATGTGCTACTTACAGAGGTTGCAACATTATTATTTGATTATATTTTTTCTTCAGGTAGCCCAAGGGATAAAGTTATCTCTTAAGTCTTGACAAAAGCAGTTTATTTTTTTCCCCTTCAAATTGTAGCAAATATCCCTCCTTCCTCTTTCCTAATGAACACTTCCTTCCTTTTCTGTGATTGCCCTCCCCCTCCTGCCCCGTTTCCATTCCATTTTCTCACAGTTCATGGTAGGGAGTTACTTCTTAAAAACCAGTATGTTGTTCAGTCTGTTTTTATTAGTGAGAATTCCACTGTTGCGGCAGATATTTATTTACTGTTCAAGGGTAAAGAAAAGAAACAACACAGTGCTTATGTCTCCTTTCCCATCTTCAGTTCACTAGCTAGTCAGCACTTGTGGTGATACTCGTCTGGATCCTGGTTTCAGGGCAGTTAGTGATTGTTGGCTCTGCGACTCCAGAACTCTCTGTGTTCTTCATCACAAGGGAGATGGAAGGATAGAGGCTAAATAACAACAAAAAACCCCCTTCAGTGCTTATTCACTGTTGATGAGCAAGTAACCCCGAAATGGAGGAAGAGGGCAGTACTTACAGTGTTCTAAGAGGGCTGTGCCTCTTCCTAGAAATTCCTGTCAGTTATCTAGGCATGCTTTAAAAGTCTAAGTTAACAACAAACTAAAAATGTAAGGAATTACCATTCTTTAGGGGAAGACAGAGAACTTCAGTAGTATTTTTTATTTATTTTTTTGAGATAGGGTCCTCCTGTGTTATCCATGCAGGATTTGAACTCAAGACCTTGCTGCTACAGCCTTCCAAGTGGTAAGACAGCAAAGGTGTACCACCATACTTTATTTTATTTTATTCTTAAAGTAGGAGAGAAGGTTAGGTTAAATGGGAGAAATGATTTTTTTTGTAAATAATGAGATTTTTTTCTTTAATGTTAAATATGCTTCCTAATTAAAAACAACAAAAAACGAAAACTTGTCAATACAGAAACTCACCCTCTTGTTCCCAGCTGCTCTGGCCACAGCTAGTCTTGGCTCTCTTTATAGCAACACCATTGTTGTGTTTCCTACCTAAGTTACTCTGTGTGCCTTCTTCTTAGATGTTTTTTTATTTACAGTTTTGCTCAAATCTGATGTAGGTTGGGCACACTTAATCTGAAAATCAGAAATCAGAAGTGCTGCAAAATACAAAACTTTTTGAATTCCACATTCTACCTCTCGGGCTGGGGGCAGTACATAAAGCAGATGCACTAAAAATACTGTACAAAACAGCCTTCTAAGGAGCATTTGAAAACATAAGTGCATTTCTTGCTTAATGTGGGTCCTATCTTCAGGATGTCTCCTTATGTATGCGAAAACATTCCAGAATGTGAAGAAATTAGAAATTTGAAATGCTTTCTGGTTTCAATCATTTTTTATGAGGGGGCCTCAACCTACATTATAGTATATTTTATCATGTAATATTTGGCAACTACAGAATAATGTATGGAGAAAATATAATTTATGAAGCCCAGGCATGTGATGGCTGTTTCTGAATCCACTACTTCGTCTGGGAAGGTAATCAGAGCTGTTTCAGGACCTGTTGTTGGCTTGTTTTGTATGGGTGCCATTCATGCTCCGTTCTTCACCTTTTCTGTTATTGCTAAACATTCTCATTTTCTTTTTTAAAGTGGTTCTATGATGTGAATGTTTACTTTTAAGCAAAATATTATTGTTTCTGCTTGTTCTAAGCGACTGTGAAAATGATTCCCTGTTGTCCTGTATACTTCTTATTCACTTTGTGTGTGTTTTAAGATTTGTCCATATTGATAAAGATGGAATTCAGTGTATTTTACTTCTGCACATATTGCAATATATTTATGTCTAGATGGGGAATCCTCTGGATGGAGATGCTTTTTGGATTGACAGGCTTCCATGAACTTCTCTAGTGAAGCACATGTATAAGATGTTCTCTATGGGAAGATACCTGTTAAAAGTGTCTGTGGCTCATGCCTGTAATCCTAGCTACTCAGGAGGCTGAGATCTGAGGATTGTGGTTTGAAGCTAGCCTGGGCAGGAAAGTTCATGAGGTTCTTACTTCCATTAAATTACCCAATAGCCAAAATGGAGTTCTGGCCCAAGTGATAGGGTACTAGCCTTGAACAAAAGAAATCAAGGACAGCATCCAGGCCCTGAGTTCAAGCCCTATGACTGACACCAAAAAAGAAAACAAAAGTTTGTTGGGTTGTAAAATTATGTGAAATTCAACATGTGAGATTATTTTTGCAAAGTGCTCTAATAACTTTTGTCTTTGTTTGTAGCATAAGATTAGTATTGGTGCCTGTCTTTGCCTACTTCGGTGTTAATCACATGTCTTAATTAATGTTACTCTAGTAGGTATAAATTGTAAAAGGCATATCGCTCTGATCTTAATTACATTTCAGTGATAATGAGTGAACCCAATCCTTCCTACCTTCTTTCTTTTCTTCTTCCCTTCTTCTTTTCCTTCTTCCCTTCCTCTCCCTTATTTTCTTGTCTTTACTTTGGTTTACTTTGGTGGTTTTTTTAACTTGTCCACCTGTTTGTTAAGTTATCATCATTTGTTTTTATAATGCAAGACTGCAAGGCTATTGAAAGCCAGTTAAGTTCTGTGGTCACTGTATTTATAATTTGTAACATTTTCATCTTAGATTTACAACTGTTGTCAAATTTCCATTATGATTCCTTCTTTGACCCTTGCAATGTTTACTGCTGCCTTGGAGATGTTGCAAATGAATGTGTTATTTATCTTTTTTACCATTGACTTGTGTTGTAATTTAATTGTTGCCTGAGAACTCTTCTGTGCTAACAGTTCTTTGACACTTGTCAAGGTTTGCTTTAATGTCAGTTTTGTTAATCAGTTTTCACAAGTGTTGCATTGTTTGCTTGGGGAGAATGTGTATTCTCTTCTTAGTGAATTGAGGGATCAGTATGTGCCTAGAAATTCAAGCTTGCTGATTGTGCCTTATAATCATCTATACCTTTGTTATGTTTTTGTCTGCCTTACATATTATCAGTAAGAGTGGGTGAAAATAGTCTATGAGAGTAGATTTATGAATCTTTCCCTGTGTTTCTGTTTTGGTTTTATACTTACTGGAGATACATTAGTGGATGCATTTGTGTTTAGATTTCTTTGTCTTTCTGCTTAATTAAATGCTTTGTTCAGTTTTTAATGTGGCTACCTCCTTTCAGTCTTAAAAGTTTATTTTGTCTCATGTTGGTATAGTTATCTTGCTTTCATTTATCTGGTATTTATTTGACGTATCTATTTTCTAGCCTTTATTTTCAGTCATTACCTGTTAATAGGTTTCCGATATATCAGTGATAGCTGTATCATCTTTAATTTTAATTGAATTAGATAATGTCAAATTATGTCTTGGTTTCTGTCTTGCTTTTTTTGTTACTTTTTTTCTCTTTAAGGAAATCAGTAAGGCTTTGTTATTTCTTATTTCACTCCTCTCACCCATTCTTTGGAATTAATTTCTGTTCTTTTGGTAACTATCTTTCTGCTGTTACTGTGCAGAATTATCATCTTACAAACTCTTACCTTTATCTAATCTTAGTTCTCTTTCCAAACAACTTTAGGACCAGATGCCTCTTATCACGCTCCCCATGCTACTGGGAAAAGTTTTGGTTTGATCTTGTAAATTATTTTTACAAATTAGAGAGCTGAGTAGTTTGTAGATAGTGTTTAGATTTACAGGTTTTGTGTTTTCTTTGTTTGGCACTTATTTCTTGTCTGGACCACCTCATGCGATCATTTTCCTATTTCCTAAAGTATATCTGATTGTTAAAACCTTTGTTACTCTAGGTAAGACGTATTTTGTATCTTGTATTTTTGTTTACCTCAAATGTTTTTGGAAGGTAAGTGTGCAGGACACATAATTTCAGATTGTCACTTATTTTCTCTCATTACTGTAATGATTTATATTCTACACCCTCCTGATTTCCCCTGTGGCTTATGGGAGTTCTGGCATCCATATAATGCCACTGTGTTTAGGAGCTGTGCCTTTCCTCTACTTTAAAAAAAATAGTATTTAGTAGTCTTATTATGATGCATCTATGAGTGCTTTTCCTAATTCTGCTTAGTATACTTTATAAGTATACCTTGATGTTCATGCAACTGGTTTTATGTCTTCCTCTAATTTATCAAAATTACCAATTTTTATCTCTCCAAATATTCAGACTCCATTTGTTGTATTGTCTTCCTTGAGTTCTCTGGTTAAGTGTATTTTTACTTTCTCTTCCGTTCTTTGTTGCTCTCAACTATCTTGTTTTCCATTTCTCTGGGTCTGCTGCATTCCTGATGATTTTTTTTTTAGATGTGTTTTCCAGTTCACTAATTCTCTTTTCATCTTTGTCAAATGCGTGGTTTAATGTATCACTTAAAAAAATTCCAGTCCCTATTTCCTTTCAGTTGTAAATATTACATTTTCTTTTTACTTTATGCCTGCTAAATTTTTAATATTTCTTCTTTTTCATTTTTGTGATATCTTTCCTTGTTACAATTTCATAGGTATTTTCTAAATATAGAAAATAATAAATTCCATGTATTAGAGTCTCATTTTTGTGACTTATATTTGCATTTCTTTCTTTTCCTCATGGATGCATGGTTGGTGGACATTGAATCTGTGAAAATGGGGGGAACCTAAGGTGAGAATGCTTTCCTTTAGAGAAGATTTGCTTTTGCTTCAAAAAAGCGATAGGAACATTTGTCTCTGCGCAGTCTTCCTTTAGTGCCTACCTTTCCCTGCTGGAAACTCTTCATTGGATTACCAAAATCTTGCATCTCTCTTAGCACTATAGAAAAATATACTGGGGGCAGGGGGTTATCCTAAGGGCCTTGTGCTTGCTAGGCAAGTGCTTGTATCACTTGGACCACTTCTCTGTCCCTTCTTGCTTTAGGTATTTTTCAGATTGTGGTTGTTTGTTTGGTTTTGGCCAGGGCTGAACTACAAGTGCAATTTGTCTCTCAGTCTGCCCCTCTCAAGTTCCTGGGATTCTAAGTGTGAGTCATCCATCATGGTAGACTTTTTTTTTTTTGAAACAAATTTTGTGAGTATGACTTTTTCACATCATACTCTTTTGATGTTCTTCCTATCCTCTCAGCCGCCATTCTTCCTGAATTGGAAATATTTTGATAGGCTTTGACTTAGTCTTTCTAAAGAATCATGTCAAATACTAACAAAATGAATACTAGGACATAGGTACTTGCAAAAGGGGTGGTCAAGTGGATTGGAGGTAGAAGAGTGAAATGGGGAAATGGATGGAATGCTGGCGAGGTTGCAGTGTATATGCCGCAGAACTGAGAACAATAAGGGAAAGGGTTTGGGTGGAAGGGAGATTGGTGAAGATGTTCAAGGGTGACACAGATCACAATGCATTGTGCACCTAAACTGCTTTGTTAAATGGCAATATTTCAATAGAGAACCTAAAAATTAAGATAAGTGAGGGAATGGGTGGGTGGGAATGGTAAAAGGGGTGACGTTGATCAAGAGGCATGCACTGTATTATTCATACGCTGCTCTGAAAATGGCAACTCCTTTTACAACTACCTAAGGAAAATTTAAAAAAATCTTAAGAACGTCAATAAGTAAGTAAATATAATGGTGCTTTGGGAAAAAAAATAATTTGTGTACCTTGGGAATGATCCTGAGCTTTCTCTGATTCTTTAAATGAGAGCCAGTCAGTGTGGTGCTGTACTTTGGTTTGGGTTCAGATGGACGTTTGAATCATCTGGTTCTTAAAAGAGTGTCTTTAGTGAAAAGTGTAGGAACAGGGTTGTTGGGAGAATTCAGTATGATCACACTTAAACCATGCATTTAGCTCATTACCAACACCTGGTAAGCACTATAGAATTTGCTTTACCCTCATATACATTTTTTCCCTAATTTGTCTCTTTTTTTTGAGAAGATTTTTCACATATAAATTGCTCCAGTATTCCCTACCTCTGGCAAGCTATCTCTCTCTCTCTGTACATGTATTTTTAAGATTTCCTCTTCTTCCTTTCATTGGTGCTTCCTGTAGGATTCTGCCTACAAAGGATACCACCATGCCTCTACTTGATTAAACCATGAGTTGCTTGTCTTATTTATCTTGTCCCTTTCCTTCTTTTATCTCCTCTCACCTCATAATTGTGGGGTTCACCTCTGCTTTTCCCAGTTGAGATCAAAGCTCCATCATTCCTTGCCTGATCAACTGACTGTATACTCTCAGATACTTTTTGTACTTCCCTTCTTTCCCTGTGGAATCTATATTGCAAAGCAACCAGAATGTTTAAATGAAATGTAACTAAGTGTGCTGCCTTCTAATTTCAGTGTTTTCCTACAGTATATAATAAAACTCGTGGAGTAATTGGCCTTGGAGGTACCTACAACCTCATTTGATTCCCTTTTGCTATTATGGGCCTTCTTTTAGTTTTTGGACATTTCATTGATTCAGGACCTTTGCATATGCTATAGAGCACCCCTCCTTGTGTTTGTTGTCTGAATCAATTAATCTTTACATTGAGATGAAAAACATCCTTTGATCTCCTAGTCTAAATTCAAGTTGTAAATCTAATAATGATGAAGTCATTTAATAAATGACTCATTAACATAGATACACTTTTGAAATGGAATATGTGGGTTAATAAGAATGAGTGTTCTTGTAAGACTGCTCATTTTAAGTTGAGAATGACACTGTTGTTATTGGAAGCCATTAAATGACTTTTTATGTCCATGTAATGGACTTCAAAGTCATAAAACGTTGTGATGATTATATTTTTGCCATTGTCCCATATATTTTGTGTATTACCTGATGAAATAGCAACCGAAATCATGAAGTCAGAGATTGACTCCTTGAGGACCGCTATCCAATTCCCCAGGTCACTTCCTCTGTAAGTCCAATATGTACTTCTTCCTAATTCCCCAACAAGGAACCAAGACGTTGAGGCTGCCAACCTGACCAGAGCCAGACAGCTAGTCAGGGCCTAGTCGGAGTGTGAACTCGGAATACCATCTGCTTTACTTTTTTCTCTTGGCAAACTCCTATGATAATGTGATGGAGACTACAGTTCACAGAGTTCTTTTACACAAGGCACCTTACAGAGGATGTGCACCAAGCGCTGGAGGACAGAGCATATTCCACATTTTATTACCGATCTGCCTTTTAATTCACAAACTCTTTATTGCTTAGAGTATCCCTTTGAGGTCTTGAGTTAACAGATAAGCAAAATTAAACAAGTGAGCTCTCTAGGAAGTGTCACAGTGGAATATTGACTTGTTGATGGGTACTTTTTATTAGCTGGAGGTGAAAATGCAGAAACTATTTTTTAAAAAAAATTTAGTAGTTGTATTTGTCTTCTATCAATCCATGTCTATTTATGATTGAATATATTTTTGAAGAAATATAACCATTACAACTTGTTCTGGTTTTTACAGATTTTTAGAAGAAGGCTGATCTATTGTTTGTAAAATTAATTCTTTATAAAAAAGATTAGCTGGATACAAATGTATCAATACTTAGTTTTGGGGGACAAAAACAAAGACAGTGAAGCAAATGCGGAAAGTGTGATTGAATGAGTTGGTTTTTGTATAGTATTGCTTGCTGCTCTGTTCTTGACCACACCAATGAAGGCCTGAAGGTGAGCACAGGCAGGAGAGCACATTGTCAGGACCATGGAGAAAATGCTGGATAAATACCATGGAGCTAATCATGTCTTTGGAGTTTCCCTGGGGCTGCTGGGATTCTTAACCTCTTTTACTGAAGACTGCATTTTGGTTATTGGAAGAGTGCTCTGGTTCAGATATACAGCTTGATCCTTTGATTTTACTTTTTGCATGTGTGTGCCAGGCCTAGGGCTTGACCTTAAGGTTTGGGTGCTCTCCCACAGAGTTAGTGTTTTAGGCTAGCACTATACCACTTGATCCATAGCTCTACTTTGGGCTCTTTTTTTTTTGTGGGGTGGCGTGAATTGGAGATAAGGCTGGCTTTGAACTTCAATTCTTAGATCTCAGCCTCCTGAGTAAATAGGATTACAGGTTTGAACCACTGGCACCTGGCAGTGTTTTGATTCTTAAAAGCTGATGTTTTTTGAGTACACATCAATATTTAGTCCCCAATTTCTAAAGGAAATTTGTCCTAAAAGAAAACCATTCTGCAACATTAAAGAATCTGAGAATAAGCTGGGTACCACTGGCACATGCCTGTAATCCTAGCTATTCAGGAGGCTGAGATCTGAGGATTGTGGTTCAAAGCCAACCTGGGCAGGAAAGTCTATGAGACTTTTATCCCCAATTAACCACCAGAAAACCAAAAGTGGCGTTGTGGTTCAGAGTGGTAAAGTACTAGCCTTGAGAGACAAAGCTTAGTAACAAGCCCTGTGACTGACAAAAAAGAAAAACAAAAGAATCTGAGAAGAATATGCACAATTTCCTGAACTGAGTGTTTTATGGACTGGAGCAGAAGGACTGGAAACTTTCTCTGAAAGGAGCAGATAATAATTGCTTTTGGCTTTGCAGGCCAAAAGTTCTCTGCTCCAACACCCAACTGATGCCCTTCAAGCTTGAAAGCAGTTACAGACAATAAGTAAGCAATGAGCATTATTGTATTCCAATAAAACTTTATTTACAGAATCAGGCAGTAGTTGGGATATGCCTAAGGGGTTCCCAGAGTTTGGGGAGTTTGTAGCTCCCCAGACTCAAGAAATACGTCTTACACATGGTCTTCAATTCCCATTTTTTTCCATTATTAGCCATGTGATCTTGCATAGCTTATTTTGAAACTCAAAGCTAATTTATACAATTAAAAAGTGTAGCATATTCTTGTGTGGGCAACTTTTCCTTTTTCTCTCTCTCTATATTATGTATATCACATTTATACATATACACACGTACATGTGTATATATACACACATATATACACACATATATTTATTACCTTTTTTACATACTTAATACACCAAAATGAGTATATGCTACTTTTTTTTTTATTGTGAAAATACTGTACAGAGGGGTTAGAATTGCATGGGCAAGGTAATGAGTACATTTCTTATCAAGCATTGTAGCCTCCTCCTTTGTTTCCCCTTCCCATCCCTTCTCATCCTCCCCCTGCCCCCCCAAACCTCCCTGCTCCCCTCCCGTCCCCCCCCCACACACCAAATTGTAAAGTTCGATTTCGACATAAGGACTTGTACATCTCATTGTTGCAATGGGTCCACCTGTATCCCTATTTAAACGATTTGTTTTTCCCCTTCCCCTCCACAAATTATACCTACATCAAATACAGTGAAAGCAGGGGTTATACATACTGTGGGGGAGGGACATACAAAGCAACAAAGAAATAATCTTATAAATGTGTTAGAAACAATCGCATGAAAGAAAAAAACATTACTTTTTTACATACTTAATACACCAAAATGAGTATATGCTACTTTTTAACCATTTGAGATACAAAGTGGACTGGGGGCATGATTCAAATGGTATAATGCCTATGTAGCAAGCATGAGGCCCTTAGTTCAAACCCCAGAACAAAGAAACAGCAACCAGCCCGCTCCCCTGCCCCCCCAAGCCCCCCAGCTGAAATAAAATAGAGGAAGATGCTACACATAAAGAGTTGCATAAAGAAAAGGTGGATTCTTGGTGGAATGATGCTAAATAGAGGTAGGAAGATTATTAGACTATTGTTTCTTTCTTAGGAATGTAGTATCATTCACAGCTTATTAGCTTATTGCCTTTTCTAGCATTTATTTATACACTCATTTATCTTCAGGCTTCTGTTGCAGTATATGTGGACTACTACATTGAATACTTGAGATGAAAAAAAATGATATAAATGATAGTTATTGCCAAGTGCTGGTAGTTCATGCCTGTAATCCTAGCTACTCAGGAGGCTGAGATCTGAGGGTTGCAGTTCAAAGCCAGTACAGGTAGACTCTTATCTCTAGTGAACCACAGGAAAACAGGAAGTGGTGCTGTGGCTCAAGAGGTAGAGCACTAGCTTTGAGTTGAAGAACTGAGGGACAGCTCCCAGGCCAGGAGTTCAAGCCCCACAACCACCACCACCAACAACAAAAATCTTGTTTTCAGGGCGGTTGAGGGAGATGAATAACCACATACAATGATCTGAGTCTGTTTCATAAGCTCTTTCTTAGGAGCTTGTGTGTGTGCTGCATCATTAGGAAATCTAAACCAATGTGGTCAGGGTTTATGCAAAGGACTGGAAGACATAGGCAGTTGGTTGAGGGCATTTTGAAGAATGAAAAAGTATGTGCAATTGGGAAGATTGAAGATTTCAGGTTGTTTTCTAGGTCTAGAAATGGAGTAATCAGAGAAAGTAGGGGATGTAATATTCACATTTTTCCTATTCAAGGAATGAAGGTCAAGGGCTTTGTGAGTTTGAACATTTTAGGATCCACAGAATGATTCTGAATTCTGCTGAAAGCAATTCCAGATTTCCATATGAAAATTCACATGGCATGAGGACTCTGTTTTGCATGCAACTTTGGGAATCAGAGCCTAGTGATCACTTTGACTTTGCGTCTGTTTAGTTTTTCTGAGAAAGAATCTTACTATATAGCTCAGGCTAGTTTTGACCTTGAGATCATTTTACATGTTACTTCCCAAGTGTAGAGATTCCAGGTGTGCACTGCTACACCAGACTGTAGTGATTACTTTATGAACATTACAAATTTCTTATGCGTTTTCCTTCTGGGGGAAGAGGAGAGTTAACAGATACATGTGTGGACAAATGCTTCACTGCCCTGCTTGATGGTGGCAACACATGCTCTTGATAAGTTTAAATAAAGTTCATTACTTGATTTACTCAGGGGCCTAGGAATACATGAGCTTGTGTGCAAACTGTGAACGTTTATAATTTCCTTGCCAAGATGGTTAGGCCAGGTTAGAAAAAGCTCCCTGACTCCTGACTTGTAGAATCTGATGTACCTCAGTCACCTCAACATTGGAAAGATGGTATAGCTTGTGGTAAAATGTCCTCATGGATGAAAGGGTAGGTACACCTCCAACTCTCTGTCTCCTAGCAGAGTTAGTGTTACATTCTCGTCCATATGGATCAATGAGTCCTGGCTTTAGCCCAGACTAATAGTGTGATACATGCTAGTCAGTAAGGACTATTATTATTATGGTATATCTTTTATTTCTTTCATGGATGTTTGTCTACAGAATGCTGATGAACACTACTTTCTTTGATCAAACTCATGGATGATCTCGCACTGTTCACTGTATCAGTGTCTAGGTGGGTACAGGTATTTGAGGATTTTCATGGATCATTCATTTAGAATAAAACATAACTATAGTGCCCTTTCCCACACTGGTAACCTTTTCTCTTTGATGAGTTGCAAGATGTATTTTCTGTATAAAATAGCAATGGTGTAGGTAAGTTAACTAATGAATATTATTATGTGCTGGCTTTTTTTTGTTTAACAGCTTCTAATATTCAGTGGGGAAATTTTCCCTGTTAAGAGACACTGACAAGGCCAGTTGGCCTAAAATTAGATCCGGCAGCTGTGTTTTGAATCAAGGCCCCACATGTGCGCTCGGCACCCTTTCCCTGCTGGGCTTGTCTGTTGCTTTCTCTTGCTTCAGGGAGCAACCTTTTGGGGTGAATGAAAACCCATGTTTTTCCTGGTATAGCCAGAAAGATGCTTTTCTGTTATTGTATGTCATATTTATCTACATGTCTGTTATGGCAAACTTGGAAATCTCTTTTCTTTTTTCTTTTTTGCAAAACCATCCCTTGGTATGCTTTTTAATTTAGACTGTGTATGGAGATTTTAGCTTTCATCCATCTTGCTTTTCCTAGCCCAAATCCCTAAATTATAATTATAAAAGGAATGTATATCAAAAATAAAACATTGGAATCCAAATCAAGGAAGTAGGTCGTTCTTATAGTTAATTCCTACCCAAAATAATCTTTTTTTAAAAAAAGAAATCCTGTGGTAGGTTTTGATATTTTTGGCAATGGGAAATATTTGGGATGTGTTTTATCAGTATGTTTTCAGAAGTCAGTGTTAACTTCATTGGTCCTAGTCCTTTTGTATTTCCTTACCGTACCATTTAGTTAATGAACATTTTTTAAAGAATATATTAATGTACACCACACTATTATGATTCAGGTTAAGTGACTGTGTTTGTGAGTGCACTTCATTTCACCTAATTAACTTATTTAGTCATTTACATATTAGCAATACTACATATTCCACTTTTGTAGGAATATACTTTAATGAAGCCCACAGTTCTGCTTTGCTCCATTTTATCCATAGATCATGCTGAATAATAGCAGTCTTAAAAGCCATATGTTAAAAGTGATTATAGGTCATTAAGGCCAAATTAAGGTAACATTGCTGATGGCCATGAGCGGGCGTCTAACTAACAATTACTTTTTTTCCTTGTGCTTTGGGGAACTCATTCCACTTGGCTTTGATGTTGACAGTTTCTCCTAGTGGAGAGCCTGGTGGTTGGCATGTGTTGGTGATTGCTTTGATCATGCTAGTATTTTTGTTTTCTTGGGGGGGGTGACATATATGATATACCTGCTTTATTTATTCACAATCTCTACTCAATGATTTTTATCATCATTTTTTCTCAAAAAATCAGTTTCTTTTTAAAAATGGTTATTATAAAGGTGACATACAGAAGGGTTGCAGTTACATAAGTCAGATAGTATGTAGATTTCTTTTTGAACAGTGTGACCTCTTCACTGTTTTTGATTCCTGTACCTTTTTTCATGTATGCAAGTTTATCTGTTTTGGAGAGGGCCAGGGGAGCACAGAAATGGAGGGACAAAGGAAGAAATGAAAAGTCTGTTCCTTAAGTGTTTCTCTTTCTGCTAGAAATGCATATCAAGTAATTAAAAAAATTAAAAAGTAATTGGAATAAAGCCTGTTGTGCCATTTAGTTGTGACCTAAATAACTTCATTATCCCTCTGGAAACTTGACCACGAAGTCATAATAATGAACAAAATCCAACCTTTTGGTTTTGGTTTTATTGACTTAAAAATCAGATATTAGGTTAAAGAAAGAGATGTATGATTCTGTAATATTAATTTTCTCTCTGGGAAATATTTAACTCTGGTGTGGGGATAAGTAGTTCTACAATGTTTTGTTGAATTAATATACATATATATATATTTATATATGGTATCTGTCTGTCTATCTATGTATCTATCTATGTATCTATCTATGTATCTATATATCTATCTATCTATACCAGCTCTTAAGATTTTATTTTTGATTGTCATTTATCTTTCAAGATCATAAACTTAGATTAATGTTAGATTCATATAAAATGCATTTATAATATTTCAATTTGAACTTCTTAGTATGTTGGACTACTTTTTGCTGTATCAATGAAGGTTTTCCTAATATTCAGATTTGGAAATATATTGGGAAATAATACAAACTAGTTGATATGGAGTTTCTATATTGTGGTTGGAAATACAAGTTTCCACTAATTTTTTTATGTTCATACAAGAATTTATGTAGTTCTTTAGTATTCCTACTTAAAATGACATATATATAGTAGATATATCAGGCTGAGCCATTTATTTTAATGAAAAAGAGGAAAATGGAAATAAAATTTACATTTTGTTGTATCTGGGGTGTGTGTGTGTGTGTGTGCGTGTGCGCCATTTCTGGGGCTTGGAACTCAGGGACTTGGTGCTATCCTGAAGTTTTGTGCTTAAGGCTAGTACTCTACCACTTGAACTCCCACTTTTGCTTTTTGGTGTTAATTGGAGACAAGTCTCCAGCATGCTTCGAACTGTAACTTTCAGGTTGCAGCTTCTTGAGTGGCTACAATTACTGACTTTATCTGCATCTTAAAAATGCATAAGAGCCAAATCAAGTTACTGGAGTTAGGAGTGGGGAAGAGGTAAAGAATGGTATGATTTGAATGAGAGTTCCAAATGTTTAACTTTTTGTATTAGTTGATTCTTGAACTATTTGAATATATATCCTTCAGTTATATTTTTTGAGCAATCAACCCAAAAAATTGGTGGCATTTGCAATCATTGAAACATAGTTTGGTTTGTTCAGAATTTTAATCATATATTAATTATAAGATGTGCATCTAGATATGTGATACTCATGTTGCATTTTTTTTCTTTTTTCTTGGTCGTGGGGCTTGAACTCTGGGCCTGGGTGCTGTCCCTGAGCTCTTTGAGCTCAAAGCGAGTACTCTATCACTTGAGCTACAGCGCTACTTCGCATTTTCAGATGGTTTATTGGAGATAAGAGTGGACTTTCCTGCCCAGGCTGGCTTTAAACCATGATCCTTAGCTCTCAGCCTCTTAAGTAGTTAGGATTACAGGCATAGCTACCAGCATCCGGCTTCATAATGGGTTCTTATATGGGGTCACTTTTTAAAAACACATTCGTTTTGAAGCAGTGACAATGCACCGGTTTTCTTTAAGCTTGAATTTTAATAGGAGGTAAGACTAAAAATGAGGATGATGATAACTTCTAGGGAAGAAAACTGTTGGATTGAACAGAATTTCTGCATCTCATTTCTTGGGATGAAAAACGCATGTGAGATACTGGGGCCTTAGGAAGGCCGAGGTGTTTGTGGGTGCTGGGTGAGGGGTGATGAATGGGACTGGTGGGACCCAGAGACTTTCATAAAATTGAGGATGGGAAAAGTAAATGACAGGGATAAGCTAAAATTTAATTTAGTCTCAAAGTACTTTGCTCATACTAGAATTATATTAACTTGTCACTGTGATTCAGATGTCAACAAAATTCTCCCAAGTTTTTCAGATTTGTAGACTGTAATGCTACTAGGAGTGAACTGAGCAAAAGTAATGAAATTGAGATGAATCAGTGAATTTATTTTCTGAGCAATGTGATTAACTACCCTTTATTTAAGAAAAGTAATAGACATATGCATTTATTATTCAGTGAGACAAGTTCTCTTTGAAATTCTTAGTGCAGTTGGCCTTGAATCATGAAACTGCTCAGGTGGAGAATTTGCATTTGCTTGTTGATAGCTGAAACTATTGTTCATTTGATATCTGATTTTTTGCATGTATTAATGTAATTCTGTTGGGAAATTATGTTATATGCCTTTTATAGTGGCATCTCATAGATCTGGTCTCCTCAAATATAACTGAGCTGGTAAAGCCATTATCAGAGTTCTTAAATGTTATTACTCTTCAACAGAGGATTTGAAAAGCAGCATTGTGGAGAAAATGCTGTTCTGGAAATATACTCAATCCTTTTGAAGTCAGAGAGATTAAACAATTTGAAACTTAAAAAAATCGCATTGGAAGATAAGGGTATATAAATTCACTTAACTATTAATGATACAAATTAATCTGCAGAGAATTAAAAGCAGCTTTGTTAATGGCAAAAGACACTTGCAGTTAATAAGGATATTACTTCTCATTTGGGTTTAGGCCGGCCTCTCCTTTATTAGTGTCTGTTTAAAATACAAATAGAAAGAACTCCATTTTTACCCGGCTTCTTGCCACAAGATCCAGTCTCTAAAGAGAAATATCATTGATGGAAAACCAGAAAGACTAAATAGGTGTATTTGGTCTCACAGGCAGTCCATTAATTTGCTCAAATTAAATATTATCTTTAAATATTGAAAGGTTAAATGTACACTGATAATGGATTTGGACAGCTATTAAGCTATAATTGCTTTCTAATGCAGTTACTAAAAGATATTTGATAGAACATATTGAGTAGGAAGGATTAGGGACTTTTCTCTACCTCAATTTTAACTGAGAGCTTTATAGCTTTAATTCTGGAAATAGTAGGTATTGGATAACAACAATTTTTATGAGAGCACATATACAGTATATAAAATATTCAGTGGAAGGATTGTTGAGGGGAATGCATTATAATGCATGGTGTATTTATGTTCATAATTTTTGCAAATCTGCAATATCAGTATCCGCTCTCTACAACCACTTCTACTCTGCTCTAAATATTTTCACGTAGATAAAGTCAAATTTCTGAAAATTTATTGCCAGCTTAAGATTTGTACCCTACATGGGCTGAATTGCTGTGTTTTGTACCCACCATATACGTATACACTAGTGACCAAATTAATTTAAAAACTTCTCAGTCTGTTGGAGAGTTCTATCAAGCAGTTAAATTGATGGCTTTCCCTGACTGAGTAGGCAGCTTTCTTCTCAGTATTTGCATTGTCTGAGTTTGAGGATGAGATTTTCATGTTTTTACATGTTCTGTGTTGTAAGTTGAGTTTCTAGGATTCCCTAATTATTATTAACTCAAGAACCTATGTTGATTGATTTAGTCAATCGTTTGCCTCTAAAGTTCAGTGAAAGGACAAAAAAATAATTGGAAAGGAAAGTAAAAGGGAGCTAAGCTCTTTAAAACCTCTTTGTCATTGTGATTATTTAAACATAATGGAAATATGAGTATGCATGAAGAAAAAAATTACCTGCAGCTAAGATATCAAGCCAAAGTATTCTTGAATTAGATGAAGAAAGGAAGGAAAACACCCTGCTGTTGATCCCTGTCACTCATCAGATTTTTGTATTAATAGGTAGGCTCAGATATTTGCTGGCTTAACTATTTTGAATTAACATTTGTTTCACTTTTTTACCTGTGAAATTACATAAGTCTTTCTGGTTCTTACAAAACCTAATAGAGAAAGAAATTTGTGTGTAGCCCTGTACTAGAGTTCTGTGTGTCTGAGGAAAACATTAATATTCTCCTTAGTGTTAGGGGACTGGATGGCACCCCCTGGAGTTGAGCATGCATATTGCACAGGCTAGCCTGCTAGCTTCCTTCAAAGATGGTAGCAGACATTCTGGTTGAACATGTAGAGTCATCTTGCAAATATATCTTTAATAGTGTTAAATTTTGGAAGTAGTTTGATTATTTGATTTTAATTGAAATCATAGCTTTGTAAGTGATTTGTCTAATTGAAGGAAGAGTATGTCCTCATGAATCTAGAGCAGAGTATTAAAAATCGCAACAATTTCAAGTATTTATAGGATTACAGAGAAAGAAACTTCTACTTGCATAGACTGTAACGAGGGGAAAGTTAGAGGGAAGTTAGACTTCTGTGTGTATTCTCTATTAATAAAACGGGTTGTTCTTCCACTTAACAATTTTCCTGCTTCTCCAAAGAGGTACTTTGCCTCTTCCCTCAATCTTACTTTACATGAACATTGAAGGAGAGATATATTTTTAAACATTACTGAGACAGTGATGTATGGATTGGCATTACCCATACGAGTCTTATATACAACATTTATAATCTTTTAAAGCAAAACTAGGATGTTCTATATTTTCAATATACTATGCTAATTTTGGTTTTCTTCTACTCATAGAAGCTCTTCTGTAAATCTTGAAAACAGATCTGCTTAGCCACTTCATTTATTTGTTTTGTATTTAGATAATTGTATAAGTATTTCATAGCTAATTATAATTTTTGTATGTGTTTCCAAAATGTGTTTAATAATGGGTATGATTTCAATATACAATATGATCAAAATGAATGTTTCTTTTTCTGTAGCCCATTATCTCTCTCTCTTTCTCTCTCTCTCTCTCTCTCTCTGTCTTACCATGTTTCTCAAAGTAAATAGGAAAGTTGGATTCTACTGGATTTGACTTGTTATTATCTAGGGTTATACCAGTCTAAGTTTCTGTGCAGCTTACTTCAAGACTTGCATATTTAATATAGTTATTAGGTCCTTGATAGCCTAAGTATAGCTTAGAACAGCTATTGGCATCACCATATCCTGAATATTCTGATATGCCATCATACTCATTGCTAATATTTACTGATTTACTGTGTACACAATAGACCATAGACGGCAGAGCTTCCATAAGCTTTTCTACCCAAACTACAGACAGAAAGTAAATATATAAACACAGGAGCTTAGGGACTTGGCTGATGAAAGTTGCCATCCAGAGCTTAAAATTTGTTTGCATGCTGGTTGAAAAAAATACCTGTGAAGTCTGAAGGTCAGGAAGATGTGGTGTTTGCTATATGTCCTGTGTCATGGTGTGTTCCAAGGTACCCCTTCAGTATAGCTGGAGGGAAAACAAGACTTCTTCTTAGCCATGTTCTTTCTGGGATAACAACAGGGCATAGCTGCAGAAGTCTGCCTGATCACTCACTTCAGGTTGCTTTGTCTTTTCACCTAAATGTCCGCTGAGTCTTGATGTTGAGAATTTATTGGAAGCCAGCATTGTCACCTGAATGAAGTCCAGCAATCAAAGCCACCAAATGAGGATGTTAAGTGACAGCCATGTGTGATGTTACGATCTTCAAAATAAATGCTTTAGTTGATGGCAAATATAGAATTTTGTCGTTGTCTCCGAGTCATTCTCACGAAAATAAGCTATGCCTTTTTCAAACAGGATCCTCTGGATTTGACACCTATGATTTTTCTCCCCATGATTTGTGTTTGTAGTACGTTATACACAAGTACAAATGTGCAGCCAGCCAGTGGGTAGAGACTGCCCTGGAAGTTTTGTGCTTTGTCTCCTGTAGGTGTACAGTGATTGCTTCTCTTCCTATGCCATTCATTTCTGATTTAAATATCTAATGACTCTCATCAAACAACATTTAAACTTTCTATGAGATCCTGTAAATGATCCCTTAGATCACGTTAGGAGTAACAATGGATGAAACGAGCTTTAATGGGGAGGCTGCAGTTTAGTCTCCGGGTTCTGCAGCTGTTTGTGGCAGTGCTAGAACACGTCAGTTGAACTGCATCCATCCATGCATTGGCATTTTGCCCATTAAGCAATGTACAAAAACAGTATTACAGACGTAGTATATTTCATTTCTGCATCATTTTCAGGTTTAACTGATGTGTTTTGTGGCCTGGCATTTTGGAGATTAACACTCACACACACATACACACCACACATATACACATACACACATACACACATATACACATACACACACATACAATCCCAACACCACCACACCCTCTCTTTTAAAGTGGTATTGGTAGCATGAATGAAATTATCCAGGAAATGTTTCTTTAGAGCTGGTCACAAGCCAGTAATAACTTTATTTTAAACTAAGTATGTCTTGGGACTGACAAAGAAGTGTAGTAATTTTCTAATACAGGCGTTCAGAGTAAGTTAAATTGTAATATATTCGTGATCTTATTTTAATTGTAAAGTATGAAAAATCTAACAAATTTCATTTAGGTCAATTTTTCACCATCATCTCAGAGAGTAAACTTGAGTGCATGGCACCCTGTGAGCTTCTAAGGAATGAAAAAGAAGACATGAGAGAATTCTGCTTGATTTGGTATGGTTAGAGACAAGTGTAAGGAAGTAGAGATACAAAATGGAATGGGCTATTCAGAAAGCGAAAGCGGAGGTTTGTTCTACATTAGGAGAGTGTGCAGTAAATGATTGTCAAAACAAAAATACTTAACTCCTGAATTCCCTTTACTTCTATGGAACCAGGAACTGGTAAGTGCTGATGGGAAATGAAGATTGCCATTTGACACTATTCTACTGCTCTAGATGTTAATTGTGGTGTAGAAAATACACAGTTGTTTGTATGTGTGAACAGGAAAAGAAGCCAGGAATTTTTGAATTTTCTTTCTCATTCACACTTGATTTCCTCTCCTGTTATTTTTCTTTAGACTTTTAAGTACCATGACATTATTTGGAAGTCTGTTAAGTAAATTGAGGAAAGTAACTTGACAACTGTGAGTTAATCTGTGTGTGGGAGAGACAGGAAGGATTCTGAAGTAACTTCGAAAGTTCTCTTGTGGAAAGAGAAAAATGGAAAGTGTGGCTGTACTTGGGGTGCAATCTGTAAATTGGTACAACCTGTAAATTTGAGAAAGTCTGCCTGGGTCATTCACCTGGTGTAACACTTTGATAAGCTCCATCTCCATCTCTGAATCTCTGTTTTCTCATCTCCTACATGGCAAGAGAAATACTAACTACTACTGGAATTTGTGAGGAGTTTATAAAATAAGCCATGTAAAGTATTATGTTAGGGTCACGTGTACAAAGCACTAAAATTATGAGCTATCCCTGATTCTGTGCACTGTTTTGTGGAGTCAGAGAAACGCTCTTCAAGGTATTTGAGTCACTTACAGATAAGGTGATATTGGCATTGGTATTTTGTTCAGACTAGTGGGGGAGAATGGACATTTTATTGTGAACTATGAGGCAGTAAACATTAAACAAAGAGGTTGTTTGGAATAAGTGCGATGATTACGATGATGCTATTTTAGGAGGCTGGGCATCACACTTACCCAATTCAATCCATTTTTATCTGCATCAATGAAAAGGGACACATAAAGATTTAAGAGGAGGGGGACATTCTTTTCTCCACAGCTGGTCATGCGCCCAGCATAGTTGGCAGTAAAATGGATTGTTTGGAATGTGTCCCTAAAATCCTGTAATTTAATTTTCATTATTTATATAACACAGTCAGTATACGTGGTGCTTTACTACACACACACAAGACCAAATTTCTGGTCTGTATAATTTTACCAAAGGAAAATCTATATATTTGTACCTACTAAATTAAGTCCAGCTTGGTAAGTAATGTACTAGCAATGGGTCACCTGAGCCTCATGGGTGCAAATATTGCTGGAAGGTGAAATGAGAGGCCAAGAGCTAGAAGAAGGATACTGGGAACACAGCGTCCTCTGCTATATGAAATGTCAGTGGTTTTTAGGAGTGCAGAGAGAAGTGTGTAAAGTATTGAATTAGATATGATAGCAATCTATTTGGTTACTACTAGTTCCTTATAATGTTTATTTGAAGTAGTTTTTTTCTTGTGTGATTACACTTACTTGATCCCCCCCCCCACTTTTATAAAAACAAACTGAAAGAGAACAATTCCTTCTACATGATAAGGATGGAATAAGGTGTGTTCTCTAGCTTCTAGAAGATTTCTTGAAAATTGTAGAAATAAAGAATGCTAGAAATCTAGGTTAGATCTCATTTGAAGAATTTATAAATCCCTATAGGTGCCTCCAGTAAAGTTAGTATCACCCCGGTAATCTTTACAGAATCCAAGAAATGGGTCCACAGTTGTTACATTGAATATGCTAGAAAAATATATGATTTATGGGACTTGTTTATTGTCTTAACTACAGTTCTTGGTTTTCAAAGGATTCATGGGGTTATGAGGAATAAGTTAATAATTTATTCTAAGGGGCAGAGGTATTCTCCCAATTAGTTCAGTATTTTTGGATGGAGTGAAAAAGGTATCTCTGAGAGTGGCAGAAGAAATGAGAGTCAAGGGGCAATATGAGCATTTGGGGGTCAGAATTTGTCCAGCATATGCTCATGTGTCATCAGGAACCAGAAAGGACAAATTATTTTGACTCCATTCTTGGCAAGATCTCTGTGGCACCAGAATCTAATTACTTTGCAAATCATTTCAGTTGCTGACCACAGCTAAGAGATTATCCCCTAAATGAAGATTACCACCTAGATAGAGTGTGATTTCTCCACGGGATTCCCTTTCAAAATTGTAAGAAAACAAAGCCATAAGTCCACATGTTAATCATTAAAATAAACTAAGTGCAATATGCCCAGCAAATCACTTAACACATTTTCTATTTTGAGAAACTGGGATTCAGATCTTAACCTAAATTTTACATATTCACATTTTAAGTCATCTCTCAGAGTTGCTCAGATTACTGAGCAGCCTAGAATGTTCACTGATTGCTCAGGAGCTTGATGGCTTCTTGGAGTGGGGAAAGTGAAGTCACAAAACTTCTTTCAGGTACCTGGGTGTGGAGAAAGATTGTGAATACCATGACATTTAATGGAGAGGTAATTCTAGTCTAAATTAATAAAGGAATATTGTTATTTTATGTCTTCCTCTTTGTTTTTTAATTTTTTGGTTATCTTTAAGTAGTTGTACAAAATAGATGCCATATAAGTAGTTTATGAACACAATATATCTTGATCAAGGTTACCTTTTTCACTTTCTCACTCATCCCTCCCCTATCCACTTCTTCTCTCACTCTTAATTTTGTGAGATATACATTGTTATTGGTTGCATTTTTCCCCTCTTCTCTTCATTTGTTTACCCATTTCCCCTTAACTTCACCTCATCCCTTTTCAGTACCTGATTGCTGGTGTTTTATTTTGCTAAGCTTTGATTTTTTTTTAAAAGGAATTATACTATTTGAGATCTCCCTTGAATCAACACTATTTTGTATACACTTGCATATCACCCAACATGTTTACTTAGAAGTTTTAAGCTCAATCTAGTTTCTACAAGTAAGGGAAAAACATGGATTCCTTGTTTCTCTGGGCCTGACTTGCTTCACCAAACACACACACACACACACACACACACACACACACACACACACACACACACACACACACACACACACACACACACACACGTCTTTCCATTTGTTTACAAATGAGTTACTCTCAGTCCTTCTAAAGGATGAGTAAAATCCCATTGTGTATATATACCACACCCAGTAATTCCATTCCTGGGCATTTATCAAAAAGATTTCCAAACAAGAATATAGTAAAGCCACCAGTACAACCATGTTTGTTGCAGTACTATTCACAATAGCCAAAATATAGAATCAGCCCAAATGCCCCTCAATGGATGAATGGATCAAGAAAATGTGGTATATAGTTCCCTTTGCTTTTAGATATCAAGAGTCATTGCACAAATGATAGTTTGTTTTCTGGAGATCTGGGATGTGAGTGGCAGGCCCAGAGCAAGGATTGTGTAGCACTGTTTGTCTGCCTCTTTGGGATGAGCTGACTTTCCTTGGATCAAACTTTTCTCATTATTTCTTCAAAACTGAATCAAAAAGATGTCCTAGACAATGGCAAATACTTTAGGGAATTGAAGTATAGACAAAACTTTATTTAGGGAAGTTTCCACTTGTTTGTTTTAGGGAGCTTTTCTCCTTCCTAGTTGTTTGTAGATGTATCCATATGGTTATTGATGACTAGATGTCTAGATGTATATGGTGTATTTATAGGATGTTCAATTTAATAAATCCTTCCAAGCAAATGATCAGCTCAGTCTAACCTATCAGAAGGTCTTATTATAAATATAAGCATAGATTTTTAATGGACACAAATATTCACAGGACAATTTAAAACGTATCAATGTAGCCAAGCCTTTTAGGAATCCTGTTTATGCCATCATATTTCAGAGACAGTGATCACATTGGATGGTAATTTGAGGTGCAGTTTGAGGGGAAGGAATATCTCCCTTATTTCATTAAATCAGATGTTTGAAGTTTAAAAACTGTTGAATTAGGTTTGTAATTAAGTTCTGTCTGTCCTAAACACTGGTGGTGCAACAGCTGTTGGAATATGTCTGGAATCTACAGGGAATTTTGGAGAACATTCCACCTCAAGGTCTGGGACTCAGCCCTCCCTTAGCCCACACGATGCTGGATCTGTGGTTTTCTTTTCTTGTTTCTTTTTCTCCATTTTCCTTCCCTTCATTTAACTCTGATTGATGGAAACACGTGCTGGGAGCTTTCCCTGACATCCTTTCCAAACACTGAAAGTATGAAATGTTATGGTGGTGCTATGTCTATTTTTGAAAGTAAGGCTGTTAATGTAAAGCCTGTGTTGATATATTGGGATGAATTATAATGGTGATATTATTACAGCCTTGAAAGCTGAAAATTTATTATTTTTCTCACCTACTTTTGGTTGCTGATACTTGATCATAAGAACATGCTGTGCATCTGGTTAATTTTGGGAGACTTATTTGTAGATTCTCAGAAGTTAAACTTTATCCTTCTCTATGTCTTCTTCAGTTGCAGTACTGGAAAACAAACAGAAACAACAATGTATCACAGGTTTACCTAGTCTCCACCTTAATGTTTCAGACTTTCAGTGTTTGCTGTTATGAGTGCTGATAATGAAGATATTTTGGAAAATGATGAGTTATCATAGATTTTTCAAATAAAGATAATATTATCCCTTGGAATTGCTCAGTATGATTCTTTTTTTTAACTTTTAATTTGTAGTGATTCTCATTTGTGTATCTGTATTTTCAAATGTTCAGTGTCTTTGTATGTACGAATCACATTGTATGGTAAAAGTCAACAGAAAACCTATAGTAAGCCATGTGCAACTCTGACAAGGAACTCGAGTTGTAAGTTATGGGCAAAACAAATAATTTAGTCACATTATTTTTTAAAGTCTTTCTCACAAAGGTTCTGTAGGAACAGGAACCATGTTTCCTTTAGTCTTTGTTGTGAGCCTTTTTCCTGCCAGCTTGTCTGGTATAAAGAAATTATCAAATTATTAATTACTGAGTGGGTAAATAAAAGAGTGAGTGTGACAGTAGTATTGAACTTAGGAGTAAAGGTTGATTTCCTTCGTACCTGTTGCTTGACTGGAAGATAAAAAGTATTTTGTCATAATGCACAAAAATATGTATATGCCCAGATGTGGACAATTATATTGTTCCTGCTGGACACCCGTGGATGCCAGAGTCAGGTCCAAGCTCCTTCCATAGGTTGAGTCCTAGTCTTCTTGTCTGTTTCATCAAGTAGCAGATGCTTGTATAGCAAATGAGCAATGTGAGGCATAGGTTCGGCTTCAGTTATTTTGTCAACGTTTTGGCTGAGCCCGAATTTGAACGCGAGCAATTTCCTTCTGGAGCCCCTATGTAGCAGCTACCCTAACCTGGTTTGTTTCTGCTTCATTTTTCCAGTCTTTCGAGCTGACTGAGAGGTATGCATGCAGGATTCTGTAGTGTTTCATTATGGTCAGTCAACAACTTTTGCTTCATAAATATTCAACCACTACCTTCAGGCATTTCCTTAACAATCATTCAGTCTACTTATTTTATTATTACAGAGCTCTGTCCATATTTATAGTAGGTATGCATAAAAATGTACAGTAACTAGTGTCCAAGTCTTAAGAAATTTAACTAGGCCAGAGAGAGAGAAACCAATAATTGATAGGAGAATAAAGAAAGGTCCCTCAAAGAAAGAGAGATCAGAGTCTTACTCCTACAAGCAATGTCAGCAATGATCTCATTCAAGCATTGGGAAGAAGACAGGCCCACAAAATCCATGTGTTTAGGGGAAAAAGGCTCTATAGAGTGGACTATTTGACCTGCCTATGACCTCAACTTTCCATGAATATAGGATGATAGTGATAAGCACTCAGCTTCTCAATGTGGTGTGTTAGGAGGATCTAGGGAGAGAAGAAATCAATGCATGTGGGGTACTCAAAAGTTGTCATACACCGGAAGTGCATAACAGCAATTCTCCTTGAGTTCACTTCACCATCCAGGAGGATTGGTTATCACAGAAATCAAGTAACTCAAAGTTGAACCAGCTAGGTAATGACAGAGCTAGGTCTTGATACACGTGTGGTCTGCACTCAGCTTATTCAACAATCTCTGCTTGGCAAAGCAATACTAACTCCTCATCTCTGCATTTATTTGGGATCCCAGGGAGATAACTGAACTTTTTGGCACCCCTCATTTTTCCTTCTTGGAAATATATATATGGTAATTCTAAAGAAAATGATTACACGAAGGAAATGAAAAACTTTACCAGACATTTCTTCCGTGCATAATCCAAATTTCAAATGTATTAATTTTGCCGAATGCCATGGTAACATACGTATCTGTTTTTCAGTTCATGAAAGGTATTTTGGGAATTACTGGCTTGTGCATGCTCCAGCGTTTTCATCTTTCAGCTATAGAAATCCACGGTGTATCCTCCTCATTCTGTGTTTGTGCTTCTATTCAGCATGAGAATAAAAGCAGTTAGTTTCTGGGTTGTAATATCTTCAGTGAATGGTGGCTTTCTAAAACACTCACACCTTGACTGAAATGAAAACTCTGCCTTATCATAAAAGATATTCTAATTACTGCATCTAGTTAAAAGGAGAATAAATCACTGTGAGATTTATTTTAAGTGCTTTAAATATAATAAAAAAAGAATAATGGACGTTGAACAGCTTGACAGGTTTGATGAATGCAGGCGACAGTTGATTTCTGTTGCTTTTTCTAATGGGAAAGTAGAACATTTTCCTTCCAAGTAATATTATCAAAGAAAATTTTTGTTAGGGAAGATAAAGAGAAACCTTACCCTTTCTGAGTATTTGCTCTATTTAGGAGTAGCCAAGTCCTAGCATTACTTCACTTAATCTCATTCAATCCCCTCTAACTTTCTAGATAACACTGGTCCCATTTAACATCTAAGACTAATGAGGCTCAGAGAATTAAAAAAAAAAACCTTACTTCTAGGTACTTAACATAAAAAGTAGAATCCAGAGTTCCATGCAGTAGGCCTGAAAAAGAGCCTATGTCCTTTCCTTTTATTTTAACATGACCCTAATTGTTCCCAAGGCCATAGAGATACTAAGTTCAGCCTAACTTCATCCCTTTCATTCCAAATGAGCACGTCAGATGGTTTGAGTCTCTGTAAAATAGAATGTTAAGTTCCCCCCAAACAAGAAAATCTGCATGTGGAAAATGACAGTTTTTTTCTCTCCTGCCAGTGCTGAGTTTGAACTCAGGGCCTTGAACTATTGCCTAGCTTTTTCACTCAGTGCTGGCACTGTACCACTTGAGCCATGTCTCTATTTCTGGCTTTTTGCTGGTTAATTTTAGATGAGAATCTCATGGACTTTTCTGCCTAGGCTGGCTTTGCATAACGATCCTCAGATCTCAATACCTTGAGTAGCTAGGATTACAGGTGTGAACCAGGGGTACCTAGAGAATTTTTTTAAAAAAGAAAACCCACAGAGATACGCTATTTTTACTGGCCATAATTTAAGACTTTCAGGTTATATTTCATTAAGAAGTCTTAAATTGTGCCTGAACATTCAAATTATGTCTATTGAGTTTCCTTAAATGTATTTTAACAGATTAAAATAGCGCCAGAATTGCTGATGAGTTTTATGAATAGTTCCATGACTAGTTGCTAGAAGGTACTGTGAAGGTACTGTTGGATTTTCTCTCATAAATGTAAAACAATTGCATAATTAGTGCGGACATGACAGCAGGGCTCTTCTGGAGTTTGTGTGTGCATATGTGTGTATATTGGTCATTGCTATGTTGGGAAGGAGGGAAAATGGAAATAGTGGGGAAATTAAACTGGAATCAAATCTTATTTTGGGTCACATTGTCCAGAAGTGTTATTACTAGTTATTATTTTGCAAAATTTTAATCCATGTGTAAACATGAAATAAATCCTGGTTTACCACCACACATCTCTTTTACAGTATAGTCTACATGCTAGCTTAGGTACTTCTCTAAGTCTGCAAAGTTATGAAAAGTGCCTTTTAAGTGTATAAAATGCTGACATTCTCTTGGTGCACCACTGGTCACTATGGAGAGGATATTTTATTTGCACAACTTAATTGCAGAAAGGGATTTCATTGTGCTATGCTCATCATACATATAATGTTCTTTGATCAAATTCACTTCTACTACCCTTTCTTATCCCCACCCCTCCCTTTTTTTTTTTTACAATTTTAATGGGCTTCATTATTCTGTTTTTATAAATACATATAAAACATTTGATCATATTCAACTCGCCTCTACCCCATCCTTGCGTTTTGCCCTTCCTCTTTCTGGCTGGTCCTCTCCTAGTAGATACTCTGTTTCATTCATGTCAATTTCTAAAATTAGGTCTAGATTCCAAAGATAGGTTCTTAATAAAAGTCAAATAAGTTAACATTCAAGACTATATGAATATATGACTATTCAACATGCAGTGTTCAGTTGATGATATTTATGGAAACTGTACTTGTGAAAACTCATAAAAACTAAGAGTCTCTTCTTCGCTACCATATTCACAGGCCATGAGTATTTTTCTCCTAAATCTTTTAAAGTAAGGAGTCTTGTAATCACATATTCCTTGTTCACCTTGTTAAACATAATCTTCACACATCCACATATATCCACAGTCACTGGGCTCCTAACTCTTTCTTCACATCCAAACATGAAGTCTTACAGAATTTTTCATTAACTACCAACACATTTATTTGGTTATATTCAGTGCTTTTTAAAAAGTTGGTGCTGTTGTTAAATATAAATCTAAATAAATAGTCTTGGTCTTACTTAAGCCCAGGTAGAAATGTTTATGGGTCTGTATACACATAACGATAATGTCATCGTCGTCATCTCCTCCTCTTCCTCCTCCTCCTCCTCCTCCTCTTCTTCCTCCTTTTCCTCCTCCTCCTCCTCCTCTTCCTCCTTTTCTTCCTCTTCCTTCTCCTCTTCCTCCTTTTCCTCCTCCTCCTCCTCCTCTTCCTCCTCCTCCTCCTCTTTTTTCTCTTCCTCTTCCCTCCTCCTCCTCCTGTTCTTCCTCTTCCTCCTCCTCTTGTTCCTCCTTCTCCTCCTCCTCCTTCCTCCCTTTTCCCTCTCCCTTCTCCTTCCTTCCTCCCTCTTCTTCCTCCCTTCCTCCTTCCTTACTCTCCTTCTCCTCTTGTTTCTCCTTTCTGTACCTCCTCTTCCCCTTCCTCCTCCTCTTTTTTCCTCTTCTTCCTGCTCCTCCTTTTTCGTCATTGGTTTGGCAGTACTATAAATTGCACTCAGGGACTGGACTTGTTCCTGCTAGGCAAACCACTCTGCCACTTGATCCACACTCACAGCCTTGCCTCTTTGCTTTTTCTATGTTATGTAATATTATATTTTCTCTTCCATTGATATATTTACTCAGATGAAGTGATAAATTAGTATAGCTCCATAGTCAGTGGGGTATATATTATATCTATCTCAATCCTGTAAACAGATGTATTTCACAGTTGCATTAATTTGTACGTGAGGAAACTTACTTCTTTGATAAAATGCTAGTATATAAGCTTGTCTTGAATGATCATTTGTAACCAAATTTTATTTTTGTTATAAAAATTTGATCCATGGTTCCATTTCTAGCTTTTTAGTGGTAATTGGAGATAAAAGTCTCACTCACTTTCCTACCCCTGTTGGCTTCAAACTGTAATATTCAGATCTCAACCGCCTGAATTGCTAGGATTTCAGTTGTGAGCACTTGACAAAAAATACACTTTAGTGATTGGTTTGTATCTCGGAAATATGCTTAGACTATGTGTAATAATTTAAATGACAGGTATAGATAATGGGCTAGAATTGAATCTGGATTCCTTAAAATTATTTTTATTAGAAAACACTATAGTGTTGTACAACTTTAGTTCAGAAACCGAGTAAGGGATTCCCGTCTTACACATTATACTCACATGTATTTGTGTTTTAAAATTCTTTGTAACTGCCACATCAAAATGATCGTGGTTTCCTAATTTATAGTTATTTTGATCAAATTAGATGAACCTAAGATACCATATGAATCATATAAAAAAGAAGCCTTCTAAAATTGTGATTACTACATTAAAAATGCAATTTGCAATGTGAAATGCCATATAAAGGTTAAATGATGTTAAAGATAATAATGTGCGTAATGAAATTGAGAAAAGAGTAGTTAATATGAATTTCCTTATGGTTATGGAAGGCAGAGGGAGATTTTTGCATTATCATTATTCACATGGTAGTATTTTCTAACTCAGTAGTTTTCAGTGTATCATGGAATCCTATAATAAAATGATGCTTTTTTTTTTAACAGTATGAGTAGAAAACCACAGCTACGCCTGCAATTGTAGAGGTTTTATTCTGCTACATTATTATTTTTTTGTATTGTAATTTTCTCTTAAATAGAATGATTGAACAAAACCGTTGAAAGACATACTTAGTTTTTCAAAGTCATCAAATTTTGACATGGAAAAGATGAAGTCTGTGGACAAGTACGGAATCTAAAAAGATAAAAAACATCCATCTGTTGGTTAAGTAGACATTTGCAAAAGAGAGGTGTAGTTTGGTTTTTCCATTGAGAGTTACTAATCTGTCTCAGTCATAATGCTTATGGAATAGGGTCATAAAATCTATTGATTAAGTATACCTCCCTTCGTGTGTATGAAGATTGGTCAATTTGTATGTATGAAATTTCTTCAACTTGTTTCAAATAAATGATTGTAGGCAATAGTTTTTATAATTCTTTAGGAATTCTACTTTAACTTTGTGTGTGTGTAATTGGAGAAAAGAGTATCACGGACATCCCTCCTTGGCTGGCTTTGAACTGTGATTCTTAGATCTCAACCTCCTAAGTAGCTAGGATTACAGGTGTGAGCCACCAGTGTCCAGTCTGCTCTAACTTTTAATTATGCTAACTTGAGTAGTGTTATCATATTATACAAAATTCCCTTCTACAGTCAATTATATTTCTGTAGGAAGTAAAGATGTTTCTCAACCATCAGTATAGATGTCATTAAATTCATGTGTTTCAGCATAATTGTATTAGGCAGACATCAAATATCTATTCAGGATAAAATTATTGGACAAAACATATGTAAGGGAAAAATTCCTGTGTTTTCTATATGGTTCCTTTGCTTGGGGAGAATTCTACAGATTTATGGTAGTGGGCTCATCTATTTAAAATTTAGTTTTTCTTTTTAAAATTTGCTGACTTACGTCTTCTATATTGCTATCTCCTTTGTCTGTCATCTGTCTCTCTTCTTTTTGTTGTTTTTTTTTTTTTGGGTCCGGTCGTGAGGCCTGAACTCTGGGCCTGGGCACTGTCCCTCAGCTCTTCAGCTCAAGGATAGCACACTACCACTTGGGCCACAGCGCCTCTTCCGGCTTTTTCTCTTATGTGGTGCTAGGGAATCGAACCCAGGGCCTCATGCATGCAAGGCTAGCGCTCTACCACTGAGCCACCTTCCCAGCGCCTGTCTCTCTTCTTTTTGATAGTAGTGGGGCTTGAACTCAGGGCCTTGTGCTCTTGCTTAGGTTTTTCACTTAAGGATGATGCTTTGCCACTGGTGACCCACTTCTACTTCTTGCTAGTTAATTGGGGATAAGAGTCCCTGGAATTTTTCTGCCCAGGCTGGCTTTAAACTTCAATCCTTGGATCTTAGCCTCCTGAGTAGGATTTTAAGTGTGAGCTGACACGTGTCTGGTTTCTTTTTTCTCTCTTTTTAAAATTAAACATTCATTAAAAGGGTTTTCTCTTCTGTTGTGACCTTTTATTATATTGCCTGTCATTTTTGCTTCCCTATGTCATTCAGACTTATATAAGCTCTGTGAGGATTATACCTTTTTTAGATCACACTTTTACATATTTGTTCAGTGTTGTGTATACCAAGTGTTTATAAGAGTGACTTCTACCAAATTCATGATGGAAGTGCTTTTTGAATGAATGAGTGATTGCCATAATTTCTTCTGATACTGTTTTTCATTATAAATTATTTTATTATATTGAATCCATTGCTTAAACCAAACTGTGTTTCTGATTTTAGTGGCTATACTTTTACTGTCAGTGATCTATTTCAAATGGAGTTGTTAAGATCTCCATTCTTTCTTTTGTTTCTACTAACATTGAAATTCAGTCATCTTTTTAGTTGTCTTCAAGTTACTCTCTGTGTTGGGATCTTGGGGTGCTAATCCTTCCATGTATTTCTGCTGACTTGTCTACTGTGGATATCTTTGCATGTGTTCCTAATTTTTTATTGTGAGCTCATCTTCAGCTGGATTATTTGTTTCCTATGTAGTCCCATGTGCTCTGGGTTCTGGGACAGATCTTACAAAGTGGTTTTATGTTAGCTTCAGTCAGTTTCCCAGGAATTTTATTGGTCTGGCATTAGTTTTTACATTAATTTTCTGGCTTAGGGTTCGCAAACTATGCAAGTATGTGTGGAAAAGCTTCAGAGGTTTGGTTACTCATAGGCACCACCACCAGATGCCTGTGTAGAATGTGTGTTTCTTACTCGCTTCCCCGAACCAGTGGCATAACAGCCTTTTAAAAATCTCTGGCTTTGTCTTGTTGTCATAGGACCTGTCCTTTGGTGAGCCTTAGAACTTCAGCTCCTACCCCTCATGACCCATAGGCTTCCTAATAGTTACAAAACTCTGTGCTTTCTGCTCAGACTGTGAATTCCCTGTAGGAGTTGAATTTTTGAGTTTGGATTTGCACTTTTCTTTCTTAATTTATTTTATCAAGATTTGTGTGTGTGTGTGTGTGTGTGTGTGTGTGTGTGTCTTTAAAGGAGTGTAGTATTTCTGATCAGTACTAACTAGAAATCCTTTTTCATCACTAAGCTCAGTTATTATGTGGATATTTTCTTTCTTTTTCCAAATGTAATGTGAAGTGGGTTCCTGAACTGCAGGGTTTCCATCAGAAATACGCTGTCTTCATCCTTTCATTTTAATCTGTGAAATCCTTCTCTAATCTTCTTAGATAGGGATCAAACCATCTTGAGAAGGTAGAGAAAACTGATTTGTGGCTCACCTTTGTAGCTGCTTTTTGCTGAAGGCTCACTTATAAGCATAAGATGTCTCATGCTATAATTGTTTTTGCTGCTTCTCTCCGAGTGTGGTATGGGAGGTCAGGCCTTGGCATATCAATTGGACAAACGGAATTAAAAGTTCTGCATTTCCAGAAACTTCTCAGTCTGAGGTTTGAGAGAAATTCTTCCAAACCTTTTTACCATTTTAGCTTGCTGGCTCAGGCACCAACCACGATGACTTCTTTGTTAGAATTTGTTTTAAATACATTCTGATAGTAAAGATAAATAGTGATCTATTTAAAGGAAAGCTTTAGAAGGATTATAGTCCCATTGGATAGGAAAAATATCCTCAATTACTGGAAAGTAGGGAAGTCTAGGAATGTGCTAAAGATTTATTTTATTCAGTTTGTCTTTTAGGAGGACTGGTGGGGTATAATACACTGTTAGAGCTACATTCAGTATGACTGTGGTAGAGCTCAAAATCCTTCCAGAATGCATTTCACATAGATTTCATTGTCAACATCTGTGAGGCAAAGCAGAGGCAAATGAGAGCTTACTCATTTACCAGTAATGCAAATCAAACAAGCTAGTGGCAACAAAATCACTCTAACACCTTTGCCCTTTTTGTCTCCTGATTTGAACTAAAGACATATGTATGTACTCAAATCTAGACTTGCAAATGAGGGCCAGCTACCAGGATAAACTTCTTATGTGGGCAGCTGCCATATACTGTAGGTTAGTAGAACCTTTGCATTAAACAACAACAACAACAAAAATCCATTGTTCTTTCCTGGCTGTCTGTCTTCCAAGCAGCCTGGAAGGTGAAGACAGGTCTGTATGAGAGAGGCCGAGACCTCAGTGACCCTCCCTGTGAGTGACAGAATGCCCAGTTGCCTTTCACAGCTTCTGAATGATGAAAAAATAAATCTTAAGATACTCGATCCCTCTTCCTCAACACATATAAACACGCATATGTACACACTGGTCTGTTTGGTGGGAGTGAAAAATCTATTATTGACAGTGTGTAATTCAGAAAGCTAGGCAGAAGGGGAAGGAAACTGTTGAGAGAGGAAGGTGGTATGGCCAGAATGTTAGAATGCTTGTTCTCAGTTTTTGCAAATATTTGTACTACGTTACTTGACATTTTAAAAAAGCCTTTTTAGTCACAAACTGGAAGTACTTCAATGGAGGTAGGAGAAACAAAGAATACATTTTCCCAGATGTATTCAGTTGTATTTGATTATCATTTATATTCCCAGTCTTGGGAAATCCTTTGAATGGTGGCTCTACTATCATGAGTTGAGTACGTCATTGTTATGGTGTCCTATATTTTGGGGCCTCAATCTCATAAGAATCAGTTTTGTATTTTTTGATCTGTATTACTGAATAATTCGTTATGTTGATTCCAATTGTGCTTTTCCCAAAGTCACCAGGTTTTGGTAGTTTGTGTGTTTTGGGTGGCACTTGGTTATAATAATTATATCAACCATAACTCTGGTCTTTCGTAGATTTATTCCTATGGAGCCATGGCTTAATAGCTAAAAGCTGAATGAGTTTTGAGAGTTCAGTGTTCCTCCCCTGCCCTTGTTATTGTTTAATGTGAGCACATAAAGAATACTAGAGAATAGAGCTTCTCGAACTGTCAAGGGTGATTTTTTTTTTTTGCCCTTGTGCTTCACAATAGGAAAAAAATTGACTTATTAATAGTTTAGATGTATTTTGAGGTCCCTCAAGATCAAGGTATGAAATGCTTACCTAAGTCTTACTATAGATTATATTTCTATTTATTTGCTAGTGAAGGCGCTACTAACCTTGAAGTTTAGGGGCTACTTGAAGTATGAACAATGAAAAAGAATTCAACTTTAATTATTTTATATTGGGTCTGCTTAAAGTGTGAGCTAGAGTTTATGTAAAATAGGCCTTAGATTGTGAAAGTAGAAACACATTTTATTTATAAAATAAAAGCTTTATGGATTTACTGGTTTGTTCTCATTTGTCACTGGACCATTTCCAGATGTAAAAATACTACTTTCTTGAAATTACTATAGATTCTACTATCAAGACGAGGTGCATATTGCTTTGTGGCCATTTCACTTGTAGTTTTTAATGCTGAAACTCGTCAAATGCCTTGAATCAATAATTTGTTTGACTCTCTACCTACTAATTGGACCAAGGCATAACTTTATTTTTATCTCTTTTCTCTTCTGCATTTTATTTCTGACTCAATTAGTGTGTGCTTTTGGCAAAAAAGAAATGATTTTTATCTCTGTTTTAAGAGTTGCCTTCAAGAAAAAAAAATCTTTTATTGCCCTCTTTCTCAATTGATCTAGCAGAGTTCACAGATAATAAGAGCCAATGTTTAAGTCTGACTAATGGTGTAATTTTTCCCATTTGATAAGTACATAATGGATTTTACTGCTCTGGTTTTTAATATGGTAGTTGTGAAAAATTTGTGTTTACATGGGTTTTAAGTTTTCTTCCTTTTTGGCTGGTTTTACTGAGCTAAAGTAAGAATGGCATCTCTCTCTATTTTTTTTCCCCATTTCAGTGCTGACTTTGAGTTTGTGGTAGCCTGCTAAGCTTTTCCCACCTGACAGTTGGTGGCAGGATCTTGTATCATCAAATGTGGAGGCCACCAGAAAGAGTTAACCAAAATGTAACTTACATGTCATCAGTAAAGATTGTGGTGAGAAACAGCAACCCAGAAATGACTTAGCTTGAGTCTATTCTTAGCTGGTTACTAGGAACACACGTGTAGTGTCCTTTGGAGCCCAAATGCAGATTGTAACCCTGTTGCTTAACTAGAATGCATGCTAGTTATGGCAGAAGGCCCTTCGTGTGAAGAGCTGTGAAAGGGCACAAGTATTAAGAGCCAGAACCTCAGTTTTTCATCTCTGTGACAAAGATAAGAATTCCTTGTGCCCATTTCTTGTGCAAAAGCAAGATTGAGATACACTAGATTATGCTATAGGGCTTACTATGTGTTCTTGCTTTTTGTTTTTTGTTTTGCATTCATTCACTACTGTGTTATTATTATGTTTATGCTCCCCAAAACAGTGGAATATAAAATAACATGATGTTTAAAAAGTTATGGAGATAGTATAGATTTCGCAGTATTGAAAAGGGGGCTTTTAAAACTGAAATTTGATTTTCATTTGAGAAGAGTCTTAACTGAGTTGGTACATGCAATTTCTGGCAAGGAAATAAGGTAACTCCTCTTTTTTTTTTTTAAGTCTCAGTCTTTGCTGAATATCTGTCGGACAGGGAAGTCTACTTGAAAAATGGAGTGGTCAGAAATCTCTGCTTTTTCTTTTCTTGAGTAGAGAGGCAGCAGGGAGCAATTGAGCAGGATGTGGAGGGGCAGAGAGGGCCTTACAATACCCCTGTCTCTTCCATTCATGCATGTATTCTCCCACACATACATGTATTCTTAGCATGTGTCCTCTTGCAGCAAATCATTCAGTGCCTTTACTTGCTCTAATTGTCTTTGCAGCATGGAATTCTTTCTCTGAATTTGCTCAGGGTGTGTTCCATCTACCTTTCTCTTATACCTCCTGTGGAAGTTCCAGGAGAGACCATTGTGAAGCATGCCTGCATCCCCAGG
Organism: Dipodomys ordii; assembly: GCF_000151885.1. Taxonomy (NCBI): domain Eukaryota; kingdom Metazoa; phylum Chordata; class Mammalia; order Rodentia; family Heteromyidae; genus Dipodomys; species Dipodomys ordii. The sequence continues at coordinate 6,263,632 of NW_012267259.1, read as the reverse complement.
GATGGCTTGGCATGTGTTTGATAAAAGATAAACCAAAGGAAAGAGAGATGAGACATTGAGAAGTGGAGGAAAAAGTGGAGGAAGAACACAGGGAGTCCTGGTAAGGAAGAGAACATTTATATCTCCTTGGAACTATCAGAAAATGTTATTACCCAAGGGATTTTACTAATGATCATTTATATATATATATATATATATATATATATATATATATATATACATGTATGTATATATATGTGTTGGAAGGTATCTAAATATGGTTACATGTAAATTCATAGTAATTTTGTGTGTGTGTATGTGTATGTTGGTCATGGAGCTTGAACTCTGGGCCTGGGCGTTGTCCCTGAGCTCTTCAGCTCTAGGCAAGCGCTCTACCACTTGAGCCACAATATCATTTCTTGTCTTCTGGTGGTTTATTGGAGATAAGAGTCTCATGGATATTCTTGCCCGGGCTGGCTTTGAACCGTGATCCTCAGATCTCAGCCTCCTGAGTAGTTACTTTGTTGTTGTTGTTGTTGTTTTGGCTAAATATTTTCTCCTGAAAAAAGAGTAGGAGAAGGTCTGGGAAACTTCTCTTTCGAGATACTTTCTCCTAAATTTCCAGCTCAGACTTGCAGCTCTTGCTGGCTACTGCTAGGTGGTCTTGGGAGCAGCTGGCCAGGCTCTAATGGGGTCCAGCTGTATGCCCAGAAAACCTTACCCTTACAGATTAACATTAACCAGGTAGACCTTGCCCTGCCTGCTTTCCTGTGGGCTTTATGGGTCTTCATGGTCTGTTGCATTGATCTTGCATTTTTAGGTTTTATAGCAATTCTAAACATGTGAGGGTACACATTTGCTCTTTGATGTACTCTTTGATACAAGTCAGAGTGCTTTACCTGTGGCTGCGTTTAATAATGATGGGGGGTCGCGTGGCCTGAAGCAATACACTCCCTGGGAGGCGAGTTTTGTGTGCAGCTTTTATTGGGGTTGTTGATTGGCAGGCTTTAACCAGGGGGTATTTCTTGTTTTATTTTAGAACACGTAGTGTATTAAGGATCGTTACACATCTAGTTCTTTGGTTTCATTGTACAATTGCATGTTGTGCTCCATTGTGTGTTTAATAGAAAGGAGGGTAGGGTGGGGATGTAGAGAGGGCACAGTGCGTACACATTGTCAAACTTAAGCAAGTAGCTGGCATTTGTCTACATCTCCAGAGGAAGACAGCTGTTGTGTCTGCATTTTACAGATGGGGACGTTGAGGATTTTGAAGACTTGCTTGTTGATGAGTGTGGATGGATCTAGATTAGAATTCAGAGCTCTTGCTGGACACTGGTGGTTTACTCCTGAGATCCCAACTACTCTGTAGGAGGAGTGGAAGGAGAGCTGGGTGAGGTCATCCAAAACAGTTTGAGAGACCTAAGTTGAAACCAGCAAACAAAACTGAATATAACCCCTCTCCCCAAATCCAGGGCTGGAGGCATGATGCAAATGGTAGAACTCCAGTCTGGCAAGCATGATACCCTAAGTTCAAACCCAGTAAAGCTCTTTCTACAAAGTATGAAAATCACAAAGCAGTCATGACATTTATGGACTCTTCCTAAGGGTGAGGGAAGGAGGGGTTGGCTTTTCAAGAGTGAAAACTGCTCATAAAGAGCATTATACCACCTTATTACTGGACTATCCTCTAAGCTGGAATGGTTGCTTCTGATCATGTATGATACATGATCTGGCTGTGCTTGACCTTTTCATTTTTTTGAATTCTAACTATGTCAGACAAATGTGGGAACTGGCCAGATCTTTCCTATGTCTAGGTCCAGCAGAATTTAGCACAGGTGGTCACGTGACATGTTGTACCTTAGTGATCTTCTATCTTCTGTCTTCTTTTGATGTATTTTTGTTTGCATTCCCTGATCACTAGTCCGTCAAAAGAAAATAGTTTCTGTATCATCAGTTTGATTTGGTTTGATTTGGAAGGGCTTGATTTGGAAGAGCCACTGAGGGCTTCCTGAAGGTAGTCTTATGGATGCTGGTATGACTTTGAAGGTGGCAACTGGGTTTTAGGATCCAAGATTGAGATGTGTTGATGTTGACCATGAAGATGTGATGGCTGTGGTATTAATTCTTTAATCTGTCTTTGATTACATTATTAGGATTGACTGTATTCCCTGAAGACTCATATTGTAAGTCTTGAGTCTTCAGTCATTCACTTGGTTGAAGTGTCAACACCTTCTGTGGCTAAAGTCATCCCTTTCCTTGTGCTCACTCTGAATTACCATGAGTTTATTGATGGATGCTACTCCAAATTTATTGTTATTCATTGGGGCAAACCCTAACTAGACAATGAAATACAAATTTGGTATATTTGTTTCTGAAGCAAGTTTGTAATCCTGGCTACTCAAGAGACTGAGATCTGAGGATCACGGTTCAAAGCCAGCCTGGGCAGGAAAGTCCATGAGATTCTTATCTCCAATAAACCACCAGAAAACTGGAAGTGATGCTGTGGCTCAATTGGTAGAGCACTAGCCTTGAGCTGAAGGGCTTAGGCCCAGAGTTCAAGCCCCATGACGGACCAAAAAATTTTTTTTTCCTAAACAGATATGCCTTATTAATCACTGTATTTGAGTATATCATTGATTGGTCATAGCTGATTTCTGTGAGACTAAGCAAAGAGTGTCTATATTAGTTGTCTTAAGACACTTAAGACAATATTTTTTTTGTTCTTTTCTTCTTAACTACCAGTGAATTCTATAATATATCTTTGCAAATGAAGAATGCACAAGTACAATTTGTAATTTTTCTAGGCTTTATTGATATCCTGAGCCATCCAATGAGGGTTAGAGTCATGGGTCCTTGAAATGATAGATTGGAGATCACAGATACCATTTAGCAATTTATTAATTGTTGATTGCCATTCACTGAGCTATATCAGTGATGTAGTCATACTCTGTGGCATAATCCTGGCCATATTAGTAGAGTAATCACCCTGGTGTATCCTGCTGTGCTTCTGAAGGACTTGTTTATACACATAGATGCCTGCATTTCCATCTGTACATATCAAAATGGTCACTGTGGAAGCTTCCTTCCATTTTGCTACCTTTGTTGGGACTCATGAAGTAAGTTTCTTTGTTTTCCTCCCTCCATTTTCTACTGATTGATTGACTCCTTTGTCTATGTCAAATGTAGTAAATAGGATGCAGAGGTCACCCAGGCATGGCACATCACTGCCCTCAGGGCTGGAAGCAAGTACTAATTACCCAGTTCTGGGAGAGTTAGAAGAGAGAGCTACAGATGTCCCCCTCCCCTAGCCCAGAATATACCGGGGAGTAGCACTGCAGTCTAGTGGACGTTTCATAGACTGTTTCAAGAAGACCTCTCCCTACACCTTTAATTTTTATTAGGTCTAATTTCTTCACACCTCAGTCAAAAAATGTTGCTGTTAATTTGGAACACTGCTTTTCATGTGATTTTTTTTTTTTTTTCAGAGTGGGTCTTTTTTTTTATTGCTTTACTTTCCTCCTGGCTTTGAAATATATTAAAAAATATTTTTATCTATATCTAGTTTTTGCAACTTCTAAAAAACTTTGCAAGCAGTCACCTCCTGACCTTCTTTTTCCCCCCTTAGTTCTTCCCCCTCCCAGGGCCGCCTCCCCTTCTTTAGAGCCCCCGCTTAATGCTATTCCTTTACAGTCCAGCCATCTGCCTGTTTTAGCCTCTCCTTCACTCTCTCTGTTTCTTCTATATAGATTTCCCCATATGTCTGCTTCCTCCTTTATCCACAAGTCCAGACACTCCTCCATAGCTTTCTTACCACCCCATCCTGGTGTCCCGTCTGTTCATAAATAACTCTTTCATCCGCTGAGGATCCCAACCCCCACCCGTTCTATAAAGAGTGTGCAAATAAACCTAAAGAGCATGGAGCCAAGATATGCACAGCAGAGTTCTGATTTCGAATAGACTTTCTCTCTCCCATCACCTGCTTTATTTCCCCAGTTTTCCGTGCGTGTACTGTTTTTGTACAGGTCTTGACAATTTCTACACAATTTTTGTTTTGCACTGGATGAACAGATATTTAATATCATCGTGACAGAGTGTCTGCCTCTTACTGGCAGACCATTTTGCTCTAACTGGTTACTCAATCCTGTGTTGCTATTCTCGGAGTAGTCAGATTTGAACCTTTTGTTCTTCCGAAATTAATGTAATATCTGGGAAACAGCAGTCTCTTTGCCTGGGTGCCTGGCAACCCAGAGCTCTGTGGAAGGGTTCTTTTGTAAGTCTGAGTTCTAGTATATGTGCTACTGAGGGTAGGTCACAACATAATACGCAGAAATGAGACTGTTGAGAGCTATAGGATGTTCTAGATACTTAAAATATTGCATGTCCTCCTAGTTCTGTATGTTATTGACAGTCTCCCTTCTGTCTGTGCAAGAGTAAACATTGGCAGTGTACTTCCCTTTAGAAACGTGTTGCTGTAGCCATCATGAAATTGTTAATGTTTTTCTTTCCTAACATCAGTGATAATTTTACTCAGAGTCCCCGCAGAGATTTAACTCAGCGGGAAGTAAATCTAGGTAAGATTGCCTTGAAAGTTGATCTAAAACAATACATGTTAACTTCGTTGTTGTTTGCAACAAAAAATGTGATGAATAAATTGATTATGTGGTATAATGAATGAGAAATAGTAACAGTAAGTTTTATCCTTGTCTCTTCCCTCTCTTTTCTGTCTCCTTTCTCTGTTTCTTATCTGTCTCTCACTCATTCTGTTTTACTCTCTCTCATTATATCTCTCTGACTAGAGAAAAAAATGATCCATAAGATTAAAATGATCCGTACTATATTGAGGGTGAAATGTCATAGTAAAGTGAAAGATGGAATTACTACTCCTGAGAGGCTGAGAAAATCTAAACTCTGTAGTTCTAAAGTCCTCAGGAAGCTAAGTATTTTAACATTGTGAAAATTAGCAGTCTAAAGAATAAGGTCTTTAGTTTTAAATGACTTACTTTCTAAAAGGAGGGTTTCATGTGTTTTTATTTTTCTGTTGTTGAAGAGTGAGATTTTATTGCCATAAGGACATCAGATTTATATAAAAACAGTGAAATGTGAAATAAGATTCTGGAAACAGCAGTGATCACCTTATATTACTGATTTAAATTATTTTTAAATTATGAAGTGCCACAGTAATTTTGGGATACACATTTCTTGGAGAAATTTAGCTTAGTGTCACAAGTTTTCCTTTATTGACACTGATGCTAAATAAAGCCAGTTCTATGTATTTTTTATGCTGTTGAATTTCTGTTTCAACCAATAAACATGTGTAGATCCAGTCTTGTGTCCTACATGTGATTTTTTACATCTTTTAAAAAATATTCCCTCAAAACATCTTAGACTATGAAATATTTTTTTAAAAAAGAAAATACCTAATAATTTAATAATAGTGGATAATTCTGAAGGAAGTTTCAATTGCTGAGTTTTTCCAGATTTTATTGACTGTACAGATGTGTAATATGCTGTTGATGGTTCCTGAGAGGATTAGATTATGACAAGGTGTGTTGAAGTTTTGTGCTAAATTCATAGAGAAAGGTGAACTCATAAAACTCATTTTTGGCAAATAGACTTTCTCTACCAAAACCAAATCACTTACCAGACACATCTGTGCAAAAAATAACATACAACTTACATATTATATGACTAGAGAGAAAGCATTTTGGAGTTGTCCATAAGAGAAATGACACTCTTGGATGACAGATTCAACTGTAACCCTCTTGCTCTTTGCTACTTATCATGTGATCATATTTGTGGTAAAATAGTAAAATTTCGGTAAAATCTAAAAATTTAGCCAAATAGTTTCAATGTTATCTTTAAATAGGTACAGATAACTTAGTTCTTCTCTGCATCGGCTAAGGAGTCTACTGGAGCTCAAGTCAGTTCTAACTCCTTTCAGTAAGTTTATACTGATGGTGTGTCTATCTATTATATATATATATATATATATATTCATATATATATAACTGGCAGACCATTTTGTTCTAACTGGTTACTCAGTCCTGTGTTGCTATTCTTGGAGTAGTCAAATTTGAACTTTTTGTTCTTCTGAAATTAGTGTGTTATATATATATATATATATATATATATATATATATATATATATATATGATTTTGTGTGCTTTCATAGCTTTTTCTTTTGGTTTTCCAGGTTTAATTTTATCTAAGCAATTGGAAATCTTGGGAGAGGCCAATCTCAAACATATTCTTAGATTTTTCCTTTTTCAAGTTGAATGCACATCTGCTTCCTAAAAGGAACTTGTCTTCAATAATTTCTATCTTTCATTCATTTAGCCTATATTTATTGAGTGTTTATTGTGTGCATGGAGATATACTTTTGAGTGCTAGTACTCAGAATATCTAGAGAACAAAAATACCTCATTCATTCAGTGTCAGTCGGTTTGGAATACTACCTTTTTGAATTTGTATAGAGCTTTTTGCAGTGATGAATTCTGATGAATTCCAGTGATCCATGGTATTTATAGGGCTCAGAAGTACCAGAGGAGATGAATTTGCTGTCCTGTTGCCACAGTAATTCTTATTCTTTGAGGTGATTCATTTGTATCATATCAACAATTTCTTACTGTTTTTCCTTAAGACAAAGTCCTTCTAGGGCCTCTCACTGCTGCAGGCTCTTAGTTGTCTGTCTTCAGTGAACCCTTGTTGATCCACGGACATGGTGATGGATAACCTAGTCAAGGTGTAGTGTTCCTTGTGAGTCAGTACTGCTGTAAGGGTCCACAGTAGAATGACAGGGCCTCTGTGGTTGACTGTGTGGCTCCATTGCCAGAGGGAGGGATACATGCCTAAGGTCAACTGTTTTCTTAGTCTCCTTTCTATATAAGAACAGAGGAAGTTGCCATTTTGCTTTGTCTTGGCTTCTAGAGTGAAATTTATTTCAGACTGAGATAGTCTCTTTGTAGCATTTTGATGGAGGGAGCCTAGAGCAGAGGTCTTGATTTGGATTCTATGGCCCAAAAGTTCCAAAATGTATATATTTTGTATATCTGTATGCTTGGAAGAAAGAACCTGAGGTTTATTTGAGTCTCCAGAGGATTCTGTGTAGTTAAGCCAAGGTTAAGGTACACTGCTGTGGAAGAATGGGTCATGATCCTAGAATAAAGTAGGATCTGGGGCTGGGAAGGTGGCTCAGTGGTAGAGCGCTTGCCTGGCATGCGTGAGGCCCTGGGTTCAATTCCTCAGCACCACATAAACAAAAAAGCCAGAAGTGGCGCTGTGGCTCAAGTGGTAGAGCACTAGCCTTGAGCTGAAGAGCTGAGGCACAGTTGTACCCAGGCCTAAAGTTCAAGCCCCACGACTGACACACGCACGCACGCACGCACACACGCACGCACGCACGCACACGGTAGGATCTGATTCCTGTCATGTCCTGGTGTTCTGTTACTCTCTGCCTATCCCAAAGCAATGCAGAGCAAACAAGGAAAGGACCTCTTGCTCCTAGATCTCTGCAAAGATTTTGGATGGACAATTCCTAGGCCCTCAATGCAGAAGAACATTTCCTGAAATCGATTAGTTCATGGCTCTTCATAGACAAAGAATTAACCAAGACCAACCTCATCCCACATGGTGTGGGAGGCCAGATGAGCGCCACACCTGAGGAGACAAAATAACAGTTACCCAAACAGCTACATTCCTTAGTACTTAGTCCTGTTAGGTGTGCAAAGAAGTGAACTTTTTAATGTATGCTTCCTGAAGTGACATCCGTGTCATGAAGATATTGTGTCACTTGATGAAGTGACTGTAATGTAATTATGGACAATAAGTGTCAAAGTTTATTTGTGAGTTATAAACATCCTAAGATAGAGACCTGTGAGTCAAATATTGATAGTGGTGTCATTGTACCTTCAAGGTGTGTTTACAGTTATCAGCATTCAGGACTGATATTTCCCCCTCCTGCCCTCATTTTCTTCCTGCAAGAAACTGGGATGAGCCTTGATGTAGACAGATCACAGAATTCTAGCATCTAGGTTGCGGCTTAAACTTAAGGAGAGAAAAAAAGAAATGAATGGAGCTGTTCAACCTCTAAGTCACTTACTACAAGTATAAGCTTTGAGTCAGTGGTCTGCATCTTGGGTTCTTAGTGTAATTACTTTTGGAAGGTTGTACTGGAAGGGACTTCTTTGGCCTCAGGTGTCAAAAGTGTTGGTTTGAAACTCAGTTCTTCCGGAATTACTTCACTGTATCTTGTTTTCAATGGGGTTGATTTTACACATGTTTTTTTAGAATTGATGAGGAAATTCAGATAAGGTATTTCAGATTTCTTCCATGACTAAAGCCCCCAAATTTGCTTTTCTCTTCTGCCAAGCAGCAAAGTAAAATTGAGGAACTGTGAATTTCTACTTGGCCTTTCGTTTCAGAATACAGTATTTTTCCATTATGAGAAGAATGTGTATATGTGTGTGTGTGTGTGTGTGTGTGTGTGTGTGTGTGTGCGTGCATGTGCATGTGTATCAGAATATGGTATTTTTCCATTATGCGAAGTATATATGTGTGTGTGTAGATCGATCAATAGATAGATAGATAGATTATGGAAGGTCACTGACCTTTAGATAAAGGTTACATCGAAGTAAAGTCAATAAATTGAGATTTAAAATGTCAGCTCACTTGGTTTAGAGTTTATTAGAACATGTAACATCTTTATCAAACAAAAGACACTACTTTCTAAGTCATACTTAATAGTTAAGGAAAGCTAACATCATAGCAATTTAAAGGAAGATTAGAAACAGTGAAATAGGAAAGACAAGACAAGAGAACGGAATATAGCCAATCTCTAGAAAAAAGGGCAAACTCAATCTCTCTCTCTCTCTCACACACACACACATGCACACGCACATGCACACACGCGCGCACACACACACACACACACACGTTTCAAAAGAGGAAGGGAGAGATGGAGGAAGACCTAGAGAAAGGAAGAGTGAGAAAGGTGAAAGGCGGTGGGCTTGGGAAGTTCTGCAGCTTAATTAACTGATCTTGTCACACACAGCTGTTCATTTGAGTTGTGGGCCTCAGAGTATTATTCCTTTTTATCACGGCCTTTTGAAATGCTAATTAGATAATTGACCATTGTTCACAGTCCTTTGGCTACTTTTTATTCTTAAACTTTTAGAGGCTAGTCCTTGAATGGGATACTCAGAGCTGCACACCAGATGGGAAATTATTCTCCGGCCTATAGTTGCCAAATGACCACCACAGCAGTGCTTTGGTCTATGAAACCCAGCTGAGAGCCAGATCTAGCCTAAGGGATGGTTACCTTACCTCTGGTGAGACTCCTCCATCCATGGATTTTTATTTTGTAGTGGTGAAGGTACAAAGCTAATGTTGATCAGATCTGTGCTAATCAATAACAAATCTTCTTGACCAAGAATAGCTAGCTCATTTGAAGAAAAGGTTGATTCAAATGTATCTGCAGATTATTAGCAAAACATCTCCTTTCTCATGAAGCAAAATGCAGGCATGTTTGAAGAATATGGTATTCATCTACTTTTACTCTTCTTAGTAGTACATAATTGTATTAAATTTTTTTGAATTGGAAATGTACATGAAAAGTTCTCAAGGACAATACAAACATGAGATTTTTTTATCAGTAGGTTAGTTATTAATACCATGTAGTAGTAATCTGTCTGTAAATATTACAGAAAACCATTTTGGCCAACATGATGTGCCGCAGAACCAATCTCTGTTCTGTGTATTTTACAAGGAGACCTAATCATTCTTCTGTGTACTCAATTGCATACCATGTCTGTCTCTGCACTGTAGAGGCTGAAAACAACATGCCTGAACTTTTCTATGTAAAAAATTGAAACGTATTAAATGTGGATGCTAGAGAGAGATTGATTTCAGCATTTTTTCTCAGAATTTCAATGGAGGTTTAAGTGTAAATTTTCAGATAGCTGTATGTAAACAACTGACCATTACATGCACTCCAACAACTGAAATATTGACAGTATTCATCAGTCTAATTTTATGCAAAGTAAACTTTTCTTATTTGTCTGGCATGCATATCATAAAAGAATGTTTTCCCTTGGGCTGTTTTTCAAAAATGAGATTTTTTAAAAAAAAGAAATATGTGTATGCTGAATGAACTGTTTTAGAAATACTGAAAAGTAAAAATAAGAAGATAAAAAAACAACAATTCTGTCTTAAGCCTAGGGAGAGTGGTGCAGGCCTATCATCTTAGCTCCTTGAGAAGCTGATCTAGGCAAAAATTTGGGAGAACTCTTTTCAGCACATCAGCTGGGTTGTGGTTCAGGCCAGCCCAACCAAAAAAATGGTCAAGACCCTAAAATAACTGAAGCCAAAAGGACTGAGGTGGTGTCTGCAGTAGTGCAGCGTCTGCTCATGTAAGGCTTTAAATACAAAACTCGATGGTGACCCGAAACCAAAACATCCAACTCTCTGAATGGTTAACAAGTGAATAAATTGTAATGCCAGGTAGCTTGCATGTAGACACGCACACACACACACACAAACACACACACACACACACAGATGTATGCACATACCTACATAATTTAAAATACGTATGTACTTTTAGATTACTTAAACTTGTGTTTATGACAGTTTTATTTTTATCTTTTTGTATTTACGATTGAAAAATTGGTAAGGCCTGTCAAAATATGTGTGCATTTTGAAGTTGCTTTTCTTTATTTTTTTATTTTATTTTTTGGGTCCGGTTGTGGGCATGAACTCTGGGCCTGGGTGCTGTCCCTCAGCTCTTCAGCTCAAGGCTAGCACTCTACCACTTGAGCCACAGTGCCACTTCTGGCTTTTTTTTTCTGCTTATATGGTGCTGAGGAATTGAACCCAGGGCCTCCGGCATGCAAGGCAAGGGCTCTACCACTGAGCCACCTTCCCAGCCCTGCTTTTCTTTATTATGTTTATATTATATTTATATTTATTCAGTTATATTATATTCATATTATGTTTATATTTCTATCGGACTGAAAATTTGGTTGTATCTTTTGTTTTATGATATGTGATATTATCTTGGAATGGTTACTTTGCTACTTTTTCTTCTGTATACAGGAGATAACAAGAACTGTTATTTAAATTGGCAAAAGATTGAATTCCCTTTTATATTTCTTCCCTTTTTTTCTGGAAAGTTATTTTACTTAACTGTTTGATTTTTAAAATTATCTTTATGTAATTATCAAAGGAGTTGGCATTTAAAAAAGTAGTTTATAAATACAATATATCTTGATCGATGTCACCTTTATTTCTCTTTTCTTTTAGCTATTTCTGCTTTTCTTTCTGTGTGGGACTTAAAGAAATAGTATAGTTTCTGTGTCTTAACACTATTTATTCTTCTGGTAAGCCAGATCCAAAGAAATATCAGTTCCACAGTTTCCCTTATTTGCAATAATTAGTATAAATCTAGGATAATCTTCTCAGATGAGCAGAAATGCTCAAAAGCTATGTAATATGACCATATAAGATGATGCTAAATGAAATGAACTCCAAGAGGTTTTTCTTTGTTGTTGTTGTTTTTAATGTACTATGTGATTTGTGTGTGTGTGTTTCTTTTGTATGTTCTTCCCCCTATGGTATATCCCCTGTTGTTACTGCATCCCCTGTTGTTACTGTACTTGATTTTCGTACCCTGCATCTTATATATACATTTATCTAATTTGGGGAGGGAAAGGGTGATAACAAAACACTGAAATGAGGACACAGGATGACCCATTGCAAACAATGATAACCACAGGACACTATGTTGGAAATGTACTTTACAGTGTCGGAGGGGGGAGGGGGCAGGAGCAGGGGAGGTGGGGGAGGGAAGGGATAGTAGGAGAAAACACAAAGGAGGGGGTAACAATGTTGGACAAGAAATGTAGTCATTACCTTACTCATGTAACTGTAACCCCCCTATACAGCATCTTTACATAAAATTAAATTAAAAAAACTATTTACTCTTTTGACCTCTGAATAAATGATATTAGGGAATTTTTGATGGTCTTTGAAGTGAGATTTTTTTTTCTCATACTTGCAATACTTGGAAGTAAGACTTTCTCTAATGTCCATTTTAATTTGCTATTAACTTTCTTTTATTTTTACTTATCTATCGTTTTGACACTAGAAAGATCTGCTGAAAATTTCCACAATATAACTCATGTCATTTCTCACACCTAGATGTTTCATGATTACTACTTATAGTAGAATGTATTTTCATTTGGTATTTAGTATTCCTTCTATTATTTTTCCCTGTATTCTAAAATAACTTCTATCATTAATACGTTTTCTCCAATTTATACAGATTTTAGCTTTGTTAATGAATTTTCAATATTGTTGTAGTTCCTATTGCATTAAATATACACTTAGATCTCTTCTCCAGTCTCTGTCTCGACATTCAAGTTCAGAAATAGTTTATTTTTACATGCCTGTCAAATGTGATGCTAGAGTCTTACTTGTCTTCTGTAGGGTGAAAGTAGTTTCCAAAGTCATTTTTTCGCTGAATCTTGAGTACACACCTCCCGTAGACATCTTCCCCATATAACAGTTTTAACAAGTTGAACTTCAGCAAGTGCCAAACCTGCTCTTTATGTTTTATGATGCTGGGGAAGCTGCCTTTATTCTTGCCTACCTATCCTCCATGTGAGCTTTTGCCAGTAGGAGGCGCTAGAGGAAGTGAGGAAGTCTAGGGTCTTGTCACCTCTGCCATCACTGCTTTGGTCCTCTCAGTTTTCTCCAGGTTTCCTCTGAGTTCCTTAAACCAGCCTTATGAAAGACCCAACTACCAGCGTGTTGGTTTTCATTCTCATCCAGTCTTAGAGGCTAAAACCCCAAGCACTTCCTTTTGTTTCTCCAGGTTTGGGGAAGCCAGCTATTTCCATTTGACGGCTGAGAGTTCTGAAGTCTAAAGCCAGAAAACTTGTAGACATGTTTAGACGCCACAGATGTGATAGACTGCTTTAGGTTGGTAGCAATCTCTTAATAGTCTTTTAGACTTTAAAAAATAATAATTTTAAAAGAAGATGACAATATCCGAGTGGTGTAGGCAGGCGTTCAGTAAAATTTTGAGGTAGATGTTTCTTTTTAACCTACTTATGTCTCATGAGTGCAGCGTATGTCATACTTAATCAAGGGTAGAGGAGTTATTAAAATAGTCTACATCTTTTAGCAGAAGGCCATCTTTTGATGGCCTTCATCCATCAGCTCGCTGTGGGGAAGCCAGAGACATAGAGTCGAGAGTATGCCAGCAGTTTTGGGGTTTGATGGGAGGATAAGGTAGGGAGGAGATCTGTGGGAAATAAGTGGTTTTACATTATGAAATTTGACTTCATGTGGACAGTTTGCTTTTGGTGTTGCAAAGCAATAAAGAGGCTTATTGGCAGCTCTGTTTAAGATTATTGTACAATACGAAATATAAATCAAAGTGTTATACTTTACTAGAAGCTAGAAAGATAACATTTACATAACGTGCTTTTAAGGTAATAAATTAAGTTCATTATTTTTTTCATTACTGTAACTGTTTCAAGAAGGTTATTTCCATGCTAAAAATACTCCCTCTCCTACTTGAATCTGATTTGTCATAATTTTTGCATGACGTTATAATCTATTGTTAGGAAATGATAATTCCATTTATTTTTGTTTCATGGGGAAAATGGTTAACCAGCTGTTGCAATCTCTCCGAAGAAATGTGCTTCCAGAATTCCTAGTCAGGAGCCATGCTGATTGGTAGGGCTGTCACAATCTTTCTGACCCTCTCTGCCTTGTCACTAAGACATAGCACAGACATTAAATAAGAAGTATGAGAGAAGGAAAAAAAATACCCAGGTAGTTCACCACCTGGACAATTAGACTCTGGATTGTGAAGAGGCTGAATGAAGAGATGTCTCAGGTCTGTAGAGCTGATGGAGAACAGCAATTACATAGTAACATATACATTTTTAACATAGATTTTTATGGCTAACTGGTGATAGGAATACAACTCTGGAGCAGTACTGGAAATCATGTTCTGATTTGTGCTTCATGTGGCAGGCCCTCCTCTGGAGCCCCCTTCACCTGCCATCACTCCAGGTGTGATCCCATTTTCCTCAACCAACTCTTCGCTCATCACTAAAGCTGCGTGTGCATTTCTGTTCAAAAGTTGCATCTTCATTTACAAATCCACAGACTATGTTGTTCAGGGAAAGAGATGCAACTTGATCAGCTTTGCATGGCTTACATAACGTGATAGTCTCATATTTACTATGTGGTTAACAAGAAATAACTGTTACCAACAAAAATCAGAGAATTTAAAAACAACGAACATTTTGCTTGGGAGCCTATGTATATCTCTATATAAATACATATAGACATCTATAAACATCATCGATCCTCCCCGAGTGCACATGCCATATATATGTGGATGTGGGATGATGCTTGTTTTTATATATACATATCTATATTTATATAGCTGAAGAAGTGAAACATATTGCTTTTTATTTAAGTGACTCAGTGTGTTCACAGACAAGCTTTATGTTACAGTGCTTTATCCGTGCTGGGATGATAAGCTGCCACGAATGATGTTGTCTTCAGAAGGTCAAAGTTTGACAGGATAAATTGATCCCAGGAGACATTTCTGTGATATCACTGTCCTTATATTGGTTAGAGAAGCAAATTTATTGCTCTTCAATGGAAATAACTCGCTTTAGGTAGATTCATAGGTTTGAATTATTCATTCACAATATTGCTCTCAATTGTGTGCATGCACGCATTGTGTGTGTGTGTGTGTGTGTGTGTAGGTTGGAGAGATGTCTTCAGGGGATGGGAAGGTAGAGGGATCAAAGAAGATTCTTAGAGCACTAAACTGAATTTTCAATTCCCTGATAGAATGTAGAGGAAGAAATTAAATCCTCTAATTTCTTCTTCTCTTTTTTTTTTTTCTAAATCGTCCAGGAATTGCAGTTTATACTTGATATTTTCTGAAGAATATTTTGAACAGCTTGCCTTTGTAGTTGGGAAATGACACCTGGATTTTCTCAGGTTCTTTCTGGCATCAATGGAGATGGTTGCTAATTAACTGCTGAGGAGATGATGAGGTTACAGATATATTAAGCAGGAACATTTGAGAAGGGTAGAAGGCTCCGGAACATCTCAGTTCAGCACTGAGACACATACGCAGTAAGGCTGTTACTGCACTGTGGCTTGTCAGTGCTCCCTGTTACGAAGTTGAAATTTGTAAAGTTAGGAATTTATCCAGATAGCTATTTCTCAAAATTTCCAAAGTATTCCAGAGATAATTGAAGGCCTATCTGTTTGAAAGCTGAGGTAAGGAGGTGGTGTGCTGGCCTCTCAGCAGGCGAGTACATCGTAAGTTTTTCTGAGATCCACGATCGTGTTGGGAGGTTCAGGTTGTTGCTGTTTTGCTGATGAGATTCACTTTCATGATATCCAGTTCTGCCTCTACCACCCTATCCCTTTTCATTCTGCACATTATTAAAGATATCGGACTAGTAGCTTTCAGCTAAGAATGTGGTGAGTGTAGGTTTTACCCTTGTCTTTCACTTCCCATGCTAGAATGGCTGTAACTTTGCAGTAAGAGAGGGAACAAAAACATTTGGTGATACTTCTCTAGGTTAAAATGATGTGAGAAGTCACAAAACAAACATACAGGTTAAAGCCTATGCACACTATTTTAGTCTTTTCAAAATTTTGTATGTATTTATGGTGCAGCAAAGATATATACATGCCGAGCACCGGTGGCTCACGCCTGTAATCCTAGCTACTCAGGAGGCTGAGATCTGAGGATGGTGGTTCAAAGCCAGTCCAGACAGGAAAGATTGTGAGACTCCTATCTCTAATAAACCACCAGATAACCGGAAGTGGCGCTGTGGCTCAAGTGGTAGGGCACTAGCCTTGAGCTGAAGAGCTGAGGGACAGCGCCCAGGCCCAGCGTTCAAGCCCCATGACTACTCCCCCCCCAAAAAAAAAATCAATTGGCTTAAAAAAAATTGGTACTGGAGATTAACTACATTGTTTATCTACACTTATTTTCAGTCTTTTTGCTGATCTTGTCAGATTCCCAGCTTCCCCGCCGCTCCCCCCCCATCATTTCACATTCTGAATGTGTGAGTGACTACTTTGTTTTCCCTTTTTTTGTTTCTATTCTCCAGTATGGAGTTCTAATAGAGTTGGCCAACTGCTTGCTACAGTCTTCGAAATGGTTTTCTTTGAAATTTGAGAAAGTTCCATAGACATTAAGTTTCTGTACTTGGTTACATTTAATCAATCACTTTCTGTTTCATAGAACAGATCTTTGTATTACTGGGAAAGTAGGTGAGACACAGTTCATTCTAGAAGTCATTTGACATTTTTGCATCTGAAGAGTAAGTGTGGTGAGTTTCAAGATCTAAATCCGGAAGCAGGCATTCGAACTATTTCACCAAGTACTTCACCAAGCCCCATTTGTTGATGGAATCACCTCTGATAAGTGATGGACCAACCAAACAGTATTATTTGGAGAATAATGGATGTTTGAATACCTGTGTAAAAGATTACTTACTGTAGGCTTTCAGCTTTGATTTACTGGTTATAGTAAACTTTGAAATATAAACAGAAGAGATTGAGAAATGTCTAGCTGTTAGGGCCTAGATTCTCACACTTCATTGGTTAGATTCATTATGCTGTCTGAGGAGGAACTCCTGTTGATTTATTGCTCACACCTAATCTGGAGCGTATGTATACTTGTATTTTGTGAGGTGCTCACAAAATCCTCTGTATTTTACTCCTAATTTGACAATCTTGTTAGCCTTTTCATTGCATATAGAGACATACTCCTTTCTGACTTTTTTTCTGTGTGTATGTGTGTGCATGCGTGTGTGCCCTGGTACTGAAACTTAATGAATATCCCTTAATGTTTTTTGCTCAAGGCTAGCACTCTACCCCTTGAGCAACAGTTCACTTCAAACTTTATTTGATGGTTAATTAGAGATGAATCTCATGGACTCTCCTTCACCAGCTGACTTTGAACTATAATTCTCAGATCTCAGCTTCCTGAGTAGCTAGAATTATAGGCACCAGCCACTGGCACTTGGCTTTATCTTTCTGACTTCTTAAACCCTTGAGAATGTATCCAGGACTTCTGTGCCCCTTGTGTCATACATGCATCCAAAAATCACATCAGTTTTGTTAGGTATCTATTGCTGCATTGTGAATATTCCTAAAACATAGTGTCTTCAAACAATACCATTTCATTTGCTCACACATTGAATGTAGCTCAGATATTTTTGCTGAGCCCAGTTCAGTGGTTTCTTGGCTGAATTCACTGAAGTCACATACTCAGGCAGGAGGTTAGAGGGATGGGTTGTCTAGGGAGCCATGCACTGATTGGCTCACTGGTGCATCACATGGTTTCATCCTCAAGAGGTTGACCTGTATTTCTTCATCTTATGCCAAGGGAAAGAACCTGCAGCAAAGGACATCTCACAGCACAGTTTCTGTGTTGTTTCCCCAACACTCTCCAAAGACATTCAAGTTCCTAGTGACATGTCTAGTAGCCTCGCTATTTCTTGACCTCTTCAAGCATCAGACTTTGGCCACATCATTCTTCCAAAATTCTTCCTATCTTTCAAAATTCAGTTAAGGTATATTCCCTGTTTGAGGAGTTTCCTTCTTAACTCTGGAGACTAATTTAATTGCTCACCAATTTATCCTGTCTCCTGGGGTAGATATACACCCCAGAGTTGCTTGGTTGGCCAGATTGAACTGTGGTAGTTTTGAGAGTTCTGAATCCTGTCTTCAGAAGATGAACCTTAATTATACTCAGCTCGGGGAGCTCACTTCTTTTTGTGAGCTTTGTGCTCTGTATTCTTTTCCTTCGATGGACTCTATTTGCCCCCTTCTCACAAACTTTCCTGCCTTTCCTTGGTACTTTAACTTTTTGTTTTTGGTAGGAGGAACATTCTTTATATTAAATGTTGGTGACACCAGGTCGAAGTGTCTTCTATCATCAAAACTCCTCATGAGTTTGTCTTTAAATTTAGGCATTGAAAAAAAATCTTGCAAAGGTTTTCATCCTTAAAAAAAGTAATATGTTGGGCTGGGAAGGTGGCTCAGTGGTAGAGCGCTTGCCTTGCATGCCTGAGGCCCTGGGTTTGATTCCTCAGCACCACATAAGCAAAAAAAAAAAAAAGAAAAAAGCCAAAAGTGGTGCTATGGCTCAAGTGGTAGAGCCCTAGCCTTGAGCTGAAGAGCTGAGGGACAGTGCCCAGGCCCAGAGTTCAGGCCCCACGATTGGACCCCCCCCAAAAAAAGTAATAAATTAATGTCCTATTGCAAAGATTAAATATGCTTATGAATTGGTGTGTGTTGTAGCATGTAATTAATATCCAACTGCTTTGTTAATAATACTGTAATAAACCATAAATTGAGTTTGTAAGCTTTATATGTTAAAATGTGAACTATATAAAATTGCAGCAACCATAAAAGATAGAAAGCCACATTAGTTGTTTTGTGCCTTGCTATAATTCCCAAGTGCCCTTTTACAAAATTACATTTTTCTTCTCTTTGAATTTGTTCCTTTCTACTTGGAAAAGGCATTTACAAAGTAAGGTACCTGTGGCTCACACCTATAATCCTAACTAGTCAGAAGGCTGAGATCAATGTATCTTGGTTCCAGGTGAAATCAGACATACAAATCCAAGAGACTCTTATCTTCAATTCATGAGCAAAAAGATGGAAATGGAGGTTTGGCTCAAATGGTAGAGTTATCAGTTGTAGGAGTGGGGTGGGGAGTCTAGGGAGACAGGCCTATGTTCAAAGCCCCTTATACCTCATATCAGAAGAAAAAAAGAATGAAAAGAAAAACACATTGCTATCTGTAATCCTGGAAGTCTGAGACCAGGAAGCTCACAATTGAAGGCCGGTTTTGACAAAAAGTTGTTGAGACCCTGCTAAGCAATACATGATAGACAAGAATAAATAAGAAATTTGCTGTTCAGGCCAGTTCCTATTTCTTTTTTTATTTTGGTTAGAAAGTGAGATCTTGTTAAAAACTAACAAGCATAAAGGGCTGGCTGCATGGTTCACTAGCTAGGGAGCCTGCCCAGCAAGTGCAAAGTCGTGAGTTCCCAACCCCAGTAGAGCCCAAAACAAATAATATTCCTAACAGACAATAAAACCCAAAATTCCTTCTCCAAAAATTCAGGACTAAGGTTCCTTGGCACAACATTCGTATTCGAAGATATTTAATCCCAGTGGGCCTTTCAGAACCAGTTCTGAGTGGAAGTATGGGCAATTATGTATTTCTGAAAGTTTTATATGTAATGATTTATTTCATGTATTTATCATCATTTTCTCACTCATTTTACCAGTTTGATTTTCAGGTCTTCTACTTGGTTGTGGATACTGATCAGCACTGTGATTGTTTGTGTGTGTGTGTGTGTGTGTGTGTGTGTGTGTGTGTGGTGGTAGTCGTGTGCATGCTCATGTGTGTATATGTGTATGCACACCACAGATTTCCTCACACATGCTCAGTAATGGAGTCTGCTGACTATGTCCCTTGGTACCATCATATCTCTGTGGTTTCTTGTCACCACAGGATGCCATCACAATAGTTTGGTGAATGTAAGCATTCATTAAGTTGGTAATATTCAGAGAACATTAACCTAGGGGAAAAGATACAGGAGAAATGTGAGGAGAGATAGAAGATAGAAGAGAGACCCAGTCTTTGAAGAATGATCTTTGATCTTTCAGAAGAGGAATACATATCAAGAGCTTATCTATGTGAAACATAGTCTTTACTTATCTTTGTAGATTACAGTTTGGTCTTGAATAGGAAGGAAAAACCAGGCTTCTACCCAGGGGATTTATATGTTTATGCTAACTCAATTAGTGTTAACAGGCTACCCTTAACACTGGCCTGAAACCCTTCTTGCATATATGGTTTCAAAGAGAATGAAAAGATTTTAGAGTTTCTCCTATTCCTTCCTGTAATGTTTTCAGGGTATCTGGTCTTTGATCCATTTGGAATTGATTCTGGTGCAGGGTGATATATAAGGATCTAAGTTTTCTGTGTTTAACCAATTTTGCCAGCACCTTTTACTGAAGAGGCTGTTTTTCTTCCATCCTATTTTTTTTTTTTTGGCTCTCTTATCGAAGATTAGGTTGGTATTGGTCTGTGGGTTCATTTCTGGGTCTCCAGTTCTATTCCATTGGTCCTCAAGTCTGTTCTTGTGCTAGTACCAAGCTGTTTTGATTACTATGGCTTTATGGCAGTATTGTTTACCATGGCTAAGATATGGAACCAACTCAGATACTTCCCAGTAGATGAATGGATCAAGAAAATGTGATCTATCTATCTATCTATCTATCTATCTATCTATCTATCTATCTATCTATCTATCTATCTATCTATCTATCTATATGAATTCTATGCTTCCATCAGAAAGAACGACACCACCCCATTTGTAAGGAAATGGAAAGACTTGAAAAAAATAATACTAAGTGAAGTAAGCCCGCCCCAAAGAAACATGGGTCCCATGGTTTCCCCTCTTTGTAATAAATAGTATATGTCTAGGATAATCCTAGCAGATGAGCAGAATATCTCAATAGCTATGTATTTGTGACCATAAAAGATGATGCTAAGTGAAATGAACTCCAAGACATGGACATAAGAGGTTTTTCTTTGTTGTTGTTTTTCATGTACTATGTGATTTCTTCTTTCTTTTGTGTTCTCCCCCCCTCCCCATGTTTTATCCCCTGTTGTCACTGTATTTGATTTAGGTACACTGGATTTTGTCTATATGTTTATCTGAATTAGGGAAGGGAAGAGGAGCAACAAAATGGGGAGACAAAGGATAAAGGGGGAACTAATGCAACAGTGATACCCACAAGACAGTATTTGGAAATGATCAGTACAGGTTTTGGCGGGAGAAGAGGGGAGTGGAAAGGGGAAGAAAAATGAGGGGGGAGGTAACAAGTTGGACAAGAAATACACTCCCTACTTTACTTATGTAACTATAACCCTTCCGTGTATCACCTTGACAATAAAAATAAATAGAAAAAAAAACTTAGGACTTGTTGTTATGTAGAGAAAGAAGAACTCTGTGGATCTGTCTGAAAATTTTGAGATGAACTGTTATTTGTTCTGTAATGTTATTTCTGGAGCAAGTAGTTCTTTTTTTAATAGGAGAAAGTAAAATCATTTTAAAGCTATTAAAGGTAATTGCATTTTCCAAATTTATAGTTGGAAGTCATGGAAATTTACTTTAATGAACTGAAGGATGAATTTATAGTATAAATGGTAGCTTTTAGAGTAGTTAGATATTTACGGAAAAATGATGAGAAGCAATGCACTTTTTGAAAAGTTTTTCAAAAATAGATATTGGCTAGGAAAACTAGACTGTTTTACCATTTGATAAAGCATAGTCTGAATCATTCACACAGACTGTGTGGTACCTAAAGTGTTGTGGAATTAGACATTTCTATGGAGTTGTGCTGTTGATTTTTTATAAATGGCAGAAAGCTTAGGCTTGGAAAGGTTCAAGATCAGCACAGTGTTAAAAAATGAGCTCTTTGTCTTCTACTCTTTATCAAGCCTAGATTTCAGAGAAGCGTGGTCCTAGAGCCCTGGGGAATTGCCAGGCAAGGAAAGGAAGTTTTCTTTTACTGAACTAGGGAGAGATCTGAAGTCTCCAACAGTTGATATGGCTGTTTGAGTCTCTCTGTGTCAGGTGAAGATTTGTGAACATTTGCATAGGCCAAATGCTTACGCATTAAGGGAACCACTGCCCAATTGAAATCCATAAAGTGGTGGCCTGGTTGCTTCACCAGGGGACTTACCTGATGATAGATGTAGCAGTTAGCTTCCCAGAGTTTGTTACATTAGTCAGTGACTTTATGATGATCAAAGGCAGTTGCCTTTCCCAGTATGCCTTTCAGCAGTGATCATCACTCCCTCTCTGTCCCTTCTGCTCAGTAATGGATTTGCTGGTGGAACTCTGACTAGTTATTCAGAATTTCTTCTCATTTTTCTTATTTCTGAATTTTTAGAATATTCCTTAGTATGATTCTTATGGCACTATATTTTTCAATACCTTTTTTTTTTTTTCATTTTTGACAGTACTAGTGATTGAACTTAGGGTAGCTTACCTTTTTTTCTTTGATCAGCCATGGGGCTTGGACTCCAGCCAGGGTGCTGTCCCTTAGCTCTTCAGCTTAAGGTGAGCCCTCTACCACTTGAGCCACAGTGCCAATTCCGGTTAGTTGGAGATAAGAATCTCAGGGACTTTCCTGCCCCTGCTGGCTTTGAACCACTGTCCTTAGATCTCAGCCTCCTGAGTAGCTAGGATTCTAGGTGTGAGCCACCAGTGCCCAGCATGCTTACTTAGCCTTCTTGACTATGTCTTTACTGCTTTAGGCATACGCATAGCCCGGCTTTTGCTGGTTATTTTGGTGATGAAGTCTCACGGACGTTTCTGCCTGGGATTCGGCTCTGAATTGGAATCCTCGAGGTCTCCCATGTTGCTAGGATTAGACACCTGAGCCCCTTGACCACCTGGCTTTCATTGGCGGTTCATTATTCCTTCACCTCCTTATTTTGAAAACATTTTCCAGCACATAACAAAATGAAAAGAAGAGTAGAATCAAGCCTCATGTTCACCTTCAAAACCCACTAGCATTCTGCTATTTCCAAACCATGATCAAAAGAAAATAACACTGATTCGGGACTCATTGATTTCAGTCCTGAAAGCAGAAGTTAAGCAGTCTTGAAAATGTCCTTCCTGTTCTGTCATTCTTAAAACAGGTACACATATCTATCTCTGTCTAACCTATACACGCACACATGTACACGCACCCATATGTATATATGTATATATGTACACACACACACACACACACACATATATATATCACTACTGAGGAATATATGTATATGTCCATACCTTTATTTTATCTCTTCTGAATAAGCTATAAAAGCCTTATTGTGGATCTAATATCATTATATATCATATACTTATGTATCATATGTATTTGTCGTTTATTATATATATAATTTACTTCATTTGGCCTGCTTAGATTTGAACTTAGGTCTTTGTGCTTGTGAGGCAGATAATCTAGGCTCTTATTAGATTCTTATCCAGAAAGACTGTGTCAATCTGAACTACTTTTCTCTTAATTAAGTTGGTAATCATAAAAGGCCAAGAAGTACATTCTGAGGTCTAAATACTTGTAAAAAATCTTGGTAAGCTGGGTGCTGGTGGCTCATGCCTCTTCCTAGCTACTCAGGAGGCTAAGATCTGAGGATAGCAGTTCAAAGCCAGCCCCGGCAGCAAAGTCCCTGAGACTTATCTCCAAATAACCCCAGAAATCCAGAGTGGCTCTGTGGCTCAAGTGGGATAGTGCTCACCTTGAGCTGAAGAGCTCAGGGACAGAGTCCAAGCCCAGAGTGCAAGCCCCATGACTGACAAAATTTTAAAAAGTCTTGATAAAATGTTAACTATTTGAAGTTTTTAATCCTTCAGTGTATTTGACTGAATTGATGCTTTATTTGAGAACTTCTGGAATGAGTTTAGAACTTTGTGCTGAAAACATTGGGTACTGTTTGTATATCCGGCAAAGCCAGTGTCTATTTTCACATCCGTATTTTAATAAGATGAAGCTATCACTTTCAGTATATGAAATTTCCAAACTCCAGCATGAGGAATTGAATGAAAACATTTACCTTATTAAAGTAGCATAGGTAAATATTTTTAGCCTCTGAAAGAGCAAAAGGCTTTTTTTTTGGCTATTAAAATTGCTTTATTACCTAAACCTAGGTTGTAAATCCAAAAATAAAACTAGCATTCTATTAAAATTTCCTGCCCTTCATTGCTTCCAATCGTATATGAAAGATATTCAGATGTTGAAAAATAATTTACTTCTTCATGGTAAAAAAAATATTAAAACTGTATGCATTATATGGAAGTAATACTCAAAAACAGACCTACCCAGACATCAACAGGATATTATTACCCCAAAGAAATGACGACAGTTTGCCAAACTGATGCGTAGAGGAAGGAAATTTACAAACATCTCCAAGAGAGGCATGTTGAGCGGTTGGAGGAAATGAGGCACGTCCTGCTTTTATTGTGCTTATTGGAGTGGGATTCCCAGAAGGCTAACCCAGGCTGTCCTGGGGCCTCTGTTTGGCAAAGATCTTGTTGACTCATATTTTATTTTTGTTTCGTTAAAGGTCTGCTATTGTTCAGATTTCTAATGCAGCTCATAAACACAAGGCTAATATCACTTCCCCTTCTACATGACTGATGCATACAAATAAATGAAAATCTCCCATCGCCACCGGCTCTGGTGCTCAAATTTCCACGAAACCTTGATGTGTAACCAGGAAGGCTCCGTGGAAGAAAAGCCCTTTGAAGAGAAATGTCAGCTCATAAACTTTGAAAGTTCATGAAGTTGCATTTCTAAAAAGTTTTAATCATCACATTCGTTGAGCAATCTATCACTTCCTGTTCCTATGGAAGCAAAAAGCGGAGGTAAATATTTATGTAGTTTGTATTTTAAAAGGCTCATCTACTAAAAAGCTTGATCTGTCAGCTTCTGAGTTTTGGGTCCTCAGAAGTTGGATCACAGGACATGGTTGACTAAGGCTCCTTATTACAATGGCGTCTAGATTCAAATGTTTTAAGGTTGGGATTCAGAAGTTTCTTTGATATATCGGAAGTGTTTCTGCACTGGGGCTGGAGCTCAGGATGGTAGAACATTTGTTTTGCATGTATGAAGCTCTGGATTTGATCAACTCCCTCCCCCTTCCCCCCAATTAGGTTGTACACTTATTCATGGAAAAGGGAATAAGGAATACAGTGAACATTTCTGCTCTCTAAGCTCTTAACTTTTTGTTGTTTCTATCAAAACGACTGAGTGCCAGACAGTGGTATGACTGAGTCAGACTGAGGAGCGGGTTGGGAGTTTTAGGTTATAAATATGTACCCTTGACCTTGAGTCAGAAGAAGTGATGTGGTTGCTGTCAGCATTATTCACTGAGTAATGCTGTGTATGGACCATGGGTGGAAGAGTTGGCTGGGGCTTAGTAGAAATTTAAAGGGGACCAACATGAAAGGATTTGAAATACTGTGTGCGAAAGTGGAAGGCAAGCGTTGGCTAAAAATCTTTGTTCTCGCTTTCATTTCTTGCAGTTTTTCTTCAGGATTATTACATTAGATAATGTCTTTCAGCCATTTTCCTGTATGAAAAATTAAAATAAAAAGTTATTCTTTCAACTCTTCCAACTTGCTGCAGGGTAAAGCTAGTGGCTGATTATCAAAGGAATTTTCCTGGCTGGAGTCCTAACTGTTGAAGTTCCTCTACCACTTCTTTTATTTTTGGCCCAGTTACCACCCCCCCCCCTCGAATCCCCTTTCCCCGTAGTATCTAGCTTTAGAGAATTCCTAAGGGAGATAAAGTTTGGAGACCATGTAAGGCTCTGAAGGTATTTGTAAGTCAAGGTTTTGAGGAATGCTTCAAATAGAGAAGTCCTCTCCCCCTCCTTTTCTATAAGGCAAAAAAGCTGAGACACGGGGAACTAACTCCCCATGTTGCATTAAGCTGGTTGACCCCTGATGTACAGAGCTGCTTTTGAATGATGTGTACAGTGCTACCCTGTTTTGAAAAAGAACCAAACGACAGGTGATTTGGGGGATGTTTTCTGTATACTATGTTGTCAGAGGTGACTTAGATTTTTTTTGGGGGGGGGTCTGGTCGTGGGGCCTGAACTCTGGGCCTGGGCGCTGTCCCTCAGCTCTTCAGCTCAAGGCTAGCGCTCTACCACTTGAGCCACAGCGCCACTTCCGGCTTTTTTCTTTTTGCTTATGTGGTGCTGAGGAATCGAACCCAGGGTCTCAGGCATGTAAGGCAAGCGCTCTACCTCTGAGCCACCTTCCCAGCCCCGACATTAGATATTTTGACTGAAGTTTTCTTTCTTTTTCTTTTTTTTTGGTATGTTTTTTAATTGTAAAAATGCTGTACAGGGGTTACAGTTACATGAGCAAGGTAATGAGCATTATTGTCTCCTCCTTTGTTTCCCCCCATCATCCCTTGCCTCCCACCTTGACTGAAGTTTTCTATCCAGTAAGTTGTCAGTACAACATGACACAGACATCTGGAGGTAGTGGTTGTGAAGACTGCCTATGTGTGTGTGTGTGTATGTGCGTGCATGTGTAGATTTTACTTTTGCTTGTTTTAAAGTTAACTCTAGGTTTTTTTTTTTTGTTTGTTTGTTTTTGGTTATGAGGCTTGAACTCAGGGCCTGGGCATTGTCCCTGAGTGCTGTTTTGCTCAAGGCTAATGCTCTACCACTTTGTTTTTTGTGTTCTTTTTTGTTGTTGTTTGTGTTTTTTTTTTCTTTTTGAGTGATTAATTGGAGGTAAGTCTCACTGGGACTTTTGTGCATGGGTTGGTGTTGTACCTCGATCCTCAGATCTTAGCCTCCTGAGTAGCTAAGATTACAGGTGTAAGCCACTGACAACCCGGCTTGTAGATTTTATGTAGAGAATGCCCACCTTTTGGGGATATATTTGGCTACCAATACCATATAAAAAATAGGTGCTCTAACGTTTTATTAGGAAAATCTAGATGTGGAGACAGTAAGTTGTCAAGTAATATTTGTATATCCAGAAAGATATGTTTTATTTCTATTTAATCTGGTGTTTAGGCATGCAAGAATCAGTAACTTGAACTCAGTTCAAGTAACTCATTGGACTCCAGAGCAATGGAGTAATTTTCCTGTTGTAAATATATTAAACTTGAATAAACTAATGAACTTATCCTATGGTTTTTAGAGAGATTTACTCTCATGATTACTTCAGGTAATCTGCTCAATAGTTAGCCAAAATCAGTTTAAATTTTGCTGTGATTTACCCACGTCACACATGATGTCTGAAGGTAAGCATTTTTCTTAAATGGAAAAGTGGAGCTCCTTGCATATCATGTCCTATGGTTTGTTATTTGCAGTCTGTTATTAAGAATTCCCAGGAATAAAAGCGATATGTCGCATTAGTGTTCACTGTACAGATTTCTGGTAGTTTCTAATTAGAGAACAGGTGTGAACTGGGAAGGGCTGCTTTCAAATCTCAGCCCCATCACTGCTCCCTGGAATCTGGGGCAGCATAGTTACTGCCATTTCTTTGTGAGATGAGGACGCTGGAAATGCCTACTTCATCTGGCTGAGGGAATTAAATGAGTTACTGCATGGAAAGGCACTGAGAACAGTGCTTGGCTCATGGCAGTAACTGCTCATGAGAGTGTTCAGTAGGATTAAAAGAGAGAAGAAAAAATACCCAATGGGGCCATTCTTGGTTATCTTTAGAAATAATGATTGCATTTGAAATTCAACAAAATACTGACGTTCAAACATCATTCTCTGATGTGGTGGCAGAATGGCTATGCTAGGAAGATCTGGAATGGTAGTGAAAAGAAAGTAGTAGACTTGTTCACCATATTGTAGATCAGTTGGTGTCCCCAAGGGATTTCCCTCCCTTCCTCATACCTTCCTTCCCCACTTCCTCCTTTTTCCCTCCCTCCCTCCATTCCTTCCTCCCTCCCTCCCTCCATTCCCTTGTCTTGAACTCAAGGTCTGGCACTAGCTTGGCTTTCTTGCTTAAGTGGCATTCTATTACCAGCCTGTGGGGTTTTTATGGTTGTTGTTTGTTGTTATTGTTTTTGTTTTTTCATTACTGGAGATGACTTCTCAAGAAATTTTCAACCTGGTTGGCTTTGAACTGCAGTCTTCAAGGACCCAGCACCCTGAGTAACTATGATTGCAGGTGCAAGCCACCAGTGCCCCGTAGAAGCCCAACATTTTCTAAAGATGCTCTCAGTTGCACTGAACGAGTTTGCAGTTGGGTGTACCAGGTATTAAGAGGGTCTAGAGGCATTTTGGTGGGGGCTGTAGGAGAAGACTTGGGAGTACATTATGCTGTCTGGAAACAATATTTCTAACCCCCCAGCAATGATTAAAAACCTATCTGGTCTTTAAGTAAATCTTAGATTCAAGGATTTTTTTCCCATCAGAATCTAAATTCTTTGAACCCAGAGCAAGCTTTCCCTACTCTCAGCTGCTTAAAGAGAAGGTTGCACAGGGAGTGGCTTTGGAACTCAGTACAACTGACTTAGGTCCGGTTGTTCTTACCAAGGAGAGACATGCAGTTTGTACTAGTTGGTACTTTTTGTTGTTGTATTTTGGTTCTAGTCTTGGTCTTGAATTCTGTGACTCCTGGGTGTTTGTCCTTGAGCTGCTATTTTTTTTTTTTCTTTCTCAAGGCTAGAATTCTACCACTTTAACTTCACTTCTTGGCCCCCCCCCCATTCCCACTTTTGAGTGGTTTATTGGAGATAAGAGTCTCATGAACTTTCCTGCCTAGGCTGGCTTCGAACAGTGATCCTTAGCTAGGATTACAAGCGTGAGCCACTGGGCACTTTTGCAGTAAACATAACATCAAACCTGCTCTTGACACTTGTGGCTGTGTCTCAGAGCATGGACCAGATCTAAATTTGGGGATTTGAAAGTCAACTCACCACATTTACTTACCAGTACTTCTTGCTATATCTTGCTGATCCACACAGTGGGTAAAGAAATTTCATAGACATTAATTAGCCATTAAGTGTGTCTTTTTTTCCTTATAATATGCCTACGAGTACCTGGCATATGTGAGCTATAATAATTGTTATTAGCAGTTATATTGTAGCTATTATTTTATTGTTAATAGTGATAAAATAATCTATATTATTTTGACACATTTTAGCTTGCTATCCAGCAGATGACAGTAAAATGGTGTCTCTGTGGTGGAGTAGGATTCCTTAATTATCGACGGAAATTGGGGCCATAAATCATTGAACATCTTGCTTCATTTTTGTGTGAATTATTTGGATTGACTAAGTGCTCTTGGTGCCGGGCTGGGTTACCATCTGCTGTGTTCTGCCTCCATAGGTCAGGTTTGTTCTCCTAGGGAGTGGTGAGGTGGAAAAAAAATGCCAATAACCCAACTCCAAAATGTATCCTGACTGTCGGGTTCACATTTATAGGACAGTTTTATTGCTGTAGGTAAGACGGATAACTGGGCATGATTCCAGCCTCTTGGCAGTTTTCCTTTTTCAAGGTACTAATATTAGGATTAGCATGTTGTTTAAAAGCCATTGCCTTTCTGCACCTTATAATTGCTTGTTCTTGAGGGAGGCTTGGAACATTTGAATTACAGGTTTCCTGCCAAATTGAGAGAGGATGTCTCTTTTATTTTAATACTTTGATTGGTTTTTAAAGTTGGTTCTCTGGTCCATGTTGCCAATAGACTAAATAAGTTCGAGGCAGAGCGGGCACGGCATGTGAGGGCAGATGCGGGGCCGGGTGGTGAATGCGTGGCATGGACGCTAGAGCTCTTTGTCAGTTGGGTTGTTGGTGTGCTTTGCTTATTTTTTATATCCATACCCATGTTTGGTTATCTAGGAGTGCCTCTTAATAGGTATTTTTAATACTACTTTTTTTTTCTTTTTCTACCAGTACTGACGCTTGAACTCAGGGACTTATATTCTCCCTTAGCTTTTTCTCTGAAGTCTGATGTTCTGCCACTTGAACCATAACTCCATTCTGGCCTTTCAAGTGATAAGAATCTCCTATTTGTCTGTCTAGACTAGCTTTGGACTGTGATCCTCAGGTCTCACTCAGCTTTTGGCATAGTTTGGATTATAGGCACAAACCACCCACACCTGACTTCTGTTCATTGTTTTAAAAATCAATCCTTGGTAGTTTAAAATTGTATAGAAAGAGTGAAATTGTTTAATGATATGACTATATTAAATAAGCATGGTGTTAGCACTTACCAGTGATGATGATGAGGTATTGCTACTTGTATTCTGATTTTTGTAGCATTTGAAGAAATCCTGGTGCTGCAGAATATTCTTTCTGATTGTGAGTGTGAAATTCAGTTAGGCTGTGGGCCTGGTGGCTCATGCCTGTGTGGTCCTCGCTGTAGCTACCCAGGAGACTGAGATCCAGAGGATTACACTTTGAGGCCAGCCCAGTGAAAAAAGTCTGTGAGATTCCTTTCAAAATAAGCAAAAAGCAGGGCTAGAGAGGTGGCTTGAGCGGTAGACACCAAGAGAGAAAAGGAAGCAGTGCCAACATGAGTCTTTTGAGTTCGAGGCCAAAAAACAAATAGAAAGGAAAGAAGGAAAAGATGGTGGGAGGGAGTAAAGAGGGAAGGAAGGAAGGAAGGAAAGAAAGAAGGAAGGAAGGGAGGGAGGAAGGAAGGGAGGGAGGGAGGGAAGGAAGGAAGAAAGAGAATTCTGTCTTATTGCTTGATGCTGGTGGCTCATGTCTCTAATCCTAGCTACTCAGGAGGCTGAGATCTGAGGATCACATTTTGAATCCAGCCCGGACAGGAAAGTCTGTGAGTCTCTTGTCTTCAGTTAACCACCAGAAAATCAGGAATGGTATTTTTAGTTCACCCTTACCATGAGTCTTGGGCTTACTGCTTTGTGAAATCTTGGGAGAAATTCACTCATGGGTTCTTCCAAAAGCCCACTCAGTATCTTCCTGTAATTGTTATGAGGGTTCAGGATGTAGACAAGCTTGGAAATGGTTTAATCATAGATCCTCAGCAGACGTGAGTTCTCTTTTTCTCCCATGTGACATTTCTTGACTTTTTAGAAATTAGACTTCATGAGAACAACATTGATAAATTCAGGCACTTATTCTTGACTCTTGCTACCTCAACAGATGATCAGTGTGTTATGGAATGAATACATATAGAGAGAAGACTGCATGAATAAGTGTATTAGAATAGACTTTAAAGTGAAAGGTGAAATCTATTCTGCTATCCCGTACTTTGTGCCATAGGTTAAGCCTATATGATCTACTGTCATTGTCTAATGAAACTGTAATGCATTTCTTAGCACTTGTATAAGTTGGCGTGAAGCATGTGGTACTTGAGCTAGTTATTCTCTAGATGTTGGTAGAGCTTATGAACTAGAGCTAGTGATCTCTTTCTTGGAGGGCTACTGAGACCTCTTTTTTATCTGTATGCTGTTGCTACTATCTGTGACCTTGGCCTAGACAAAATTACTGTCCTTAGGGTCAGTTTATTTATTCACATCTGGGGGAGAGAGTGCCTGTGCTGTCTCCTCTTAAGTTGTTTTGGCAAATGAATGAAATTATATAAGAAATTCTGTTCACAGTATAAAGACAGATGGTGGTGGTACTGCTAGCAGTAGAGGTGGTGGTAGTGGTGATGATGATGATACCCCAAATAAGGAGAATTCAGACTGACTTTATGACTTTTTCATCTGGGATGTCAGGGAATATGTAGCAATCATTAAGAAAATTATATCCACTGAATTATATTGGGCTAGTAAATAAATCTTCAACGTCTAAAACTAAACTATTTGGCTTCTAAGGCTCACTCTTACTTTAGAAATATATTGTTAAGAAATCACGTCACGGGCTGGGAAGGTGGCTCAGTGGTAGAGCGCTTGCCTTGCATGCCTGAGGCCCTGGGTTCGATTCCTCAGCACCACATAAGCAAAAAGAAAAAAAGC
>NW_012267259.1:6187844-6229316 GCF_000151885.1 Dipodomys ordii | reverse complement strand
GTGTGTGTGTGTGTGTGTGTGTGTGTGTGTGTGTGTGTGTGTGTGCCTGCACGCATGTGTTTTAAATACATCAGACAACCCTGACCATCATTTCCGGGGATTCTAATTCACTAAGTCTGGGTTGTAGCCTGGGAATCTGTATTTTCATGAAAGGTCCTGGTGGACTTGGACAGCCAGCCAGGCTATCAAGAATGACTGATTTGTGTCACCTCCTGGTAAAACTCTCTCGCCAGGTATATGATGGATGGCCATCTGGCCTCGGTCTCACAGTGGTTAGTGGTGTTGGCTGTACTTTACAATCATCTGGGGAGCTAGGTGGCAAATATGGAGGTGTGACCTCCATCCCCAATCCCACTGGGGAGTTTGAAAGCCTTCCTTGGTCGTTGGTTCTGATGTAGTCAGGTGTGAGTCCTGCTATCTTGTGTGAGCAGATGTTGTTAGACTTTTCTGGGAAAGTCTTTTCTAGTTTTCTTTTACAAGGTGCTGTATCCTGTACTGAAACACCCTGCTCTGTCGCTGTTTCTCTCTCTAAACACGAACATTCCATTTGAGCCTGCTGCCTCTGATGGTTTGCAGCATCCTCTAGTACCCCCTTCTCAGGTGGGAATGCCAGGCTCTGTTCTCATGATATGGCAGATTCCCATTTCTTGCTACCTGAGTACCACAGCTGTGATGTGCAGATGTGTTGATGTAGCGTTAGCACCCACAAAGGCTGAGTAATAAGGATGAAGAACAATTCAGCAAAGAAAGAGTATCTTTTGAGTCCCCGTATACTCCAGGAAAACGTCTAAACAAACAAGTTGATGCTTTAGCAAGTTGTGACTTTAAGTTTGGAGACTT
Source organism: Dipodomys ordii (assembly GCF_000151885.1). Classification (NCBI taxonomy): domain Eukaryota; kingdom Metazoa; phylum Chordata; class Mammalia; order Rodentia; family Heteromyidae; genus Dipodomys; species Dipodomys ordii. The sequence continues at coordinate 6,228,476 of NW_012267259.1, read as the reverse complement.
TCATTACACTGACTAATATTTGTATTTCTTGGGCATGTACTGTATAAAACAGGATGACATCAGCCCCTCCTTTGAAGATCCTAAAATCAAACAAACACACCTTCCCCACTTCAAGGGACAGAGGAGAAATTTTCACAAGCACAATCTTGTAGGTAGGCATCTGAACTGTATTTCCAGCCGCCTAAATGTCTTTGAGCTCTCCCTAGCTTGGAAGAATTTTAACAAATAGAAAAGAACTACATCTCTTCATGCTGCTCATTCACAGGAAAAAAACATCTTGCCTCCGGAGGAGTTCTCTTGCTCTTCCTCTGTCACCTCTAGATGCTCTTGAAGTTTCTGAGAGAGAGAGAGAGAGCTCTTTTCAGGCACCAAGGAGGTGATTAAGCTGATGGTAAAAGTGGGCAGTAGACTGAGCCACTGAGGTTTAGGTGTCAAACTTACTTCCAACTGGTAAAAGAAAAGTCAGTTTGCCAGTTCTCTTCCTCAAGGGGGATGCCAAAAGAAGAGATGGATTTCACGGACTTATTTTTTTTTTTTTTGGTCAGTCGTGGGGCCTGAACTCTGGGCCTGGGCACTGTCCCTCAGCTCTTCAGTTCAAGGCTGACGCTCTACCACTTGAGCTACAGCGCCACCTCCAGCCTTTTCTCTTTATGTGGTGCTGAGGAATCAAATCCAGGACCTCATGCATGCAAAGCAAACACTCTACCACTGAGCTACTTTCCCAGCCCACTTAAATTTTTAAAAAATGTTTTGTGTGAGAGTCTATGATAAACCCCAATTCCTATGGCTTTTGCCCAAATGTGTGTGTGTGTGTGCTTTTTTTTTTGTCAGTCCTGAGGCTTGAACTCAGGGCCTTGGTGCTGTCCCTGAGCTTTTTTGCTCAAGGCTAGCGCTCTATCACTTTGAGCCACAGCAGCACTTCCAGTTTTCTGGTGGTTAATTGGAGATGAGTCTCTCTCATAGATTTTCCTTCTACGACTGGCTTTTAACCAGCAATCTTCAGATCTCGTCTCCTGAGTAGCTAGGATTACAGGCATGAACCACTAGCCCCTGACTTATATATGGACTTTTGAAGAGATGAGGTCTAGAGAGGTTCCCTCTACAGAGAGTGCCTTGACCATTATACTAGTGGATATCAGGATTGTCTGGTCTATGGTTGTATGTCAAGAGCACTTGATTACTCATGAATGGAGATGGTCTTGTTTTAGAGTCCAGTAGCTGGATGAGCAAGGAAGATTATGCAAGGTCACTGATCCACACCTGGACAAGACTTGAGTGTGACCAGTTCCTTTAGCATTGCACCTTAGCAAGTGCTCTAACAGCTTCTCTCTGTTCTTACCCTAGAAAGAGTAGAAACAGGAGGGAGAAGCCTAGGTAATGTGGGCCTTAACACCTTTGCGGTATATAATTTTCTAGTAAAGAGCCTCATTGCAAAATAAGTTGGTGTAGACTTCCAAGGAAGGAAATACTTGTGTGACTGACAGGCAGGCAGCATCCGTGGCCACGTGGGTCACCCTGGTGGAGGATAATCGTCCTATTATTTTTTGTCAGTAGGTATAACAAGTGGGTAGTGCTTTGTGTATTCCACTGTGATGAATTAATTTTGTGTTCATTGTAGTAGCACTGATCATAATGAATTCATTTGGTATTCATGTGGATGTCAGAGTTTTTTTTCCCTCTTGTTTCATGTTGCCTTAGTTAATGGATAGTGAGCACGCATACCCCATCTGATCCTGTTCGCACACAAGCTCCTCATCATTCCCCACTCTGGATATTATTTTCTAAAAACTGATAACTTGATGTTAAAATAATTAGTGTTTCTGTAGCTTTCTATGAGCTTGAACATTCTCCGAGTTTATTTTACAGAAAAAGGGGGGTCATGTCAATAGTTACATTGCATAACTTCCAGAGAATATGATAGAGTCAGTACCCAACTTATATATTTTAGTTTGCCTTTAAAAGGTTTCAATCGAATGATTATGATTTGTAGACTTATTGGAGACACACATTGTATTTCTTTATGCAAACACGAAATAATGAAAACTGAGTGTTGTCTATAATAGTTTGCTCTTTTTAAATTTCTTCTCTCTTCTTTCCCTCACAGACAAGATTGATAAATGTATGTGCATATATTATTTATCTGTTCATGTAAGGACATGTAATTGGCCATTAGATATGGTAATTGCATAAATATATCTTACTCAAACTCATTTCCTTTTCTGTGTGTAAAATAAATGTTTTCGTTACATTGAAATAGATACTGAAATAGAAGTGCCTCATTTAGGATTGAGAAACCAGGTACCCAAACAAAAAATCAAATGAAATCCTGAGCAGCTTCTGACAAACTTGGGCTTCAGCCTGTACACGTTTTCTTAATTTGCTCATCATGCTATCTAATTATTGACGATATTTTAAAAAAAAACAAGGATTTTATTTATCACTAACTTGCCTGCGTGGCTGATTTGCTCCCTTTAAGGATGTGGTTGAACCTTCTGAAAAGAGATTTTTTCCTTACAAGTATCAAAATGTCATTTGGGGTTTTTCCTTCGATTTAAATTTGGAAATGGTTACATCCTCTACATACTCTCTCCTGGCTGTAAAGTTTTCTTTCTTTTTTTTTTTCTTAAAACTAATTTCATAGCCCCTGTTCAGTTTAATTCTGAACAGCAGCTGTATTCCATTCAAGGCTACTGTGTTTTAGCAGTTGGTGGATCTTGTATATATTTTACTCTTTAGAGTATATAAGGAAGTTGGACTTGGCTGCAAACAGCAAGGACCATATAACTGAGCTGGTCTTGCTTTCATTATTTTTGTTATTATTGCAACAGACTGTACGGTAATGTGCTAACCAAGATTTATGGCTTTATGCATCAGGAGGAAATGTTGGTATGGAGGAGAAAACTCATGTTAAAACAAATGTCTGTAATAATAAGAGGAAAAAAATAACGACCCAAAAGCTCTAAGATCATTGTTTCTAGTGTAAATATTTTTATTAACGTTTGCTATGGCTTGAAGGTCTTAAAAGTCATTGTTGATGCATTCTGGATTTCATGTTTGTTGTATTTCTATATGTGCATCGTTGTTCTTGGAAGGAGTTTTTTTTTTAGTTTTCCTTTTTTTGGTTTTTATTTTAACTGGAACACATAGCTATTGAATATTCAATGAACAGAAAATTTATGGAGGGCAGAATTATGAGTATCTGAGGAAAGTTTAATTACTTTTATAATTTAGATAAGCTTCATAATTTATTGTTACACAGTGTACTTTGGCATAATTTGTAACAATTATAAAGCACTTGAATTTAGGTTCTTTCCTTGGCAGCTATAAACAGAGTTAGCTGAGTGAAAAGTTTGAACATTCACTTGTTTGCCTTCAAATTGTACTGAAGGTTTATGCTCCTTCTTTTTTTGTTTTTCTATCCCCTTTCTACATCCCTGGATGTTTCTTTCTTTTTTCTTTGAAGAATGTGTAGTATAATATCATGGGCATGTGGTTGTAAACTAGGAAGCAGGTGAAAAGAGGACATGATATCTTGTCAGTGCCCAAACCAAGAACAGGAAAGACAGAGAAGAAAGAGAACTCATTGCTCACTTCCATTTTAAGGACACAGCTTGACTAATTCGGTCTTTAGAGACTCTGCATTCATTCAGTTTGTTCATTTATTCATTAAGTCATTCATTCATTCACTTTTTATTTGAAAATTTAAACTTTCCTAAATCTTACACACACACACACACACACACACACACACATTAAAATTGTACATTAATGAGTTGAAATGTGGTGGTTCAATATATCTTTTAAAGAATCAGTTCTCATAAAGTACTGAGGAAAATAGTGACTTTTCTTAAGTCTGGATTTTGTTTCTGTTATAGTAATTGCTGCCTATTATAATGTTGCTGTTTTCTACAGGACTGTCCCTTTGTTTTATTTTTTTCTTGGGTGTTTTGGTTATGTTTATCTGTTGTGTTGACATGGGAAATAATGACATTACATTACGTCTCAAGCAATTGACTTTGCTTGATTTGTCCTTAAAAATACCTGTTTCTATGCAGTTTAGGAATTTTTACATTCACCTTTTCCTTTTACTAATGAAACCATAGAACAGAATTAAGTCTCAGAAATTGTGGTACTTGCTCAGCATCTCTTGTATTAAATGATCATGGTAGTTGGAATACTTTGGAATTTACCAAACAGTTTTTCACTTGTGTTCATATAGGATAACATTAAAATAGTAAACAGATTATTTCCTGGTTAGAGATTAGAGGTCATTGACTTATTATGATCCATCTTTAGAAACTCTTGTACCTCAAATTTTATGTTCTCCAACATGATTGTGTTAGTTGAAGTTTTTGATGTAAGGTACTGAAACAGTTCTTCATTTGCCTTGTAGTCAAAAGTCTTTAATCAAACAGGGTTGAATTGGTTACAGTAATAAAGTCAGTAGTTATACAGTGGAGCTCTGGATGATTAAAGAACCATACCTATGGATGCACTTATTTTCTTTTATAAAGAAAGGCAGGATTTCCACTTGCTTTGAGTTATGGTGCTTTGTATAGATCGATCTTTTTTCTTTCTTTCTTTCTTTCTTTCTTTCTTTCTTTCTTTCTTTCTTTCTTTCTTTCTTTCTTTCTTTCTTTCTTTCTGTCTGTCTTTCTGTCTTTCTTTCTGTCTTTCTTTCTTTCTTTGTCTTTATTATCTATTTCTGATCTTTGTAGATGTTGCTGTAAAATATTCCTTTCCCTTAACAAAGAGTGAAAGGATCAAAGGTAGTAACATTAACTAAGATACTTTAAAATAAAATAAAGTTTGTTATAAAGATAGAAAGGATCAAAGTTAATAAGCTTAACTGAGATGCTTTGAAATTAAAAGAAAGTTTATTATCTCTTTCCTTTTTACTATGTATGTTCTTGGAAGGGAACAATGTTTCTGATTGAATTTGGTCCTATGAGTTAACTTGGTCCAGGTGGAGTCCAATAGCATGCCCTGGGATGCCTTATTGCTGTAGGTGGATATGTTCTTCTGTGCAAATAAATGTGGTTCTCTATTCACATTGCTGATGACTTGCATCCTTAAACCCTTTTGTTCAGAGTATTATTGTCCTTTATCCTGAAAAATGTCTGTGATTGTAGTGTCCTAATACTACAAATCAATGGGGACTGCATTCAGTGCCTGCTAACTAGTTAGAGGCAACCCTTTAAATGCAAATGCATCAGGGCTAGTTTTAATGTAATTTTAATAAGGCTGAAACCATTTTGAAGTAGACTTAAATCATACTACTAATCTCAAAAGACTATTTAGCTGAGAAGTCCTTTTATTCTCAATAGCCATTTTTTTCTCTCTATGCATTCATACCACCTTTTATCTGATACCATAGTTTTCATTCAGGACATCTTTTCTCCTTCCTAAATAGAATATAGGTAAAATTTGTCATGATTTTGTTATTAGAGAAGTGCTTGTGTTGTTGCAGATGGCTTCACTATTCCTGAGCAATCTTTTTGAGTATTTGTGCATCAGTGTGTGAATCTATATATTACCGTAGATATTTCAAATAAACTCATGTTTTGGCCAGATAATTACAAATCCAGCCATAGATGCTAGGAAATGTACTTATTACCTTACTTATGTAACTGTAACCCATCTCTATAGTATCTTTACGATAAAAATTATATATTAAAAATAAAAAAGTTATTTAAGAATGTAATATTTAGGTCTGGAGTTCTGTGATAGAACACTAGATTGGCTTTCATGAACAAGGCCTTGGATTGATTGAGTCCTAATACAACAAGGACAACAACAAAAGAAAAGAATATAATACTTAAGTGGAGAGTGCATGAATAAAAAATTAAAAGTCATATAAAAATGAGGAAAACAGACCAGGCACAGGTGGTTCAAACCTGTAATCCTAGCAGCTCAGGAGGCTGAGACCTGAGGATCAAAGTTCAAAACCAGCCCAGGAACAAAAGTCCCCTGAGACACTTAATCTACAATTAACCTCCAAAAAGGCAGGAGTAGAGCTGTGGTTCAAGTGATAGAATGCTAGCCTTGAGCAAAAAAGCTCAGGGGCCGAGCCTAGGCCCTGTGTTCTAACCCCAGGATGTGCACAACAACAAATAAAAAAGAATCATAACAAAACATGAAAACAAACAGAAAATATGAGGAAAACATTTAAAAATGACATCTGACATCACATCCAATAATACATTGTAATCTTCTAAGTTCAGTGGTTTCACCACCTTATAACATTTTAGTGTACATGAAATATGTTTTCCTGTTTGGGTTGATGGGAAAAGTGCTGTAATTGACTTGCAGAAATAAAATTGGGTTAAGGACTAGCTCTAAAAGCACACAGCAACTGAAGCCGGGAACTCACAGTCACTTTCTCCGCAGAGACAAAGTAGATTTAGTTAGGCCATAGCTTGTTGTTGTTGCATATTGGCTTGTAGTAATTTTGTTAAATTATTATCATTATTATTATTTTGGGTCTGTTGTGGGGCCTGAACTCTAGGCCTGGGCGCTGTCCCTCAGCTCTTCAGCTCAAGGCTAGTGCTCTACCACTTGAACCACAGCACCATTTCCGGCTGTTTTCTTTTTGCTTATATGGTGCTGAGGAATCGAACCCAGGGCCTCATGCATGCAAGGCAAGCGTTCTACCACTGAAACGCCTTCCCAGCCCCTGTTAAATTATATGTTTATAAATATTTATATATTTACAAGTTACTTATAAATTAACTTTTCTACATTTTTCTGTGTTTACATATTGCCAAGGAAGTGATGCTTAAGTACTGAACTGATATGGGACATTCCATTTTTATACATTTCTTATAATAAACAAAATACTGATTTACAATTTCAGTTGTTTCCCTTTTCCTGGTGAGCTTTCTGAGAGAATAATGTTTTTTAAAACACCTTGCTTCAAGTTATGTTAACAGAAATATTTATTTTGAGTACACCATTGATTAAATATTGTAAAGCATACCAAGAGAGTGATAGACTTTTAAGGGTTCCCAAATTGCTTTGACTAAAGAACTTCTTTTTTTTCCCCCCCATAAAATATATCCATGTGGGATATTCTGCAGAAAACATTCTTGTGATAAGCCGGGCGCCGGTGGCTCACGCCTGTAATCCTAACTACTCAGGAGGCTGAGATCTAAGGATCACTGTTCAAAGCCAGCCCGGGCAAGAAAGTCCATGAGACTCTTATCTCCAATAAACCACTCAGAAAACCAGAACTGGTGCTATGGCTCAAGCAGTAGAGCACTAGCCTTGAGCTGAAGAGCGCAAGGACAGCGCCTGAGCCCAGAGTTTAAGCCCCATGACCGACAAAAAAGAAAAGAAAGCATTCTTGTGATAAACTAACTTAGCCCAACACTGGTTTTTAAAGATCTTTCAATTTTTGGTGGTGTCTGATTCCTTGTTTTTCAAATGCTGGTCAGAAATCCTCATTTAGTTTCAGACAATACTTTAAAAATATTTTTATTATCTTTACGTAGTTGTACATAGGAGTTGCCATTCAAAAAGCAGTTTATGACTACAGTACATCTTGATCAGTGTTATCTCTTTCAATATTCTCATCGCCCCCTATTCTAGCCTACCCCTCCCCTCACTTTTCTTAATGGTTAGCATATGTATTGACTTTTTTTCACATTTAACAAAGCAGTATATCTATACAATGCATCTTTTTAAAATGTGTGTGTGTGCTGGTCCTAGGGCTTGAACTCTCATGGACTTTCGTGTTCAGATTGGCTTCAACCTCCATCCTTAGATCTAGCCTTCTGAGTAGCTAGGATTTACAGGCAAGAGCCACCAGTAGGCTTTATACAGTTCATTGTGATCTGTGTCACTCTTCTCCATCTTCACCCCTGCTTTGAACCACTGCTTCTCTTATTTTTCTCCGTTCTGAGGTATGTAAAATGTATTTTGGCCTGCATCCTCCCACCTTCACTGCTTTGTTCTACCTCACTCCCCTTGGTGTGGTCCCGCCCCCCCCGTGCCCCCTCAGCCCCCCTCCAGTACCTACAAGAAGAGTATATGGAGAGCTTAAATAGTATAATTCTTTAGAAAGGATAAGTCAAAATAAATTTCAGATAATCTGTGTATCCATGCATCAATATCTATGCATCAATAACTCCCTAGAATACCATTTTTATACAGGGACAGAGAGTGGGGTTAGCTCCCTAAAGATAGCTAAATCATAGCTGTCAAGGGAGAGGTAACTTGGCTTTTGTTCACGTTCCCCCCTCCTCCCCCTTAAGAGAGGTATATATATTTTTTTGAATTCATCTTGTTTCATTTTGTGCCCACCATATACATGGCAGGGTTTTGCCAGTGCTCCTCACTTTCAGCTATAGAAAGGTCATATAAATGAAGGAAGCAGACAAGAGGGAGAATTGAGAACAGGGCAGCTGGTGTGTGTGTGTGTGTGTGTGTACATATATACATACATACATATCTTTTTCCCCAATTAAGAGTTTCATGAAGGACAAGTAAAATATTTTTGGTGGCCAGAAATGGCTCTTCCTTGATAAGAAGATCCATCAAAAGACATGCTCTCTTGGCTAATTATCTGTTTTCTTTCCCGACCTATTTTTTTGCTTTGTAAAAAAAAATGACGTATTTAAGCTAGCCGAAAATAAGTTGGATCTTCTTTAGTTCCAAAGGTTATGAGAATCTTAAATAGTGTATTAGAATTTACTTTCTGTATGGAAGAAAAAAAAACTTTAATCCCACAACTTCTCTGTTTTCTAGAACTGTTGAGTTTAGTGGTCTTCTTTTTATTGAAGGGGTCTTCATTGTATATACATCCAGGGAAATCTACAAATTTAAAGGACCATGCATCAAGTGGTTGAGTAGCAGTGCATGCATGAATATTGTCTTCCAAACAGTGAGGAAATTCTTTAGAAATACTGTCAACTAGATGAAGGTTTTAGAGTCAGTCCTTTAAGCACAGTCTGACTCGTTGAGTAACTTTCTACTTACTTGGACTTTGTTTTATATTTCTTTGATGATTATTGGATTTGATGCCATCTAATGTCTTGCTCAAGCCCTCAAATTTCTTGAAGCTTGATCTGAGATTAACTTGGGTCTGAAATTGACATGAAAAGGAGCTGGTCCCTCTATGTCCTTCTGAGATGTTATTGATTTCTCAAATACAATAACACCACATAGCCGGTCAGTCTGTACCAGATAGAACCAGTGTTGAACATATCGCCATTTGAATGTCAGGTGATTCCAAATTTGGGAGCATCTTCTTCTTGGTTAAATAAACTGTGCTTAACTCCACACATTTATGTTTGCTCTGTCTCCTGCTTTGCTGTTCTGTTTATTTAACTTTCCTTGGTACCTCTTGGTACCCTTGGTAACTCTGAGACTTAAAGTATGGACGCAAAACTGTGTCAGAGAAGCCCTGGAACAGATTCATCAAAGGAGCTGTGAAGCGCATCACACATCTTTTAACATCAAGGTGTCAGCCGGGCCCATTAAACCATTAGTTAAGTGGTAATATGGAGCAAGAGCCTGATTAGATTACAGCATCTTCTGTATGGGAATGTGGTATGTGAAAACATAACACTTGATCTTCACCGCAGTGCCATGAAGATTCAATTAGAGGACTGGTGTGTGCCCAGATTTGGGGACATAAAGGGCAACTGGATTTTGAAGGAAAGATGGTTGGGAAACACCTGCAAAAATCTGCTTTACTGTGCAACAGACTGGGTAATTGCATATGCAGATGGATAGTTAGGGATATAATTACTTGATTTGTGAACACAAATGCCCTTTCGATTGTGAAAGTGTTGAATTTTGCAGTGACAGGTGCGTGCCGATTGCTGTATGTGAATCCTTTGCACCCCTGTTTAAATATTTGGCCTGGAGTCCTATCTTCCATTCACTCCTGAGTGGTAGTGCTCTCCCCCACCATGGACTGGAAGAATTGTCATAGCTCCTAACGTCTCTCCAACTTTTTCTCATAAATAATAACCTTAATTTGAAACCTTAACTAAAAGAAGGACTGCATTGAGGCATGTGGTATAAGGGCTTCCGAATTATGCACAGTAATTCATGTCTTAAAGCTGCTGGATGTAACTCATTAGTTTTCATTGTTTTCTCAAAATAAGGAAAACTATTAACCAACACTACAGACTAATAGCCTGGAATCCCCCTCCCCCCCATAATCAACTGAAGTTTAATGGAAAATCATCATTTGAAAGCCCCCTCTCTTTCTTTCTCTCTCCCTTTTTCTCTGCGTTTTTTAACCTTTCCATTAATGCTGTTGAGCTATCTTCTCTCCTTTGTCAACTAAACAGCATTCTAGTCACTTCCTTTTTCTTCAACCTTCCTATACCACACTGAAAATGTTCACAAAGTACTGGTGTAGCCCAACCAAGTAGGAGTGTTTTTCTTAATAAATTGGTCAGCATGCAAGGACGAGAAGTGGCTGTCACCTTTGTGTGTCTTTTCCTGGCCATGCAGGGAAGATGGGTGGGAGACTTGTCTTCCTTTAATGAGTTAGCTGGTGTGCAGGAACTGCCTATAGAAAACTCTGCCAGGTGCTGGTGGCTCACATCTGCAATCCTAGCTACTCAGATGGCTGAGATCTGAGGATCATGGTTCAAAGCTAGCCCAAGTAGGAAAGTCTGGGATACTCTTATCTCAAAGGAAATACCAGAAAACTGGAAGTGGAGCTGTGGCACAAAGTGGTAGAATAGTACTTAGCCTTGAGCAAAATTGCTCAGTGACAGTTACCCAGGCCCTGAATTCAGGTCCCATGACGGACAAAAATAAACAGATAAGAAAAGAAAACTCAGTCTGATTTTATATGCCTGTATAGCTGGTTTTTGTTTCTTTTAATTTTCCTCTATTTTAAATCAAACTGTACTCAAATTGTTTTTTTTAAAGAAAATATCATTTAGATAGCTATCAATATTTGTGATATAAAACATGTGTACAAGCTGGGCATTGGTGGCTCATGCCTGTAATCCTAGCTACTCAGGAGGCTGAGATCTGAGGATTACGGTTCAAAGCCAGCCCGGGCAGGAAAGTCCATGAGACTCTTATCTCCAATAGAATAAAAAACCCGAAGTGGCACTGTGGCTCAAATGGTAGAGCACTCGTCTTGAGCTGAAGAGCGCAGAGACAGGGCCCAGGCCCAGAGTTCAAGCCCTAAGACCAAAAAAAAGAAAAACCCAACCAAAGCATGCGTACACCATTTTTGTTTATGTATACATTTGCACAATGAAGTTTATGTCAGTAATTGAGTTTTCAAGCAATATACATTATTATCCCTATTGTGTGGATGAATAAACTGACATTCATTTTGTGTGTGGGATTTGAACTCAGGGCCTAGTTGCTATCCCTGGGCTTTTTTTTTTTTTTTGCTCAAGACTAGTGTATTACCACTTGAACCACACTCCAACTTCCAGTTTTTTTTTTTTGTGTTTTTTTTTTTTGTAGTTAACTGGAGATAAGAATCTCATAGACTTTTCCTTCCCAGGCTGGCTTTGAACCTTGATTCTCAGATATCAGTCTCCTAAGTAGCTAGGATTACAGGTGTGAACTACTGGCACTTGGTGGAACATGTTTTACTATCTCACCTCTACCATAGAGTTAATAAAGGGCAAAGATATTACAGAGTTTATGATGTGTGCCTCTCTGGTCCATTGTTTGTAGATTTATTGGCATCAACTTTGTAAAAATCCACAAATGCCTAAACAGATAATAGTCTCACAGAATCTCGAGTCTGTCCTAAAGGAACTGTGTATTACTGCACAAATCCTGTTTGGACTGGTGTGAATATGAAGAATCCACATGATTCTCACAATCAAGGCTTCTCAATATAAATGTTTTAATTTCTTGCTACTTCTTTGTGTTCACTGCTTTTATAAGACTCATTTTTCTCATGTTCTTTATGCTTTTTGACTTAAGATGGAGGGATTAAATTTCACCCACAAAAGATTTGAAATTATTCTTCCTAGTTCTTCACATAGCATTAAAAATGCACACAGGTATTGGAGCATGTAGAAAAGGCAGCACACGTTGCTCAGCCATATTCAGAGCCACCTGCTTTGAATGGGGTCTGATTGAATCACGTGACGGCTGCTTTTCATGCTGGAGTCAGATTTGGGACACGGGGAGGGACATTGTGTGCTGTTGGTGGCTTCAGGTTATATAACAGGCGCTCATCTAGATGGGAGGGTTAGTGACTTGTGTGGCGGAGGTTGGAAAGCAACTTATGAGCTTTTTGTACATCGGTTTAAAAATTCTGACCTTTTGAGTGGTGTTTTCATTTTGTGTTTAGGATGTAGATTTGTGGTGCATAACATGGTAAATGGTTTTTCTCTGACAAATAGTTCTTTTGGGATTTGGTTTGTTTGGTTTCTGCACTCCGTAGTCCTTCTTTTGATACCAGTACATGACTTCTGAGTTCTTGGTAGGTGGACCTGTGCCCTCTACCAGCCTGGAACTGTAGCTTCTGATCTTTGTTAACTGCCCTTTGTTTGTGGTCCTTTTGATTGCGGCCATGGTGTTTCCCAAAAGGACTCACAGCATGGATTGCGTTTAGGAAGAGATCTAGATGCGAGTATCTGTAACAGTTAACAAGTGGCCTCGTGCAGGCAATCCTGACCTAGAACCTCTGGGAGGCATCCAAGTGTACACATTTTTCAGACAGGACAACAGATGTGAGGGTCTACTCTAATTAGGTAAACTGGACACTCCACTCTTTCTCAAAGTGGGTCCCTAAGCCTTGACAGGCTGGATTATTTATTGTCTTCCAATTAAAGATTCCTGGGCTCCAGTGGGAGTGGTGCCCTGGGACCAGCATCTATGAGATGCTTCCCCTCTCCCCCAATTCCCCACCCCTTTGGGATTTATATTTGGATCTCATTTTGAGAACCTCTGCTGCAGAGATTCTTAGGTGACCCAAAAGTGTAGAGCGGACAAAAGTGGAGTATCAGAAGTTCTAATATGTGCAGATACACAGAATGCTCAAAAGCAGGGACAGGTGTGTTTGCAAAAGCTTGTTTTGTCAAGAGAGTCTTTTCTCCCTTTGACTTCTCTTGTTTACACAGAAGCTACATTTCTGAATTAGGAAGAAGAAATAGAATAAAAAGAGAACAACAACAACAACAAAAGCTTTTCAAAGCAAACCAAAGCAGTGGGGAGTCAAGGTGGTTTCCTTTGTTTTACTTTGTGATGCCTGTTTGACCGGCTTCTGGTTGTCTGTCTAGTCCTCCAATAGGAGGATACAAAGATTTGTGGATCTGGGGTCTGTGGGATGGGCTTCCTGTTTCTTGCCGGCCCTGTAACAGTCTACTTGCAGTCTTAAGTTGGGTGAGAACATGGCCAGCAACTTTCAGTTTAGCCTAAATGCCCACCTCCATATTTTCTTGGCCACAATCCCTCAGCCTTCTTTACCATCCTTAGTTCTTAACCTAATTTGAGTCCATAAACATTTGAAAGATCTTTAAAACCTGTTTCCCTTGCATTGCTCTGAGTATCCTATATCACCAAGGGCCATGGTATGTTTTATCATTTCTGCACATTACTTTCTCTTGTGTGACTGAATTTTGGGGGAAAAAATACTCGATCTGTGGATATGAAAAGAGAAACATATATGTGTTGCATTTAAATGAAAAGCCCCATTTGTTTTGTATATTAGATTCTAGCCAATGAAAATCCAGGGAATAAGGATTTTTGTAACCACAACGCGGTGTAGAACTTCACCATTTTTGTTTTGAGTATAAATATTGAGAATAGTTTTGTTTGTTTATGCCAGGGAGTTTTACAGAAAAAGCCTTTCAAATGGGGTGCAAAACCTTCCCTGGGTATTTGTAAAGGCTTTGCAGAATCATACATAAAATAAATTGTCCATTTGATTTGAGCAAGTTTTGCAATTATTTGTGGCTTTCGTGGGGGCTTTTGAAGGGCATTGTATATATCTACCAGCTGGTTTTCCTCTCTTTTTTTTAATATGACAAAATGGAGAGCTTTGTACACATCCCTTGGGAAAACAAGCAGTAAAGTGTATCAGGTAGCTAAGTTGTGCTATTTCAACTGTGTTTTTTTTAAATTTAAATGGGTCATAATTTGTGAATTTCATCTCACATATTTTTATGTTTCAAACGAAGTTTTTTATCCCATCCTTGTGTAGTGGATTATTTTTTATAGATAGCCCCACTCAGTGTTTTAGAGAAATAAAACATACAATGACCTAATTAAAAATATATGCCACCCTTCCTGGGAAAAATGTGCTTTCTTCTTTTTTTTTAATATTGTGTCTTGTAACAGTCCATTTTATTATCATTTAAAATATATTTTAACATAATGACAATTAATTTTGTCAAAATCTGTAATGTTACTTCCCCTTTGTTTTTGTGACAAAATTGGGATTGCTCTAATTTTCTTCTTCTTTTTTTTTTGTTAGTCCTGGGGCTTGAACTCAGGGCTTAGGTGTTGTCCCTGAGCCTTTTCATGCTTAGAGCCGGGATCTCAGATCTTAGATCTCAGCCTCTTGAGTAGCTAGGATTACAGATGTGAGCACTTGGTGCCTGGCAAGATTGTTATTTTATATGTTGTTAATCCACTCATTCACTCAGCAGAGCTTTTAGACCCAGTCGTCGAAGTCATAGGCCTTTTCCTTAGTTCCTTTAGCTGTGGACTAGTAAACAAGAATACCAACCACAAATATGTAGACAGAGGTATGTGGATAACTAGAAATATGGATGATATGCATGCACATACATAGATATAGGTAATATATATAAATGTACTTATATTTCAAAATAATAATAAATCTGCAAAAATGGAACAGTACAGTGGACTTGTGAGCAAGCTGAGATACATGGTCTTTTATGGGCTGGTCAAACAGGGCCTCTAAAAAGATGATGCCTAAGTTGAGACTCTGAATGATAATAACCATTTCCCTGTGGGGATGGTTAATATTGCATTTGCAGTGGTTTTTTGTTTTTTTGTTTTTGTTGTTGTTGTTTTGGCTGGTCCTGGGCTTGAACACAGGCTCTAGCTCTATCCCTGAGCCTGTTCATGTTCATCTCTACCACTTGAGCCACAGCACCACTTCCAGCCTTTTCTGAGTAGGTTATTGGAGATAAAAGTCTCACGGACTTTCCTGCTCCAGCTGGTATCAAACTGCAATTCTCAGATCTCAGGCCCCTGAGTAGCTATGATTATGGGTATGTGCCACCAGCACCCAGCTTGAACATAGGTCGTTAAGATCCTCACATAGGAACATCCATTCAACTCTCTTAGGCTGTAGACAGGAATCAAAATTTGCAAATGAATCAACCTGGGTACATGGCAGGAGTTGAATATATACCTAAAATACACATTAATCGCCTCATCTATTTTAACTTTTTATTCTGTGATGAGAAAGCATGATTATGGAAAAGCATAAATCTTGTCCCATTAAGGGCCAAATTGAAGTTCATATTTGCTGTGAGAAGATAGTTCATCATGCTTTATTAAGTGATATACAGATTGTAATTGTCATGTGTACCACCTACGTAATTAAAGCCTTCAAGCTCAAGTGTTCATATGCCGAATTCTCTGTGAATACTCTTTGGAAATCTTACATTTCACCCTGGTGAAAACTTGGCATTTAAGTTCCTCAGCTCTGTTTGTACACAACATGCAGATTCTACATGCATAGAATCAATAGTTGATTTTTAACAAAACACAAATACATAAAATTGACCAATTATACTCACATGTATAGTTCTTTCGGTGGAATCACACATTCATTTACTCCTTTCTCTCTAATTTATTGAGTGGAAAGAATTGTTTTCCAGGTGGAAAGGAGACAGAAGACATGGCATCCAGACTCACATCTTGTAAAGTGAAAAGTCTGGTGTGATTGGAGCACAGGAGGGATTGGCAGTGCAGGGTGAGTGGAGACAGCAAGGTAAATAGGGTAAGAAGCACCCTAAGCGTGTAACCCGAAGGCAGTAGGGTGTTTGTTAAAGAGTTTCAGCAATCAGAGTCTCATAGTAGTTGGAGAGGAGCAAATCTGAATGAAGCAAGGGAATCTGGGTTTCAAGGCCTTATAGATAGTAAAGGAGGGAAAGAGGTGCGAAGACCCAGATCTCTTATCTCTTGAGTACTTCCTTAGACTCCCTCTTCTGGGAAATGACACTGGGCTTGACTATTCAGGGACTCTGGAGGTGAAGCCTACTTTTCCTTCTTTGTGCTCTCAAACCTTAAAAGTTCTTACCTTGGATTTTCCCCACTGGAAGGAAACTTCCATCCTCTTTTCAAAAAAATAGTTCAATAAACTATTTCTTTTAAAACATTTTAATAAGTTTTATTGTAGGGGTGATGTACAGAGGGGTTACAGTTACATAAATTAGGTGGTGAGTACCTATTTTTTTTGAAAATGTTATCTCCTCCCTCATTTTCTCCTAGTTTTTTCTCTTCTAGCCCCCCCCTCCCCCCCGCCAGGTACTGTTTTGGACATAAACAATGTCTTGATGTTTCTTCTCTGTTAGTAAATGAATATAATTGTTTTCCTCAACATTTTTTTTTTATTTTCGAGTGGATGTTTTATCTTTTTGACTAAATCTTGAGTCTAGGGTCCATAATTATTTGGAAAGGCATAGAAAGAAAATAGACTGTGCTTCATATTTTTCAGCACTGGAACTTATTTTTTCCCCCTTCTTTGTGAAATGGGATGTAAATGGCAATTGAGGTCCTAAGGGAGTCTTGCCATGTTTTATGTTGTTCAAAATATCGCAAAACTTCAGTATTATTGTTTGAGGATGGCTTGCCTTGAGCAGAAAAGAAAAGGAAAATCTGGTCAGGACAGTTGCAGTGATAGCCAGACAGGGTGGTTTGCTAAGCATTGGGTAATGTAGAATGAGCTGCTTAACCTTCACTGACTCAGGGATGGCTCTGCAAAACCAAGGCAAACTGTTTACTCTCTTGCCAGAAAGATGCGTATAGCTAAATACGTCTGTAAAAGTGTACCAACACCACACATGTTGCCTGTGTGGACTTAGGATGGTCAGAGAAAAAATAATTTGTATGTGTCTTCTGCAGCCATTAGCGTTTACCTGTACTACATGCTTGTTACATATGTGTTGGCCACTTGAGATTTGTGAGAGGACCATAGGGACCAGGAAAGATGCGTTAACCTGTGAGAGAATTAACTGGAGAATTAGGTGGCATGTAACTTGTCAACCTTCAGAAGACAGTGCCTCTCTGATGCTTTGATAAATATGAGTCGCCAGGGGATGATGGCCTTTGCATTGATGAGGTCCAGACTGACCCAGACAGGATATGTATCGTAAGACCCTTTGTGAGTATGGATTTCATAAGTCTGCCTCTGGGGTAGTACAAAGAGGTGGATGCTTTCAGTAGGCTACAAAAGAGAACAAATTCTTCTTACATGGGGGAAAAAAAGCCTAGGTAACCTGTTCCCAAATTGCTCAGCTTCTCCTTCCTCTTTGTCATCCTGGAAATACTCAGGAGATTCTTGCCTTGGTTTTGGGTATCACATCCAAACAGGAAATTATTGAGACAGGATCAAAATACATCTGCTCCTTCCAAAGTAGGGGACCTTTCTCAGAGACCCAGTTCAGCCATGTTTTTATAGCCAAGTACCCACAAGTCTCCAGTGTGGGGATGGAAGACTGTGATTGGCCACAGTTTTTGGGATTTATTTCAAGAACTGGAATGGAGTTATCAGCATGTTATCCACTAGGAGATTCATGCCGTCTAGCTATGAGAAAACAAACCAAAGCAAGCTAATGTTCTGAGCTAAGATGAAATGATGAAGTAAATATTTCTATCACTCATTTCTATTTTTTTCTGCAACAAGCTGGACCATGCATGGTCTTTAAGTCTGAGCAAGAGAAATGTATGAGTAGATATTCTGTCCACATTGGGGCTGGTACCCACATTTCTTTAATATCCTCCAGAGTTCAGAGAAAGATGAGAGTTTTGAAGATTGGATATAATTGTAGGCTTTGCATGTATTCTCAATTGCTGGCCAAAACCAGTTTTCTTGATGTGTAGGTTAGTTATTAATAGATACGGTTATGTATTTTTATCTTGGATTTTCAGACATAACTTAAAAAGTCATATATATCATTGCTTCTCATCTACATCTTCAACTTAAATAAATGTTCTCTATGGTTCTATGTACATTAAGCAAAACACACACACACACACACACACACACACACACACACACACACACACACACACACCCATGAGACTGGATGAAAAAGTGCTTCTCAGAGTTAATATTAATTAAAGCAGTAGCATTTTCTTGCTGGGCTTATTTAACTCCAAGATCATGAATGATTGATTTGTAAGAAGAGAGCCTTTTCCACAGAGAAAGCCCTGCATTGAATTTGAGATGCTACCATCTGAAGATGCCACTTCTCTTTCATGGCATAAGCAAATGAGTAGAAGGTGGTTTCGGAAGAGGCTGACAGTAGGCATTATGGGTTCTCTTCCTAGCTTCCCCAGTAGCTTGCCTTGAGCATGTGGACCAACTCCTGAATTCCTCTAATGTATAAAATAGTAAAAGAAGATGAAATAGTGTGTGTTTGGAAAAATGGAACTAAATGGATATAGGATATTTATGATTGTCACTGTGGTGGTTCTGATTATTATCACTAGTAGTATTTGCTGGTCTTGGGGCTTGAACTCAGGGCCTGTGTGCTGTCCCTGAGCCTCTTGCTGTTCAAGGCTAGCACTCTACCACTTGAGCCACAGTGCCACTTCCAGCTTTTTCTGAGTAGGTTATTGAAGATGAGAGTCTCATGGACATTCCTGTCTGAGCTGGCTTTGAAGCATGCTTCTCAGATCTCAGCCTCCTAGGTAGTTAGGGCTGCAGATGTGAGCCATTGACACCTGGTAGTTCTGGTTATTTTTGAAGCAAACTTGAAGTATAACAAGACTGTTGCTAATCAGTGGGGAAGTCAATGAAAAGGATTAAAGAATGTTACATTGTAACTGCGATCCAAGGGACATGGACTGCCTAACCCAGGTTCTGAGTTGCTGTCATCTGATTGAAGAATGCAGTTATGCTGGGGAGAAGAGGTCATATCTATCTAGGGATAACTCACACATAAAATCTGTTTTGTGACACTTTTTATTTATTTTCTGTTTATTTTATTGCCGAGGATTGAACTTGGAGCCTGGCACTGTCCTTAGCTTTTTTGCTCAAGGCTGGAGCTCTACTAACTTGAGCCACAGTTCCATTTCTGGCTTTTTGGTAGTTAATTAGAGTTGAGTCTCTTGATCATCTATTCCTGCTCATTTCAAACCTTGATCCTTAGATCTCAGCCTCTTAAGTAGCTGGGATTATAGGCATGAACCACCAGCATCTGTCTCTCTCTCTCTCTCTCTTTTTTTTCAAACCAGAAACTATTGAGCTTGAGATTTGTAAATTAAGTTCATTTGGTTACATAGCTTGCAAATGTTGCACTGTATTTAGAATATTCTTCTGCATAATTCCCAGTGAATCTCAGTCTATACTTGCCTTATTTTGAAACGAGTAATTATTTAAGTTATGGAGACAGATGTCTTGTGTCAAGCTAATACTTATGGCCTGCTTGTGATTTAATCTCTTTAGTTAATAGTGGACAGACATAAACTCGTTATGGACTTCTGTTAAGCTAGGTCTAAGTTGTTCTTTTCAAAGTTGCGGGAGTGTGGAATGTCAGGTAACTTTACGATTCTACTGGCATTTTCATTGTGTGCACAGCCCATTGGAGGAGCTGAAGAAACAACCATCTAACAACTCACATAACAACAAGAATAACTCCTGGGATGCTTCCTCTGGGACTTGTACCTTGTGCTGGGTGCCTTGGGCAGAGGGAGAGCAGTCTGCCCTCAGAAAGCATTTTGTTCAGTGGAACAGAGAGGAATTGCTTGATAATCCTGAAAATGCAAAGTTAACATCTCTGAAAGCCCCATTATGGAATAAGACCAGACACATGGGCAAGGAGAACATGGTATTACTCGTCAGGGGGATAAGGAAAGCTGTCCCATGGGGGTGCTAGTGTCTTTGAAGGTTAAAGTGAGAGAAGACAGGGCAAGTAGGGAAGTGGAGAGGTGTGAATACATGGGAAAGTGTTCTATGGAAGGAATCTCCTGTTCGGATTGGACATCGGGAATGCCAGTGGTGTGCTCGAGCATTGGTCAGGGAGGTGACCACAAGTAGAGGAAAGAAAATGAAGGGGGTGGCCTGTGATATTACCGAGATGGATTTGAAGGCCACCATCAAGAAAGCTCTTCTTGCCATCAGGGTAATCCTGTCTGCCCTACCACAGTGCTTAATATGGGTGATCCAGGCCTAGGCAAATCCGTATGTGGTAGTCCCTGGCTTTAGGGATTGATTGGTCCTCTGATGGTCCCAATCATGACAAATCTTAGCAGGCTTTTTTGTAGACTTACATCTGCCATTGGAAGTGATGGAGAAGCAAGTAGGTCCAGGAATCCTATGACCATGAAAGAAACCAGTTTTAGGATAAGATAAATATGGAGAATCTTTGTTGCTGCTAATGTAGTGGCTCTATTGGACCTGGTTCCTTGGAAAGCTGCCTTGTTCCTGTTACCTTCCTTGTTATTGTGGGTGTCATTGCAGTGGCTTGAACTCAAAGCTTAGGCATTGGTCTCTGACTTCTTCTTCTTTTTTTTTTTGTTATTTATGTGGGGCTGGCTTGAACTCAGGGCCTTGACACTGTCCTGATCTTTTTTGGAAGTTAATTGGAGATAAGGGTCTCATGGACTTTCCTGCTTGGGTTGGATTTGAACCATGATCCTTAGAGCTCAGCTTCCTGAGTAGCTAGGATTACAAATGGTAGCACTGGCACCCCTCACCCATTGCCTTTTTTTTAAATTGTAAAGGTGATGTACAGAGGGGTTACAGTTATGTAAGTCAGATATTGAGTCTTTTGAACCGTGTCAGCCCTTCCTTCATTTTCTCCAAGTTTTGTTCTCTCCCGACTTCTCAGCCTAGGTTAAGTGTCCTCCTGGATCTCAGGCTACACAGGAATGCTGTTGAAGTTCCCTGGCTCTTCCTAAGGCCAGGCACGTGCACAAGCCTAAAACAAGGCATTGCCAGCAGTCATTACTGAACTAGTGGCAAAACCTCTTCAGAATCTAAGATGTGTCCCAGCTCTTCTTGTACTTGGACTCAACTCCTAGACAGTCTTTAGTTAAGGCCAGGGCAGAACAGACTACTGTGGAGAGCATGAATATATGAGGAATCACTGACTAAAGGATAGTGCATAGCTTATCCCAGTTGACAGGTACAGTCTATTTCCTGGGATGTTTTAATGGATCATTCTTGAGCTGAGATACATATAAAATGTTGAATTGAGTATTTAGAGGTAAGGGTGGTAAAGATGGAATGTATATTGATTAAGAAGAGACAGATAAGTGTGTGTATGGCGGAGGAGTGAAGAACAATGAACGATATATAGTATTGGATGGAAGACTACTTCAAGATAGATTTAAAAAGGACATTTCTGTGGTCCCATTAAAGTGGATTTGGTATGTGGAGAAAACTCATCCATGTACCCTTCAGTAAGCAGCTTGGTTGTTCGTGCAGGAAACACAAGCATTAGGATTTTTTATTTTATTTATTTTATTTTTTTGGCCAGTCTTCCAATTATGAAGCTTGATTTTTTTTTCCCTCCTCTCAATTGGGGATGATACAACCTATCTTGATAGTGGCTGTGAGTGTTAAAAAAAGCAATTTACTAACAATGCTTATAATGGTAGTAAATATCTAAATAACCTGCTCTTCAAGATGGGGAGGGGGATTGTCAACTTCTATAGAATAAATGTTCCCACCAGTATTGGTTTTGAGTTGTCCATGTGTTTTGGCATCAAACCTATAGTTGGGAAGATACATGTAATGCCAGTATAGTTTGCCAGGTTCTAATTTCCCTTCTTCCTTTTACATCAGATATATACTGGAAAAGTTGAGGACACTTTGTGATTACTGTATTTTTAAAGATACTTTATTCTTAAGCAAAATCAATCCTTATTCTGTTTCTTCTACCACTAATATGTTAAGGTTTGTTGGATGGCAGTGATATCTCTGTCATAGTTTGTACAGTTTTATTACTGAATCAATAGAAAGACAAGTGTTCTCTGAGAGATGCTTGAGGGAGGTGAAGAAACAGCACTTTTTTTTCTATTGGATTCCTTTGAAATTAACATCACTCCATTCTCAATTGCAGTACCTCACAAAAGTCAGTTCTAGGGAGTGGACGATAGCTTAGTGGAGGTTAAAGGCTTGCGTTTGATGATCAATACTGGTCCCCTTGCCCCAGTAAATGTGAACTGCAGCATATATAATTCTTAATTTTTTCTCTAAAATTCTGCAACCTTTTTCTTTTCAAGCAATCACATTCTGTTTTTTTTAATATGATCTTTTCTTCTATTTTACCGAGAAAAGACCCTACTTTATGTCAATTCTAAATAACAAATGCCAAAAATAAAAGTACTGATAGCACAAAATAAATGGTATCTGCTACCCTCCCCCACTTTCTGCCTTTCAGGTTCCATAGTGACATTATTTTTAACTTACATATAATTTTCATGATTGTTCTGGAGAGTGGAAATAGCCGTTCTCATTTAATGAATGAAAATACATACAATCTGAGACATCAAATAATTTCTCCCAAATTCTCCAGGTAGCAGTCGGCACAGCACACCACTTTGAGTAGCATTCACAAGGTAATGGTTTAAAGATGGGTAGTGAATGCATCGGGTTTATTTTCTTGAGACAGACTGAGCAGCCTGAGAACATTTGGTGCTCAGAGGGAGGAAGTGCTAAGAGGGGAAAACAAGTCTGAAAGGGAAAGAAGGATAGTTCAAAGACCAGTTTCCCCTGCTTCACAATTCTCACTGGTGCCAGCTCTAACTGCGTATGTTTGCTTTACTTGCAAGATAGAATCATCGCGCCAGAATTCAGGCAAGTCTGTTTTGGAGGATGCATTAGTCAGGGTATGTGAATTATTGGAATAAACAACCCCCAAACTTCAGTAGCTTAACTCTCTCCCTCTGGTGTTGCAGAGCAATGCTGATGACTCTTTCCTACCTGTGGTCTTTCTGGCCTTGGTTTCCCCAGTCCTTAGCTCTGCTGGTCCCTAGGACCTTACTGAAATGCTAGATTTTAATAACAGGTTGATCAATGAAGGGAGAGAACAAAGATTATAGAGGATGCTTGGGGGGGGGTAGGGCTGGAAAAGACAAGCATTACTTAGACTTTGGTTCTGTTGGCCAAATCTTAGCCATACAGTTCCACCTGACTGTAAAGGAGGGAGGTAGACTTTTGTTGGTCAGGAGAATGGTGGATGGTTGAAAACATAGTCCATACTTTACTGCATAGTGTTACACCAGCAGCCTGAAAGTTTGGGAGCCACTAGTTTTCAGAGGGATTGGGTTTTTGCAGAGAGACTTTAGATGTGGCCCTTGCTCAGCCCCTGGGGACATTAGGTTTTGGGCTTACTGCTGGCTGGAGGAGCTGTTTTTTGCCTTCGGTGAGGCAGAGCTGGTATTGTTTTGAGACACTGAATGAAGGACATTGGTCATGGAGATGAAACAGACTTGCTAACTGGAAGTGGATAAAAAAGTTCTTTTGGATTATGGGTTTCGGTGGGAAATTTACAGTGTTTCTAAGAATAAAAAGGAAAAAAATAATGCAAGAAGGAAAAGGTAATGAAGCAGTGGGTAGGAAGGAGATTATGGCCAATCTCTCTTTTGGAAACCCTTTGTTATGGCTTATTTAATTAAACTTCATTTTAATGAAACCAATTTTAATGCAACCATTCCAGTGAATAACACAGATTTCTTATATGTATATAATATTTAGCTTGTATAATTTTCACCTTAAGTGTTGTAACATTTTTCACTTGCAAAACTGATGATTACAGTTTAGGTCTCCTTCTGTCACCTAATTGTGGTCTATTTTTGGTTTCAGAGCAAGGCTGAAAGTCCTGTAGCATACCTTGACTGAACAGGAGAACAGGAGGTTGGGGGGAATGTGGGACTTCTTATAACAAATTACAGTTCATCCCATACAATGCAGAAGATTCACTGAATCTTCTTGTGATTTGCTTATATATTGTTTTGATCTTTTTCCCTTCCCTGTATTTACAAAGCTTGCAGTATTTCTTTTCTTTGGCTTTCTTATTTGTAATTGCAGATTTCTCAGTTTCTTTTGTGTACCACTTGCCTTCTCAAATTTGGCCTGACAGTTTTGCGTAGCTGAACGATTTATCGAGGACAGATCAACTGAAATGTGGCTCTACTTTAGTAAAGCAGAAGGAATGACATAAGGTTAGGTGACTGATGTGTGAGTTTTTGAATTTGATTTGGTTTTACATGGAAAGGTTGAAGCAATGATCCATGTATTCTAATAAAAATCATCAGTACAAATCAAATAAAATCTGGCTTAGTGGCTATTTTCCCACTGTATCACTCACGGCTAGTCTGTGCTGTTACACACCACATTTGGCAGGCATTGCTTTTCCCCACCAAAAAAATAAAATAAAATCTTATAGTCACGTTGCAATCTTTGCTCTGTTAGGAAGGCATCTTTTCTAATCAAACTTTTGCTAATCTCATCAGATGAATCATTCTTCTCTCCTTGACAGCTCAGGTTTCCCTGGCTTCTTTCCTTGCTTCTTGATTTCTTTCATGATGCCTGGTTATTGTCAGTCTTCAGGTCCCTGTGTCCATCTCCTTCAAACCAATGACATGTCTGCCATTCCTGAGGAAGAATTATGGCTTTTTACCATGTGAGACATGCAACATAGCCTCTCAGCTCGCTCTGACTGTGAGACATTACTGACCAGACGGGCAAAAGGCAGGAGGCGTCTGAGTGTAAGGAAGATGGAATGAAATGTATTTTACCCCTTCTCATGAAGTTCGTGTATTCAGCTCTGAAGAATGTCACTTGATGCTATCCAGTTGGTTTTAGTTCCTGCCCCCAAAGCCAACCTGGTATAGACACAGTGCCCAGTGTGTGCTCCCTACTTGAGTTGAGTGTATGTTTTAAAACCCTTGAAAGGGAAAGTACAGGCAGCTGCTTGGTTTGGAGGAAGCCCTGAGCCATTTTTGTCATCATAGTCCCGGGGCTCTCTGTTACATGGATGCCACATTTGTGCCATGGTGAGGTGTAAGGTGTTTGGGGTCCCCAAAAGGGGATGAGCACTGTTCTCACTGCTGACAATCATTTAAATTCATGTCACCAGAAATGGAAATGCTATCATTATTCTGTTGTCTGACTCTCCCTTTTTTAACAAGTGTTCCAGTGAACTCTATCCAGTCTTTGGTTGCTTGTTGGAAGACGTTATGGATTGTGCAGGAAAGGAATAATGTAAGTCTCAGGGCAAATGATCTAAGGATATCTTCCATTGGCCCGCCTGTGCCCTCCCTCCCTCCCTTCTCTCTCTCTTTTTGTATTCCTATAGAAAATGATTTTAGAGAGCTCATATTTAACCTCTAACTTCCCTTGATCTCAGTTTCATACTTTAAATGATTCCAGATGTATCATTTTAATTAAAATGCATTTAGAGAGTAAAAATAAAATGTAGAAAGAAGGCAGCATAATAAAAAAATGATTACATTATTGTGAGGTAAAATGTGGAATCCTTAAATCATCAGACTTCTTGGATTGGATGTACCAATTGACACAACGAATGGGTCCATCTCTTTTAGACACAATTGTTCCTTAGTATTAAGACACCATTAGGAACTGCGGCAGTGGCTCAGACTTGTAATCGTAGCTGCTCAGGAGGCTAAGATCTGAGGATCACAGTTCAAAGCCAACCCAGGCAGAAAAAACTCTATGAGACTCTTTAGTTAACTACTCAACACTGGAAGTGGAGCTGCGGCTCAAAGTGGTAGAATGCTAATCTTGAGCAAAAGTGTTCAGGACAGCACCCAGGCCTGGAGTTCAAGCTCCACAACTGACCAAAAAAAAAAAAAAAAAGGAACATTAGGAAATTCAAGTGTGTTATTGTACATGTATGCTGATTTCTCACATACACACATGTGTCTACACCCACTACACACATGCATGGCAAATCTCTGCTTTATGTTTGTCCAGGATTTGGGTAACAGGAATTATGAGGAAAATTTCCTAAGCCTTCATAAATCAAAGTTGAAATCCCTTAGTACTGTTCAGTTTATAAAATGATAAGGCTTTATTCAGAGTATTATAGGGACCATTTCTCCATTGCATTGCTTACAAGTTAACTTGCTCCATCCGCCTATTATGGAAAGGCTTTACTGCAAGGCAGACTTCCTCCTAATCTTTTCTATGGTCCAGCATTGCTCCTCATCTCCTTAGCTATTTGATTGAATGTGTGGATATATTTATTACAGCTGTCAACCCCACTAACATGGTAGCTGTTTCTCATTTTCAATTTTCTCAGTTTTTGAAGGCAGCACTACAGTTTTCTGCTGTCCTCTGTGTGGATGTCACTGGGCCTGTTGCTCTTTGCTGAAAGGCGTCTCTCCATATTGGTGTGTAGAATGTGGGGAGAGGAGACAACACAGCCGGTTAGGATAACATGGCTCCAAGTGGATCACTCTTCTGTGTGATTTGCACATTGCATTGAATTCACAAGTAGACTGCTCAGTCTTGGCTGAATGCCAGGTTAATAAGATACTTTGTTTAACATACTCTGTTTTCTGTCTTCCCCACCCTGACCTAGGTTGCAAGGCTACCACTAATGTCTGTGTCCCTTAAAATGTTTCTAGAGTATAAATAAACTATTGAGTATTTCTTATCAATTCCAGTTGGACAGCAGTGCCTGTACTTCCATGGATGTGAGACTTGGGATCACAGAAGAGAGGAGGATAGTGAAGCTAGCTGGTAAACTGTTGGTGGTGGTCAGGAATCAGGATGAAGACAGTGAGAGGGTGGAGGGCATTTTCACTTTTGTATTTTGTATTTTCATTGTTTTCAGTGAGCACATAATTAAAGATTAGTTTCAGTGCTCTCAAAGAACTTCTCCACGGATTGTTGATGAGTTAAACTATACCCAGGAGAATTTGCATGGCATTCTGACTAGGCAACAAATATGAGAGAGAAAGAGACGGACCTACCTCCTGCCATGAGGCTTTGGTGTGATATCCTGGAAGGAAGCAATTCACGTCATCTGGAACAGGAATGATGACAAAGCGTAAACTGAGGAACATTCCATGGAAGAACTTGTCTGTATTCCTCCATAATGTCCTTATCACAAATAGAAGGACCGAGGAACTATTATTGAATAAAATAAGTCACATTGACAGGACAAATATACTACTATGATCTGGACTGGATCTTTTACCAAAATGTCTCAAATTAAGGATTAGATAGATGCATCAGAGATTAATTTCCTGATGCTGATGACTACACTGCTTTTGTTCTTCAGAATTTCACATAGTAACTGATTCCATGTACTTGCAGATAGTTCAATAGAACACATTAGGTAAACTACATTGTAGTTAAAACCTTTTAAAATAAAAAAATAGAGAAACATAGGACATTATGGTATTTATAGTTTATCTTTTCTTGATTAGTTTTCAGGTAGGGCCAAAGTATGTGGTATTTAGTGGGATTCATTAGGGCATTCTGATGGTCAGCCAGCAGTTGGGAATCACTACTGTATAAATTACTCTTTCCCACCGAGTTGATAGAATCATTTTGAGATTAGTCAGATGCCACAAGTGTTATAAGAGGAACTCTTTCAAAATGTGAATGAATGAATAAAAAATTGGTCTTGTTTAGTTTGGGAACTTTGAACAAGGTAGAAGGTTGTCCAACTCTTGTCCAGTTTTGGCCTAGTCAAAGCATATCAACGAGACTGCTCTGAATATGCCACAAACATTGAATGTTTTACTTCTCATAATTCTGATGAACAAAGATGTACTATGGTTAACTATCAGATTGTAAATGGAGGGAAACTATGTACTATTGAGTGCAAGGAGTAAAATAAAAACAGTCCTCCTAACCCCCCCCATCCAAGCCATTATGATTTCATATTTTTAAAGTATTTCAAATTTATTTTTCACCAACTGCTTCCCTTTAGCTACGTATGGAAGTAGATTCATCGAACTGTAAACAGTTTATACATTTATACAGTTCTCCCTTGTCTGTGTTTGATACCGATTTGCCTCTTTTTAATTGTAACCAAGATAAAGAATTAGTAGTTTAAAACAGTAGGAACTGCCTGATCTGCTGTGATCAAGGAATTAGATAATCTGGGTTGTTTGCTTAAGGGTTGTGTGTCTTGAGACTTTTATAGGGCAGTATTAAAGCACTGAGCCTTCTTATTATGCCAATACCCAGAAGATTGCTTTAATGAGAAGTAAAGGGCCTTTTTCCAATTACAAGGGAATAACTGTATTAAGTTCCTGTGTTATGTCAACCTGCTTTGATTTGATTACTGGGAAAGAAATGGATTTATCTGTCACTGTTACTTAATTAAGCCTTCTCATTGATGTTTTGCAGAGTAATATAGTGTGGTTTGCACATTTGAGCCTAAATACAGAGAAAATTGGCCTAAAACTAAGACACGACCCCCAAAGAGAACATGGGTGATTGATTGGCTGTCATTGCCAGGTCATAGGATGCGGCCAGTGGTCAACAGGTGGAAGGATGAAAAGGATGAAATAGAAGTCTTCTGGGAGAAGCTATGCTAAGCCAAGGTGACTGTGCTAGAAAACTGGAGTTTAGAATCTCATACTGTTGGCTTCTCCACTGTCAGTGAGGCATCCTATGAAATAGGGAGTAAAGAGAGAGGAGATTGGAAGACATTGGTTAAAAGTATAACAGGGAAAGAATACAAGAAAAACTGAAACAGAAAGAATGCCATTGGGGAGAACTTAGAACCTACAACCTACAACCTAGATCTTCACACCCTGGCAATATAGCGAGGTCTGCTGGGGAAATGAGGAAAAGACAAAACAGTCGTATGCTTCATCTTGACCTTTCCTACGGCAATGTATTTAGTACATTATTAACCAAATATGCATTTTCAATATTTCTATTTCTTAATGATTTCACAACATAAAAATTACATGTGATTTGAAAAATACACTAATTCAGTCTACAAATCTTCAGAGTTAGGTGTCCTGTCCCTATAGAAATGAAAACAATGCTAACTTCATTTCTTTTTAAAAGGGTTTTGTTTCCTAAAGTGTTCGCCTCTTATTCCTCACACTCAGTTGTGTGTATTTGTAATCGTATCTTTAATATATCCTAAGCACACAGATGAAAACTTGCCCAGTTTAACAGTGCCTTTAATTTGTGTACTTTGAAGCTTATCTGTGTGATGTTGAAGTTAGATGGACCATCTGCCTTCCCCCACTCTTACCTTTTTTGTTAAAAAAAGAACAAAACAAAAAACAAAAAACTGGGGCTTGAACTCAAGGTCTCGGTTCTGTCCCTGAGATTTGTGCTCAAGGCTAGCACTCTACCACTTTGAGCCACAGCTCTGCCTCCAGCTTGTTGTGATTAATTCTCATGGACTTTCTTGCCTAGGCTGACTTTGAACCATGATGTAAATCTCAGCCTCCTGAGTAGTTAAGGTTACATCTTTATCTGTGGTGACTTACTTCAAGTTGATAGTGTTAACTGATTTGGAATATTTAGTCTTCAAGAATATTATCTTATTAAGAATGATTCTTACGAATGGCCTTTTGACTTGTCAAGTTTCAGAAAGTCAAAGCGGACCCATTTGACTCAGAGTAATACTTCTGTTGTTAATGGCTCGTCTCAGCTCTTGCTCTTAGAATGCTTGGCTTCTACAATAAGGAAGAAGGTTGGAACTAGCTTGTCCCAGCTGTTTTGTTGTTCTTATTGTTCTTGTTGTTGGTTTGTTTTCTTGCAGTGTTGGAATCCAACAAAGGCCTCGAACATTGGAGGCAAGTGCTCTACCACTGAGCTCCCTTCATCTCTATCTCTAGCCTCAAACTTTTGAAAATGTTTCCAAATAACACATAGTGCCTCTCTTTCTCAGCTTCACAATGACTATTCCAAGTACAATGTTATTCAAGTTAGGTTATCATTGACAACTCCAAATTATAGGGATTGATATTCAGTAACAACTTCAATGTTACATTTGTTTGAATTTCTCAATTGATCTGTTCCTGTTGAATTTTCAAAATGATCTGTGTTTCTAAATAAGGATCATTGCTGACATATCTATAGCATAACAGCTGTGTACTTCTTTTTGTTACTTGAGTATTAACTGAATTTCATGCTACATAAAAACGTTTTCTCTGTTTATTTTTTAATACTGCACAATAGAATTAATGCCGTTTTAAAATATTTAAAATTTATACTTATTTGGAAAAGTAGTTTAGTTTGAACTTCAGGAAAATAATACTTTTGTTTAAAGACACATTAATGTATGTTAATAAAAGCTAACATATAGTCGGGGCGCTGGTGGATCACGCCTGAAATCCTAGCTACTCAGGAGGCTGAGATCTGAGGATCGCGGTTCAAAGCCAGCCCAGGCAGGAGAGACCGTGAGACTCCTATCTCCAATAAACCACCAGAAAACCGGAAGTGGCGCTGTAGCTCAAGTGGTGGAGTGCTGGCCTTGAGCTGAAGAGCTGAGGGACAGTGCCCAGGCCCAGAGTTCAAGCCCCACAACCGACAAAAAAAATAAATAAAATAAAAGCTAACACATTACCGTTATTACCCTTGGAACAATTTTTCTCTGCTGTCTGGTCCCCTGGGATATCCAGTTTTTTACACACACACACACACACACACACTCTGTCTCTCATTTTACCCCATCCCTCCTTTCTCTCTCTTTCTTCTCTCCCACTTTATCTTTCTCTCATTTTCAGAGTCAGATCTATTTGAGGTAGAAATCCATTAGCTCTGAGTAAGCCAGAACCAACATCAATGATCTGAATGTGTAAAGGTCAGGTCTCCATCCTTTGTGTTTGCCACATCTTCAAATGAGTATGGAAAGGATGATCACCTTACCTTTGCCTTTTGCGTAGTCTGATTTGGGATGTGCTGGAGTTTCTTGTCAGTGCTCAGATCATTCACCATGAAGCATCATCTCTTGTTTCTAGTAAAAACATAACTGAACAAGATCATGGTTGTGTAGGCATGATCTATCAATAGAGACTTGAGCTTCTCATCTCTCTTCCCATGCCTGTACTAGTACTCAAATTTGACTTCAGATTACTCTACTTAGAGCTCTTCTTCTACTTGGTGCTAATGAAAATGTGCACATCCTTAACACACGCTTTGCTGATGAAATATTTTGAACTCTAAATTCATCTGGCACTGATGGAGAGCATATGCCATCTCAGTTTGTGTAGAGGGCCCAGCCAAGGGTTCTTCCTGGACTAGGAAATTTGTAGGAACCACAGATGTACCCAGTCTGGGAGGCTCCGTAATGGTGTAGAGGATATTTAATAGTGTCTGTTGTGGCAGGGAGGAAGATCCGATGGTGTAGACTCCAACATGTCTCAGAATAATTATCTTTTCCTGGAAGAACTTACTATCCTCAGTCCAGAATGCTTACTATATATGTAGATGTTTTTCTTTAGGAAATCAGCCTATCTTCACAGTAGCAGGAATTTGTAGACGGGTAGGGTGATACAAAATGCCACTGGATTGTTTCTGTGACTTCAGGATGTTGGGTATCAGGCGTATTTTAGGCTCAAAGTATGGGAAGGACTGAATCACATCTCTGCCTCTCACCAGCACAATCTATATAATATTCATATTCAGTCTTAAGCTGATATTGGTTGGCCAGTATAGATTCCCTGCACCTTGCCTCCACAGCACAATGGTTTAAAAAGAAGGAATATTCTAATGCTGAGCTAAGTCACTGAACAAATCTACTGCTTACTGAAATTCTGTGATTTCATGGAGAAATTCCACTTGTGTGTAAACTTTTTGTGTTTCTAAGATCATCACTAATCTGTTTAGCAGAACTAGGAATTCTAAAAAAAGTAAGTTTTCCTAAAATCATTCTTTTTAGATATGTCAGGGGTTTAAATAGCTCAGATAGGTGAGACTATTGACAGATTTAGGTAGTTAAGGCATGGTTTGTTTACTTTGGGATGCGACCAGTTATTCTGGGCCATTTACTGTAACAACTAGGGATGCCAATACCACTCTCCCTTTATCTTCTCTTCAGTACCCTCTTGGGTGGGTCTCCAGCCTTAACTTCTGTTCCCTTTGACCCCAGGGGCCCCATGACGTTTCTAGGTTGGCAGATGTCCTCAGGGCAAAAATCTCCTTTCCTCCTCCCTGGATTCCAGCCTTCACTTTGATTTTGGCTTGATGATTCTTTTCCTATCTTGTCAGCTCATTAGTATTTTAAAGAAGTAAAAAAAAAATGTTATCCATCATTTTTAGTTTTCTGTGGGAGAGTTGTCCAAATATACTAGCCTGTCCTATTTCCAAGAATGGAAATCAAACTCGCTTATTTCATAGTTCACAAAAAGAAGTTCAGAGAGGCCAAGGAACTGGGGAAGACAAAATCCTGTCCAGTTCTAGCACTCTACCTCATCTCCCAATCCGGGTTTTCTCACTGTTGGCCACCCTGTCTGAGCCTTTCTACTTTACTCTCTACGAAAGCAAAGTGGAGATTTGAGTAATGAATGTGGATGAAAAAATCCATAGAAATTAAGAATTGTATCTTTATATCCTTGCTAAATAGAGTCTTTGGTCCTAGTTTTGCCCAAATTAACTTTTATATTTTGGCACTGAGATGCTAGGCATTTCAGGAGAAGAGAGCCGTCATGCAGAACTAATCAACTAAAACAAGAATTGTGGACTGTCATGTTGCCTTTCAGAGCACCTGTCAATCCCTTGAAAGTTAAGCCTGGCCTAGTTGGGATAAAATAAGAAATTAAGAAAAAAAACTCTTCTGAACAACTGAGTCCATAATTTGGGTCCACCAGTTGCCTCTTTCCTTTTGCCTTGGGTATTGTCCATACAGAGTTGGAGAGGGGAGAATTGGATATCCAGACAGCCTTTTCCCAGGCAGATTTTCATTTGTTGCTGTATTATATTGCCTGTTTATTTTTCAGACTCATCATCCAGATGTAAATACTTGCTACGTTGTGCTGTTTTAACTCAATGAGCTTCTCTCCCTGGTTCTGTACCATTCAGGGTAGTGAGAAGTACTTACGAATCAAGCATGTTTCTTTCTTCTGAAGTGTGTGTATCACATGGCATGGAATAAATATGTGGTTACATAGCTGCATGCATAGGTGCCCATATATTATTTGTAGAGGGAATCCTCTGTATACAATGAACTATAATATTGACCCAGCCCCACAGACTTTATCAGTGTGTCTTTTATTGATATTGTGAAAAGTTTTATCATATTTGGTCCAGTGTTGGACTCCATAGACATTTTTTTCCATTTAGTTTAATACCAGGATTAGTTATGTTTCTCCTGAATAATTTGTGTGTGTTTATCTGATAGTCATTGTCAATCTTCTTTTACTCTTTGGTAAGCTTACATAATAGCTTCAAAGTGTGAATACCCTTTAGCAAATATCCAGTTCACCATAGTGTGCAATTTGATAAATTCACCTTACCTCAGACTGTGTTGTTTTAGTCATGCATTTTTGTAACCCTTTCCCTTCAATCTTTATTTTATGCATTTCATTTGTATGATTCTTTAATCTCTTTTAGGAATGACTGGATCCAAAGTCTAAAATGAATACCTCCAGAATTGACAAGAGTGGTGGCCATTTTAGTTCACTGTAGAGAGATAGGACATTTTTGTCAGAGAGTTGTATGTAGAGGATGGGGGTGGACAGCACTCTCTGGATCCAGGATCCATGAGCATCTGAGTTTTGTTTCATGTCTGCTGTTAATTGACACATTGGGCAAGTTCTCACTCCATCTCAGTTTCCTTTTCTTTCTTTTTTTTTGACTATATACACAAATCTTCTTTATTAGATTTGTTTTCTTTTTTTTATTATTGTGAAAATACCATACAGAGGGGTTACTATTACATGGGCAAGGTAATGAGTACATTGCATTGTTGCTCCTCCTTTGTTCCTTTTTCTTTACATATGTAAAACTGTGGTTCTGTTATGGCTTCTAAGCTTCTTAACAAGGTATCTGGTATGTATCTAGGCTCACTAAATGTGAGCCACCATTGTTTTTCAGGAGGAGAATAATTAATGCAGAGAGAATGGTAGTAACAAAAGTATGGTAGTATTTAAGAGTAGTACTCAGTGTTGAGAAGGGAGTAAAGGATGGCCAAGGGCAGGTCAAGTAAGGGAAGATTGCTTTGTATACTGAATGCTGTTAAAATGGGCAGTCCAAAGTAGGATTTTCATACAAGTCATGAGATGTGCCATTAGATGTCAGCATGACTTGTTCTGTGTGTCTACCTGTGTAGTCTTGTGGCTTTGAAACTCCTATGTGAATGAGAACTACCTGGAGATCTTGTGAAAAACACAGTTTTCTTGCCCTCAACCCTGAAGTTTCAAACTTAGTAGATCTGAGATGGGGCAGTCAAGAATTTATTGTATATACCACAGAATTAAAGATAAGTAAGGGAAGAAAGGTGGATTGAAGGGTGGGAATATTGAAGTGGGCGACACTGACTGTATTCATAAACTACTTTGTTATATGGTACCTCCTTCATACAACAACTTAAAGATAATTTATTTTTAAGAAGTTGATTTTGAAATGAGCACATTTTATGATTAGATATAAGCATGTGCACTTTGATATGAGATGCAGGCTAGTCTGACAAAGCTTAAGGGAGGGAAGATGGAAACAAATGACTGAAAATTAACATGTTTACCTTTCATTATGGATTACCATTATCCAGCCTATAGCTTTGTCTCTTCTTGCTATTGATAAATGAACAGCAGGCACATAGTTTTTTTTTTTTAATCCAAGAAGAAATATGCTGAGAATTTATGCAGCAGTTCTATTTATTGGGTCTAGTAGAGGTGGTGATTTTTCCTTATCCTCTAGATCTAGCAGGAAGCCAAGGGGTGGGGGAGGGGGAAAGAGTCTTTTCAAAAGAGAGCAGTAAATGGGAGGAAGCAGAAAGGAAGGCACAACCACATTAGGTCAGGAAATGAGAACGTTGGAAATGGGAAAAGAGCAGTCAGATCTGATTGGTTGGGAATCTATTTGTGAAGGAACCCAGCCAGTATTTAACCTGTTTTGAAAAAGGCTCGACTTCCAGCATTTTTAATTAGTGGATTGCTCGCTTTTGAAATTGCCCAGTTGGGAATACTCAAGTTTTGATGTGTTTTATCTCCCTGCTAATTAGCAGGCTGCCTGGTTGACCATCATTTTTCCTTTATTCAGTGGACAGAAGATGTATAGAAAGGTCTCTTGAAACACTGCAGCTCAAGTCTGGGTTCAAATGCACAAGGCACTGTATTTACAAAGAGTTCTTACTAAATTATAAATTGAATTCTAGTACATAGTTTCCTTTAATAGCATTCTTTTTTTGTTTTATGTAACTAATAGATTGTCTTTTTGTGGGGGCATTGTTAGTAGTGTTGACAGCAGAGTTGGGCAAGACCATTTTTGGTTATGGGGGTTTTTCTTTGCCTTTGTGTAGGGTATGTTACAGCATGTCTAATCTATCTTCCTTAGATACCAGTCCCCCCTCCCAACTGGGCACACTTGGGGGGCAGTATTCCCCCAAGTAGACTTCCACTGGTCTGGTAAAATAAGTTCCTGTATCTCTAGGTCTTTATCTACCTTATGTGTTTAAAGATCTTTTGAAATTGGAGAGGTAAAATGAATACAAACAATATGAAGTCTTTAGAGTTAAATCTTGTGCCTTTATTAATAATGTTTAGGCTTACCTTAATCTCAAATTAATTCAAGCTGGCTGTAATAGGTGAAAAGGAAGATACCTTGTGCCAAAAGTTGGAAAACATTCAGTGATAGAAGGATTTGACCATGCACTTGCTTTACAAAACTTAGGAGAATGAGAATTTTGTATATTTTTCAGTTGAGCATATACAGGACAGGCTAGCATGTTGGGTTGTTAAACAGCAGATCTGGGGAAAGTTTAACACTTTTTTCCCCAGGGTTGACATAGTCCCCAGAGCTTTTTCTTTATGTGCCTTAAAGCTCACAGTGCGCTGATCCTAAGTGTCCACAGGGGACAGCTGTCTACAGTAATGTTCTCTACTAAAGCACAAACCACAAGGAACTGAGAGTTAAGTGAGAGGAAGGGGGAGAGAGGGGTCGGGGCAGGAAGGAGAAGAAAGGGAGTGAGGATAGGATGCAAGAGGAAAGAGGAAGGAAAGAGCAGAGGAGGGGAAGGGAGTCAGGGGAGAGTAGGGAAATGATGGAAGAGGGGAGGAGAAAAGAGGGTGAGAAAACCAGCATACACACAAAGTTAATGGCAGTTAATCACTGTTGCCATTTCATTTCTTAATATATTCTATAACATCATGTACTCCACTATACCCCAAAATCAATCAATCAATTATACTATAATTACTTCTGCTGATAATAAAATCACAGTAATAGAAGGAATGACAGTAGACCATTAAGAGAATAAACAATATCACTGAAATGTTCGGAAACAATAAATGGGATTCTGTCTCCTGGATGGGAGTTTCACACCCTCCTCCAACTCTGTCGGAATCCTTGTGATGGCCGTCTGTTATCAACCGTGATTGAAATAATGAAACAGGGAAACTTTTTTCTGCTTACAATGAACATTTCATTTGAAACCTCACAGCCATTCCTAAATCTAGAGTGACTGATCTCGAAAACACTGTGATGTTTTAGGCAGGAAGTGTGCTAACTTCCCTGTTCTGTCCCTCTCCTGGCTGTTTCTGTGTGCAGTTGTGTTGGGAAATTTCTTCACATGGTCAGCATTAGAACTGTCTGGAGAAGAGTTTAGTGAATTTCAAGTTTCTCTTGTGCTGTTGATCCAAACAAAATATTGCTTTGTAATTTAATAGCATCTCATTGCTATCTCAAGTCTTATTTATATCCCAAAGTCAAGACTTCAGATTTAGGTCCAATGCTATGTGTAGTATAAAACAAAATTTAAAAGAAAGTTTCAATCTAGAAACCTTAAATAAATAAACAATAACAAAAAAAACCAAGCAAGCAAACAATATTTCCAGTACTCCTGAAGTGTGGTAGTAGAAGTAGATTACTCAGTATTTTTGTGTTTTGTTTTGTTTTATATTTTCTATTGCCTAGGTCTGGTCCAGTGTGGTCTATCTTGTCTAGGGAGAGAACTTCCCAAGAACCTGATGGCAAAGAGGTTGAATGAAGTAGGTTGGATAGTCACCTCAGTTCAACTTGTCTTTTGAATTATGATTGTTAGTGCATTTTGAAGTTTGTTTTGTCTAGAAGATTTTAATAAAACTTTAAGTGCAGTTTTATGTCAGCGAAACTAGAGTCTATCAGACCGTGTGAAGGATGGAAGTAATTTTTATGTGCATACCTCTGGTTCCTGAGGGTCCAGTTCATTTCTGCTGTGAATTTAAATGAGTTAATTTAAGTAGATGGGTCAGAAGCCACTATCATCATGGTAGCCCCGTGCCTGGTTCTTAATTAAAGGCAACAGGAGATTAATTTGAAACATTAATTTAAAACTGCAAATACAAAAAGAAAGAATGATTGCAGGAGAGCCTAAAGAATTTTTCTCTTTTCCCTAGATGTAGAAGACAGAAGTAGCTCAGGGTCCTGGGGGAACGGAGGACACCCAAGCCCATCTAGGGTAAGTATATCTAATCTGTTCCCCTGAAACCAGACATTCTACATATGTAAATTGACAAAGTAAGAGCAGGTTTCTCACCTACACCAGCATAGACATGCACGTACACATACATGCACACGTGTGTGTGCACACACAACTTGTACACACACATACACATATGCATACTAAATTGAAGGAAAATTCTCTGGAGTTCTCTTTTCTTCTCTTGATGGAGATATTTACTGAATTTACACCTGTTCCATTTGTGCTAACTTGATGAAAAGTCCTTTATTAAAATTTGGCTTTTACCTTTGCCCCCCTTACTGACAGAACGTTATTCTTTGTATATAGAACAACTTTAAAAAAAGGAATACCATCATTTTCTTGTCATCTCTTGGTGTGATTAGACTGTGGATTCGTCCTGAAAATCCTATTTGTGATTCTAGCCTATCAGTCATAATTCAGGTTGATTTCACTTTGTATGGATGCTGTTTTTCCACCAGTAGGGTTGTTGGTAACTAGTTGGATTTATTTGTATTTGGTTTCAAGTTTTGCT
The DNA here is from genome assembly GCF_000151885.1 of Dipodomys ordii. Classification (NCBI taxonomy): domain Eukaryota; kingdom Metazoa; phylum Chordata; class Mammalia; order Rodentia; family Heteromyidae; genus Dipodomys; species Dipodomys ordii. The sequence goes on along the minus strand of NW_012267259.1, from coordinate 6,190,238 downwards.
ATTTTTTTTCACCACTCACCGCCTTTATTTTGTTCCCTTGAACAAATGGGAGAGATTTTGGAATGAGTTCATGGGCTTGAGACTGGACCTTGTGGGATTTTGTGTGCTTGTGACCTTGGGTATGTCATTTTCACCCCTTTGTTTCTCATTTTCCCAGTTTGTACAGTGAAATAACAGAAGTGAAACATCTGTTTCACTGATTTCCTAGGCCTTCTAAAACCACAGATGATACACATAGAATGCCCCATATTGAAAGTAAATTTGGTACATGTGGTAAGGCAAACATCTCGCCTCCTCCATCTGGCTCTCTGGTGGGGAGGACGAGGCTTTACTGCAATTGGTTGTATTGGATTAGAGTTGGAGGAGGTCTCAATTTTGGCAGTAGAGGCAGGGGAGGTCATCAAGCTGTCAAAATGAGGACATTTTAGCAGGTCACAGTTATCTATTTCCACCTGTCTTTGGCATTGTGAGCCTCACAGAGTCTAGCAGGATCTCTAAGCTTACTGGGAACTTTGTTGAGCCTTACACCAGCTGTCGAGCTTGACATTCTAATGCATTATATGGATGGGCTGAGGAAATCTTTCCTCCTCCTCACGTTACAGTCTGCACTTGCAGAAATAAATCCATTCCCCTTGACAGCGAGTGGAGGTGAAGGAGCTGCGCTCTATTGTCTAGTTCATTCAGACTTACTTTGTTTCTTTTTCTCACGTACTGTACGTAATTGAGCCTACCACCATCTCCATTGAATCAAATACAAATCGAAAGAAGAAATGAAAAATAGGTAAATTTCAAATAATTATTATACTTACAATTGGGCTTTTGCAAGTAGAGCCATTTAGAGTCTTCTTGATTTAGTTTTAACTTTAGTTTGCACGTGGGAACAGTTTGTGAATGGAAGCATCAGGAGGGCGGAGGTGAAGGGAGAGAGTGGAGAGAGTGAAGTGGGCGAATATGATTGAAGTCCTTCACTGATGAATTACTTCCTGTACGAAATAGAACAATGAAACTTTAAAAACATTGTTAAAAGGAGAGGGGAGAATGGAGGAGATCCCAAAGAATAGTAGAGGAGTGGAATTTGACCAGCGTATATGTATGTATGAAATTAATACAGTGCAACTCTGTTGTACACTAATGAAGAACATTAAAGATTTTTCACATAAAAGAAAAAAAATTTATAGAGATGGAAACAAACTTTAGCTTTCATTAGCAGACAACCCTTCTTCCTAATAAATATGCTGGTGAATAGTTTCGAATCTGGGAATGATCATTTTTATTTTCCAAACCCAGGGAGTTGACACGAGATGGGTACTTGTGGACAAGTCCCTGGACAACACTGCCAACTTCCCGTCCTATCGTTAAGTGATGATTTTGTTACCTACTTGTAGCACTGTACCGAGGCTTAAATTAGGTAATACATAGTAAGTTGCTAAAGCACTGGGATGAGGATGCATACCTAATAGTAATTTGTATTGTGCAGTACCCAGTGTGGAGTGAGTGAGGGAAAACCCACCATACGGATTTAAAATGGGGCATCTTTTTACATGGCAGCATCCAGCAGAACTAGATTACAGCATCAGCTAGGTTCATTTTTATGAATGAGGGGAATGAAAACAGGGTTGTTTGTGCTGAGGGTGCCAGTCCTTCTGCAGCAAGGTGATGGCGTCTTTACATTCTTCACACAGCAGCCATCTTCGGTGGTGTGGGCCGATCCTGCCCTTTGGCTAACATGGCAACTGATACCTCTGAGTGAATCTGGCGTAGACTTTATGGGTGGTTCAGCCAGCTGAGCAATCCTTCCCTCACCTTCTCCTTTCTGGTCTCCTTATGCACTTCAGCAAAGCGAGATTTGAATCATGTCATACCAACAATTTTAACCCTTTCTTATAGGTTATCAAATTTCTCCATGGAAATTAAGTGACTAGTAAGAAAAACAATAATGTTTGAATTTTAAGTTCCCATGAAAACCAAGAGATAATTAGAATAATAGCAAAATGTTTCTTTAATATCTGTCCACTTTAAAGCCATTTTTTTAAGAGGAGGAAAGGTTGCATATTTGTCCTGCTTTAGAAATACCAATGTATGCTGAAGCTTTGACGTGCATTCATAGCTACATCTAATGTTCTTCATAGTTTTAATTAATTGTGTTAATTACTAATGCAATGAGCCAGTTCTCTTACAATTGCAATAGTAACTGTAATAGAGTGTCAAGACTTCAACATCACATAACCTAATATTGTATGTAAATAGTTAGATCTTTGTCTTCACAAAACAAATGATGCCAGGACACTTAAGGATTCCTTCCTTCCTTCCTTCCTTCCTTCCTTCCTTCCTTCCTTCCTTCCTTCCTTCCTTCCTTCCTTCCCTCCCTCCCTCTCTCTCTCTTTCTTTCTCTCT
>NW_012267259.1:6159200-6187779 GCF_000151885.1 Dipodomys ordii | reverse complement strand
CTTCCTTCCTTCCTTCCTTTCTGTCTGTCTGTCTGTCTGTCTGTCTTCCTTCCTTCCTTCCTTCTTTTTTTCTTTGTTGTGGGTCTTGAACTCTGGGCCTGGGCGCTGTCCCTCAGCTCTTCAGCTCAAGGCTAGTGCTGTACCACATGAGCCACAGCTCCACTTCTGGTTTTCTGGTGGTTTATTGGAGATAAAAGTCTCAAGGACTTTTCTGCCCGGGCTGGCTTTGAACCGCAATCCTCAGATCTCTGTGTCCTGAGTAGCTAGGATTACAGGCGTGAGCTACCCGTGCCCGGCACTTAGAGATTTCTTTTGCTTTAATATGCTTATCAAAAGAATAACTTTTTGTTGATTTTCGTTTTTGATTTTTTGATGGTATGGGGGACTGAACTCAAGTGCTCACCTGAGTTGAGCTATACCCTCAGTTGTTTTTGCTTTAGCTTGTTTTTCAGACTGGGTCTTGTTCTTTTCCCTGGCTGGCCTTTGACTTCTTACTGGGGCTTTCTGTAGCTGGGATTACAGATGTGTGCTATTATTTTGCCTGGCCCATGTATACCTTCTGATATGTACAGTATACTTCATATGTGCCTGGTGTTTTATAAGCATTATTTAATTTAATTATCCTAATAACTCCATGCTTTTGGTGCCATTATTATTGTTCCCAAGATTTCACAACCGTTATATGAAAAATGTGAAACCTATATACTCTTTTACTTTTTTATTTTTTGGCCAGTCCTAGGGCTTGAACTCAAGGCCTGAGCACTATCCCTGACCTTCTTTTTGCTCAAGGCTAGCACTCTACCAGTTGAGCCACAGCACCACTTCCACTTTTTCTGTTTATGTGGTGCTGAGGAGTCAAAGCCAGAGCCTTGCGCATGCTAGGCAAGCACTCTATCACTAAGCCACATTCCTAGCCCCCCTATATACGCTTAACAGGGTGGATAACTTTTTTTTCTGCAGAAAGCCATTTAGATGTTTATAACATCATTACGCGCAATATGAAATTGTCAGTACAGTTAGATGGGTGGTGAGCAGCCAGTGAGAAGCAATACATGTCCCATCATGGATCAAGTGAGTTTGGGGGCCATATATTCTTCCCCCTCGCTTCTAGAGATTTCTCTTCCTCACTGTCCTTGAAGGTGCTGGTTCTTTATGGCGGTTCCACAGAGGGCACTGTGGACCTCAGGGTTTTCTCGTGGGAGGGCATAAGTTTAGGTGCTGATTTAATTAAGCTAAAGTTTGAACTCTTACCACCTTTTTTTAATTTGCAGAACTATGGAGATGGGACTCCCTATGACCACATGACCAGCAGGGACCTTGGCTCACACGACAATCTCTCTCCACCTTTTGTCAATTCCAGAATACAAAGTAAGACAAGTTTTATATTAACATGTCCTTTCTGAATGCTTTTTCTTTTTTTTAACCATGGAAGGGAAACCCTTGTCCAAGACAGATGCTCAGTTTGCTGTCGTAAGCTTGAATTGCAGAAAAAGATTGCCAGTTGATGCTTGTTAATAGCACATCACAGACTTAAGTTTTACAACCACAGGGAATTAAATAATTTCAGAGGTACTGACTCTGTGTGGCTATTTTGTCTTCGAGAAACATAAAATACTCACCCCAGTTTCCGCTTTTTAACAGTAGTTTTCTTAGTAAAAGGTTGTGGAAGTCAAAGTAGTGAATATTTATAAGAAAACCATTCTTTTCTTCTTCTTGATTTGCAAGGGAGTATACAGTGTTAGGTGTGAATTTTGACTTTTGGTGTATCAGACACAAATATTGTCATGGAATAGTGTGTGCGGTTAACTCAGAGTAGTTCATTTAAGCTGAGTGCTAAAATCTGGTTTCATATTTATCAGAGTGTGAACTTAGTGCTGATTGTCTAGATAGACCCCATGTTGAGTCACTGGAAGCAAACTATGTGGTTACCTGTAGTTTGAGACTGTCTATGTGTTTCTGTCTTGTATTCCATATTGGTATCCTTAGTGTGTATTTTTCTGTATTTGACTGTAGGGGCATTTGTTTAACAGCACTAACCTGATAAAAAGGTAATTGTTAATGGCTTAACAGGTCCCAAGAGCTGGCCACTTCAGTTTTGTGATCTTTGTTCTAGTAAATACCATTTCTTACACATATTAGTTAGTCAGCCTGGTGAAATTCTATTGCAAATCTGTCAATAAATGAAGTTCAGTTTCATGGCACAAGCTGTTGGACCATTCTCCAAGGACAACACTCAGCAATAATTATTACCATTCTGAACTTATAATTGCAAATGTTTCTGGAATGTCCTGAGTTGCAAGCTTTGGATCCATGTCAGCTACTTCAGAAACAGGTAGTTCTTTAATCTCAGTCATTTCTCCAATTATCATCAGCCAATCAGTTATTTAGCCCAGAGTTGTTTTTAATGGGTATCATTGTATGTTTGTGACTCTGTGTAGTACAAAGTTGGTTTTGTTCATAACTTTTTCTTAATATCATGTTCTTTTTTTTTCTTCATTTGGGAAATCAGTTTTGAGAAGTAGCATTAACAACATATGTCAAACTCTAAAATTATCTCCTGATGAATTAAGTAAAAGGAGATAATCACTCAGGTTTAGAGACATTTGCCTACTGCATATGTGAAAAAAAGTTTGAAGGGCTTAAAAAAATAAATTAATACTACCAAATCCACTAAGCAATAGGAGTAAATGTATTAGACAATTGTTCTTGTTCATGATCCCTCATAGGAAACTCGCTGTTTTACAAACCAAATGAGTTTGTCAATCCAAATAGTACTTAAACTGTAAGTATACTTTTAAACTGTAAATATACTTTCAGGACCGGTGGCCCATGCCTGTAATCCTAGCTACCCAGGAGGCTGAAATCGGAGGATCTCTGTTCCTAGCCAGCTTGGGCAGGAAAGTCCATGAGACTCAGATCTCCAATTAATCACCAAAAAGCTAGAGGTGGAGCTGTTTGAAGTGGTAGAGCACTAGCCTTGAGCAAAAAAGCTCAGTGACAATGCCCAGACCCTGAGTTCAAGCCCCAGGACTGGGACTGGGTGTGGGCGGGGGCGGGCAGCGGGGAGTAGACTGACAGTCTTGAGCTGAGAGAGCTGATTCTTTTCACTTAGTTGTTGTGTAAGCTGAAAATCCATGTCCGCCTCGTTCTTTCATCCAGACTGCCCTCCTTCCCATTAAACTCTTAAATATGGAGGCCAAGACAGTCTTTTGCATTGTGACAGGCAAAGCTACTATGTCCACGAGGCTCCCACCCACTGTTTCCAATGAAAGGAGCTCTCTGTTAGATAAGCTGTCTGGTCTGAAACATGGCTCCTTATTGTTTACAAACTGCTACATTTTCCACCTCAAGCAGATTTTTGCACAGAAAAGAATTGTGCTTGGGCTAAATGGTTTATCTGACATTAACGGGGCGGTGTCAGGCTGGGGTCAGGGAAGTTGCCTTCAGAGCGACAGGCCACTATGGAGTCTGCAGAAAAGAAAAAAAAAGGAGAAAAAGACATCAAAACAAGTATAAAATACTTTACATTTTTAGTTTAAAGAATTTAAGAAAATGTCTCTAGGAAATGGACGGGGTTCCCACATGGAAAACCCTTTCTACCACTGTCTAGTTTCTCACACTGTAAACACTTCTTGCTTGACTTGGATATCTCAGGGCCAGATGCTGGGAACAAAGATTCTCATTGATTTTGCCCAGGCTGCTGTTTATTTAAAATGAAATCGTTTTTACGAAGAGTTGTGTTTGATGTTAAGTTGTGTCTTTATCAGATACATGGTTTGCAAGAAATTAGAAACAGGCAATTTGCAATAATATAGATAAAATATAAGACCTTTCAGGAGAAAGAACACTGTCAGCTGGTAGAATACATGCTGTTCTAAACTGTTCTTTGTGTTCAAACTCGTATTCTATGTTAGGACCTTTGTGTTTTATTTCCCTTGTACCAAAACAAGGTGTTAAACTTGACTGAAAGTTTTGGACAACAGTCCATGCCCAGCATCTTTAGCTGTTTTTGTTTTTTATTTCAATGAAAACGACAGTGAATTTCTTTATATTTTAAAGACGTAATTCTTCAGTGATGTCACTTTAGGGTAAAAGCTATAGCATCAGAAATAAATCAGCCACATTATTGGAGCAGATTCTCTATTGTCAAATCAATCAAGCCTGTGACTGAATTAGGCGTCTGCTACAGAAATAAGTGACACTAATTTTACGAGAAAGAGTTATTAACTGCAGCTGACCTGATTTTTTTTTCATGGTAAACTGTTTACTTATAAGGCCTTATTTCAAGGAAAGACAAAAACAAACAAACAAAACAACCCATACTGCATCATTCCCTCTGTTTGCAAGGGAAAGATTATACATTTTGTTTCTCATGGGCATACAATGTTCTTGGGAAATGATTCAGGCGTTGCTAGCCTACTTGCTTATAAACATTTCTATGGCAACGCCCCCCCCCCAAAAAAAAAAAAAAAACAAAAACCTGTCTCACTTTTACAGCCCTGAACTTTCGGATCTCATATGAGTGATTTTCCATAAACCTTGTAGTTTTTCTGTTTGAACCAAAATCCTACAACTCAATTTATTTGAGTATCTATCTCAACGTTATGCAAAACGGGATGTATCTGATAAGAATCATGAAGTAGCTTTGTTAGTTTATTAAATTAGAAATAGATTGGTGTATTTGAAAATAATACTCCATTTCATAGCTTGTGAATCCCTAAGGTAAAAATGAATGAAGTCTTGGTTCATTCATTGGTTATATATGCAGAGCACACGTTTACACACAGTCACCCAAACTTGTCTTTGATGCCCGAAGAACTTATGATATTTCTTGTTTTTAAGATGGTTCTTGTTTCTTACTACATTTTTGTCTAATTATCTTTGTCAAAGGTTTAATAGCTGGTGTTGTGTGTATTACTTAAAGAAAAAAATATAAAAAGAGAGAAAATCTTATTTTTTTTAAAGGTGTGGGTTTTTGTTTTTGTTTTGAGGTCAGAGGGGCTGTGGAGGACTGGAAAGACCAGTGCTGAATCCCTGTGCTGATAAATTCATGCCCGACCAGTTCCCCAACCAGGTCTTCGCTCCTTGCCTTCCTAGGGGCAATACAAGCTCCAGTTTGAAGTTTGCTTTAAATGGAGTCCCATATATTGTTTTGTATCTGAAGGAAACAGATTACTTATTCTGACTGTGATTATTAATCATATCACATATCATACCCACTTGATGTTAGAAACTTGTTCAGTGATTTTTTTTTTAACAGTTGGATTATACTCACAGGTGGTTAGTTGGGTAGCTTTCTGAATACAGGGGTTATGAGTCTGAGGTTCTGTGTCTTTAAGAGGATTATTTATGTTCTACAAAACTATTTGAATATCCTGGCTGTACAAAGAATATGGACTTTTTCCCTTTCTTTCTTTCCTTCTTCCTTCCTTCCTTCCTTCCTTCCTTCCTTCCTTCCTTCCTCTCTCTCTCTCTCTCTCTCTCTCTCTCTTTCTTTCTTTCTTTCTTTTTTGCTGGTCTTGGAGCTTGAACTCAGGGTCTGCCTCTCTGTGCTCAAGGCTAGTACTCTATCACTTGAGCCACAACACCATTTCCAGCTTTTTCTGAGTAGTTTATTGGAGATATGAAAGAGTCTCATGGACTTTTCCTGCCTGGGCTTACTGTGAACTGCAGTCCTCAGATCTCAGCCTCCTGAATGGTTACATGAGCCACTAGCTCCTGGAGTAGAATAGATTTTCTGACATTCCTGTTTCATTTTTTTTTTTTTTTTTTGGGTCTGGTCGTGGGGCCTGAACTCTGGGCCTGGGCGCTGTCCTTCAGCTCTTTTAGCTCAAGGCTAACGCTCTACCACTTGAGCCACAGCGCCACTTCCGGCTTTTTTCTTTTTGCTTATGTGGTGCTGGGGAATCGAACCCAGGGCCTCATGCATGCAAGGCAAGCACTCTACCGCTGAGCCACCTCCCCAGCCCAACCTGTTTCATTTTTTTTAAGAAAAATTTTTCCTGCTAAAATGTTTGCAAGTTGCTGTCCAAGTATTTTTACAGTGCTACACAATATATTTTCTGGCTAAACCCCTGACCTGGAGAAGGATCTAAGCATGTTTTTTCCTTCTGTTGTCCCAAGGTCTTACTTACTTGAAAGCCAAACTGTTTGAGGATAAGGGCACAAGTTGCCAGCAAGATACACATGCATGCTTTTGTGACCCAGAGATGTGGAAGGTGATACTTTTGTACAGTTGGGTGAAGCTTAGCTCAGCGTCAGCTGCCCTGTTTTCACGTGTTGTCTTGGGAGTGCTAGTTTCCTTACTGTGGTATTCTGTCTGAATCCTCTAATGGTACTGTACCCACGTCCTGAATAACTCCACCACCACTCAGTTACTGGATGCTCAACTAGCTCAGTGGAACATTTTACTGCAGGATTAAATTGAGGTTTCAGGCAGAACTGGAGAAAGCTGCTGGCTTATAGGATGACCTTTGAATATCATCTGGGTTAGCGGTTGATATTTTGATTTGGTTACTGTGGTCATATTGTGACAGCTGCTGGCTCATTACAATTCGGTTCCACAGCTCCGTTCGCCTAGCAGGAATATTTAGGTTTGTATTACTTCAGAGTGTTTGTGACCATCCCGAGTTTAGCCTGGTCTAAAGGTGAAGTGTTGTGAGTGTTTTCAAATCTCAGTGGTGGAGGTGGGAGACACAGAATTTTTCTGTTAGATGGCAATTATGACTTAGATGCTAATGCATGGAGTTTTTCTTTGCAGTGAAAAAAAATGAAAATGCCAATAAATCAGGTCTTATGAGGAAAACTATTTTTGGAAACCTTAATGTACAAAGGAAAAACATGACGGCGGGGCAAAATGATCGTCTCAAAGCATGAGTAGGATTTTCCTTTCCCCTCCTAGTCTCGTAGGTTTTTCCATGCAGGAATGTAAATATTAGAAAGTAGCAAAACCTGCACAATAACAGCAATCATTTGATGTTTCAGCGTTCCAGAGGTCAAGTAATAGTTGAATAACTTCATGCAAATGGAATTGTGGATATAAACGTCAGCTCTGGGCATTTTAGTTTGCTTTTACAGTATTCTGAAGGGAGGTAGTTGAGCTAGATAGCTTGCAGGTTCATTAATGAGGGATACTGTCTTGAACTTTTTAAGATTCAGTGCTGGGCATTGAACCCAGAGCCTTGTCCATGGTAGGCAAATGCTCTGCAAGTGCGTGGCACCCCTGAACTCCCTTTTTATGGCATGCCTTTCGTTTGGGGTTATCTGAGTATTGTCTCCAGTATGTTGGATAATATTGTACCAGCTGTTCTCCTGAGATGAAATCTTAAATAGTGGTCGAATATAGTTCTTCATCCTTTCAAAAAAAATTGAATTCTTTAATAAATATGTGAAAGGTAAAAGTGCTTGATATTTTAGGTGTTGTCACAGGTGATTTTTAGAAATCTTGACTTTTGAGTTTGGTCTAGCAATCTTGACTTTTCAACTCTGTTTTGCTATACCTGGCTGTAAGTCTTCAGTGAAGGCTGTTTCCACATCTGTAAATTGAAGGAGGAATAGCCCTTTGGATGGTCTCTAAGGCAGTTTTCTTGTCTAATGATCCATTGATCTTTCAGAGATGTCATTTTGTCTGTATGCCGCATTTGCCTTTAGAGATGCTTTATTGTTGCTTCTAATACGTTTGTCTGTGTTTATGAATACCATCAAGTGACTTTGGTAGTAATGTGTCTTTCCAAATCCTGATTTTAACTGGAGGATACTCTTATAACTCAACACCTCCAGATTCATGATGGTGAGATTAGGGTAGACTGAGGGTGTAGTAATAACTTGGTAAGTTGAATCCAGCAGAATGATGGTAGACTGTAGGCCAGTGTTTGCTACAACCTCTATAAATGGTTGTTTAGTAAATGAACCCCAGGGAATCAGATACACAGGTTATAAAACAAGGAATAAAATACTTACAAAGTCTGGTCTAGATCCCACTGAATTGGAAAGAAAACTAAAACTAACACAAATTCAGATTTGTATTTTTATAGTTCTAGATCTTTTAACTTGTATGGAGCATTTTCTCAGTGTGAAACTATGCTTAATATTATAGTGTAGTAGTTTTCAATTTTTTTTAAGTAAACACTGTAGATAGTTTGGTGTGCAAGAGGAAATAAATAAAATTAGTATTTTGAAAGGGAATTGAAAAACAGTGATTACTCTCAATAGTTAGATAATGTATTTCTGTCGAGTCAGTGACTGTTCTCATTTTTTGGTTGGTCTTACTTCATTTCCAGTCTATTGCCTAACCTGTGATGTAGCATAAGTCATATGGTGATTGTTAAATATTTTTATGGTCAAAACAGGTTTATTAAACCTGGTTTTAGAAAATTTGTATGAACTGATCATCAGAAATACATTATTTGAAAACTGTGGCCACCAGAGACATGGATGTCTTTTAAAATACCAACAAAAAGGTGTTTTTACATTGAAAGTTACAGACTTTAAGATAATGAAAAAATAATTTAATTCACGTAAAGGTGACAAGCAGTCCCCTATCAAGTAGCAATGCTCTTGCTAACAATTAGTGGCTTCAACACATTTTTTCTTACTTGAAATTCTGGTGGTCGGCTTCTGATAGAATTTATTTTCAGCTCAGTGCTGTGCAGGCTGCTGGCTCTGTGAATTTTGTGTCCTTTTCTCCATTGTCTCAAAATGAATATCACCGATTTAGGAGTCAAGTTTGAGCAGGGTGAGTTTAGCAATGTCTGTCCCATTTACCCACAGCTTTGTCATATCCTTGCTATCTCTGGCCATGAGGAAAGGGAGTGGGGATGGTCATGTTCATGTGCTCAGGATAGCTTCTGAAAGGCAAGTAGGCAAGAGATAGAAAGGAATGGAGAACTCATGATGGAACTTGGTGGGAAAACTCAAGTCTATGGTCCTTATGTTCACACTCATCTTTAAGGGTGGAGCCTCCCTTATCCTCATGGGTTGAGCATGGTACAGGCAGTCCAGGTTTGCCCACTGTAGGTCTGTTTTCCCTGAATACTTTCCTTTTACATCTCTGGTTTTAGTGCCCAGAAATCCCAAGCTGTCCAGAGTTATATTCGTCATCCACCAGCCTTTAGCCCAGTCCCTTTGATGGTCCTTGGCAGAGCCAGAGGCCAGTCCCATTCCCAGTCTCCTATTGTACCCACTCAGAGCATGCCCAGCACCCAAGGCCAGCAGCGTCTTGGGACATGCCATTACAAGGGGCAGGTAGAGATACTCTTTCCTCTGGACCACAGCCAAAACAGCCTCCAGAGAACTCACCTCTAGCAAGATGCTATGGCACAGACACGTGTGTTGATGAAAATGCCCACTGCCTGGGGTGGAACCCTCTATTTCCATTTAGTATGTACACAACTGTATTTGTGGATTTTTAATGTGGAGGATTATGTGCAGCCAAAAGACATTTAATTGTGGACGACTTGCCAAGACTGGAGGAAATTGTGAGAGCTGGCTCCAGCTTTTCGCCAGCAGTTCCCCCAACCTTGTTGAATAGTACAGTAACTTAAGGCATTGCAGATTTTCATATTGGGAGCTTGTCAGTGTTTTTTTTTTTTAATTTTTCTTAATATCTGGGCAATGAGAAAAAATCTAGAGCCTTTGGGTTTTGAGTGATAGCATTTAAAAAATATCTTTACCTTCTGAGATTAGAACAGAGAGCAAGCGTAGGTGGAAGTCAGACAGAAAGTTCTCTAAATATCAACACCACTGTGGAAAGATTTCTTCCTTAATGAGTCCACAAAAGCAGTCAGCCTACAAAATAATTACCTTTTGGGAGGGACAGCTGTGGTGAGATCAGATATGCCCCATTGTGATGTGTTTCTCCCATTTCCCTTTCCATATATAAATGCTCTCTAGTTTCATTTTTTACTCATGGCTTTCACAGGACCCACTCACAAATGGAGACTTTTTTGGGGGGTAGGTTGTCTAATAATGGAAGTATTAGAAAGAAAAGGATTTATCAAGGGGATACTTTGCCAAACGCCTTCTTGTGTGCTTGAGAATGTTCTGGAAAGATTTCTGACCCCTTCCCCCCTGCTTTCCTTTCTACCTCTGGAGAAGCTTGGCATTGGAGGCTACCTCTGTGCGGACAACTCAGGGTTGTTTGGAAACAACTCACTGTTGTTTCAGAGTGGAAAGACGATTATTTACTGGATCTTAATTAATTTCCCTTTGCAGAGCATCCAGAATCAAATACTGCAGAATTTATATGGAGCATATGTTAAGTTCACTTTATTTGAAAGTGCCTAATAGAGTCAACCTTTTTCATCTTCTTGATGGTTGCTTATTAATCTCTCCTAAATTTTTTGACACATGCTTATAAACAGGAAAAATTACAAGGAAACCAAAGTGATGTAAAATAGAGTAGGTCATACTATTTGTGTTGGCTGCAAATACCATGCACACGAAAGAATATGAGGTAGGTGGTAGATGGTGGACCAAGCCAGGGATTTTGTCTTTTGTCACTGACTGAACTTGGGCTACTTTGGTTTGTGAGACTTGGGGTTAAGTTTCTGTATTGCTTATGATAGAATTTCTACTGTGAGTAGTTGTTCTATGCTTAAATGAAATAGCATGAAGACCACATGGCAGTTAAATTTAGTTAACAGAAGTTATTACTACACCTACTCTTCTTGTATCTAAGCTGTTTTCTCTGTATTTGGGGTGACCCTTTGGCAAAGGTACTTACCTGTAAACTAAGAGTATCATGTAGTTAAGTATCATGCAGAAATATGGAAGCGATAAATGTCAACCCCTCTTGGGCCATTTTAAAGCTGAATGAAAATAGAAGCTATGTAATATCTGATAACATTTGGTGAAGAAGGGAGAGACAAAGAAGTGAAGGATAAGAGAAAGAGCATATAAAAGCTAATTTTAGAATGTTCTGATCACAAAATACTATTGTCTAGCCTTATATTATCAGCACTGGCTTAGCTGCCTGAGTCTTTGAAATTACTGGGTTACCACTAATTGTTCGTGCCTTTTCCTCACCTTTGCTATTCAGACTAAACTGTGTTCTTAACAGTTCACTAGCCAAACCAAAATGCTTTGGGTAAAAGCCTAAACTCTTTATGTGTAACTGATTGTCCTTAATTGGGCAATACTAGTTACAGAGGAAAATTTATTAGTGACCCTGTGTTCTTCAGAACTTTCAGAATCTTTGGAAATGAGTTAAGTATCAATATAGTAACAACTGGCTTTGTGAATGAGTTAAATTCACACTTTACCCGTGTTTGTGTTCTTTATTTTCATTCATTTTCATACTGATCATATGTCAGAAATATTTAGAAAACAATCAGGAGATGATGACAAATACTTTAACAATAGCGGTGGAGAAGTTAACCTGGGGAAAACTAATGGCAAACAGCGGTTTACTAAATAATCTTTTGTGATCTTAAATAAGGTATGTTTCGTTGTAATTTTACTTTCCTTATTTGTGTTAGGACCTTATGCATGGAGACATACATACTCTGAAAGATCTTTGCCACCTTTTTTGCTTTCCTTAGAAACAAAACACTTTTAAACATCCGAATGTTTCATGTGACCGCATTTTCCATTCATTGCAAAATTCTATGAAAAAACCAAAGAAAGCCCCTTGCTCAGTCTCTCTTAAAGGTATCTAAATAGTTAATGAGATTTTGCCCATTACCTTCACTGAGTTTCATTTTGTTCTGAAATAAAAATTTATGGCTGTTCTCTCAGCTGAGCTGATACTAGTTTAAGAGTGGAATTAAGTTCACACCTGCTGTAGCACAGAGAGAATCTTCTTTGTGACTTCTGCAAAGCGTTCTCAGAGCAGAGTGAAGAGAGCACTCTCTCCAGTTGTAACTGCTCCGAGAAACTGCTGTGTGGATTGGCTCTCTTTGCTGAAGGTCCATTGCCAGATAGCTATCCTCTGTCCTTCTCCGTGCTCTACCATTGGGATGTGGCTATGGAAATGCAGCTGGTTTGCATAGGCCATGTGTCCACAAGAACACTGTAGCATGCCTGTGGGGAAATCGTTGCATGTGCTGGGCTATTTAGTTACAGGAGACATGGTCCGTCAGGCAGTTTACGGTGTCTTTCTGGAGCACTGTAGTTAAGGAGCAGGATGTATAAATGAGTATATGCTTAGGCAGATAATTAATAATTAGTGGAGGCTTGTAACAGAGTCTAAGGATTTCAGCATCTGTTAAGTTTTATCAGGGCAGATCACCTTTCTTTACTTTGTTTGAGAGTACATTCTTCCTGCAAGGAAGATACTATTCCTATATACACGAGACATCTTTATGGCTAGAGCAAGACTATTTTTCTTTTTAAATATCAACACTGTTTTTCATGATCATTGTGATCAGGACATACTTTTAGCAATCAAATATTTAAAGAACATTCACATAATACTATTTGGACTATCCATGATAAAATACCGCTTAAAATATATTGTGGTATTTGGAGATCCTTGATATATCAACATAGTGAATTCCACTAGGCTCCTCCTTCCCTCTCCCCACCAGGCAAAACAATAAGTGTTGTTCATTTGGTAACTTCATCACCAGCAGGTGGTCAGAGCCTGGACGTGTTTTTTTTTGGTGTCTTAGTGGCTAAGTGGGAAGGAGTAGAAATGATAAAACATAGATCCCAAGTTCAGTTTGGGGCTTGGCTGTAGTTTGGCTGTAGTGTGAGCCGGTTTTACACCTCACAGCTTCTCTGTCTTGGTTTTCAGGCAGAGAGGAAGTGCGCCCTGATGGCAGCCACAGAAAGGGCAAATTATATATTTGTGAAGGCAAAGCAGAGCAGTGTACTGCTTTACCAGCTGCACTGGCTGCTTGGGGAGTGAAGTCAGTGTGTTGTCAGGATAGCTGTAGTCAGATGGTCCTCAGTATTCGTATTTTTTTTAAAAAGCATCTCTATGAATCCCATTTGTACTAGGAACTCACTAAAATGATAGACTTTTATACTCAATTTTCGGTTTATACATTCATTCATCCAACCACACATGGAAAGTTTGTGCCAGAAGCAGTTAGGGAAATCATAGTGGCCTGTCACTTTCGTTGGCCACATTCTAAGGATCAAGTGGATATGAGATAGTTATAATATAGGGCATTAGGAAGTAATCAGTGTATGCTTGGAGTGTTGTTGGACTACCTACCAATCTCGCCATTAACATCTCATAATTATGGTTACAATTTGAGAGTATACACTGTGTACTAGAACTTTACTTAGTTCTTTATTAATGTCATCTTACCTTAAACTTGGCTGGGCATTGTCGTTCCCATTTTCCAGCATCTGAGAGATCAGATTACTTGTACAGTGCTGTGCAGCCAGTCAGTAATAGAGTTCAGATTCAGGCTAGGTGCACTGAATTTTGTATCTCATTTCCTCTGCACCCTCAATGCAGTCAGATGTGGAAAGAATTCCCTGAAGCGCAATAGCAGTTAAACGTGTGTTCAGCTGCCACTAACCGAAAGCCTGATAATAGCAGAAAAAAAAAATTTTTTTTAACCTCCCTTCCTCACTTAAGGAGATGTCTGGAGGTAGGAGGTTGCCTGCGTGGTTTCGGCAAATCAGAGTTACTGTTTTCCTTCCTTTTGGTTTCCATCTTGCATTTCTTGCAAGGAGGCTGTGGAGTCTCTGGATAGCACAGGAGCACATGACAGGGAAGCAAGGGCAGGGAGGCAGATATTAGTGTAGCGCTCAGGCCTACAGATGTTCCATTTTATCAAGGAAAAATTAAGCATTCCCAGCAACCCAGCAGTACTTCTGCTCACAACTTATTAGTCAAATCCTTAATAAATATTTACCCATCGCAGGAAGGATGCTAGGGGAGTATACACATATAGCTTTAGTTGAATGTGTGACTTGGGGAAAAGAGAAAACACACACACACACACACACACACACACACACACACACACCCTGAATTTTAAAATGGATAAATGGTCACTCTTGAGCTATCTCATAAAAGAGTGACTGGCAACTGTCAGGTGAAAGGAAGATTGCAGGTTGATAGAAATACTCCTATGTAGGTGTGTAGCTGGAGGCCACAATAGAAGTCAGGAAATGGGGCTACAGAGGAAGGGATACCCAGTCATACTAGAATAGAACTGTGGCCCAAATAAAGGAAGGGTCTCTCAGCGAGGGTAGGTAGAAGAAGTTGGAATTTCTATGAAACATGTGGTGAACTAGAAGGATTATTTTTAAATAGTGGGATAACATGATCTGATTTATGGTTTAGGGCAGTTACTCAAACAGCTGTGCATAGGAGGTAACTTGAGAGTCAGAAGATTAGTCAAGAGGTGACTAAAGCATTTCCAAGAGGAGATGGTGAGAGATTGACACAAACCGGGAACAATAGGGATGAGGAAGAGGACATGGTTTTGAACACTGTTAAATTGCTAGGAATGATTGTTCTTGGTAACTGATGGCTAAGAGGGAGCCATTCTTCACTTCTGGGTGGTCTGACTGGCCACCTGCTGGATGGTAGTGCCATCCATTAAGATGTAGACTATAGAAGAAGTAGGTTATGGGGGATTAAGATGGTAAGTTAAGTTTTGGATGCAGTGAATTTTTTGTGAGTAGACAGATTTGTGGTTGTGGGCTGAGATTGCAGATTTGGCATGCCATATCTCATATTTAGTAGTGAAATCATGGGAATGGATAAAATACCCGGAGAGAAGAAAGTTGAGCCTTACTTTTCTAATTTAATCATTTTGTTCTCTACAGATTTTACATAGGAGAAAAGGCTTCTGTCTTGTCTGTTTTCCGTCACAAATGTGGTATCTTTTTTTGAAAACAACTAATTAATTCTTGTTTGACCAATCATCATTTTCAATCTTGTATTTACTCATTCATTGCTAACATGGTCTTTTGGATTCCTTCTTTCTTTACTATTTATTTTTTTCCTCTCTCTTTCTTTGAGCTGTTAGGTGGAAACTCTTTTTCCAAGGCATAGATTTCATCAATCATTTTAGGCGAATATCATACATTCTTAAAAACAGAAAATAGTTAAGAGCTCTTTTTTTGGTGTTCTTTGTGATCTATTTGTGCCAACTTCCCTCCCAATGTAGAAATCCTTAGATGAACCTGCGGCCAACTTGTTGGCCCATATATAACAGTGTGACTAATGCATGAATGAATGAACGAATGAAGGAAGCCCTGACAGGCATGTGGTTGTTTCCTGCATCGAAGAGGCCACTCCTGACAAGGTAATTCAACCCTGATTTTTATTTTCAGAAATTTCTCAGTTCTGTAACTGTCACTCTCTCATTCCACACATTTTTGAAGATGAAAGTCTTCCAAAGTACCCTTGGAACGCATTCACTCATCACAGATCATGATCTAGGCCTACTTTCTACTTTTTCTTGATTTCTGCCCTCTAGATATATTCTGGTTAGTCTCTTTCCTTCATGAAGGAGTGAATCTAGGACTTTCTTTACTTTCCAGATTTGATGAGTATTAACACAGACTAAAATTTGCTTGGGAAAAAAACCTGTCTTACAGCATTCACTGAAATTTTCAGGTTTGGTTCTGTAGAAGATTTATTTAAAAATAAATTACAAGTAGGGATTCCATTTGTGTGTCTTGTTTCATCCTTTCATTGTGCTTCCCTAGCAAGCAAGAGACATGATGCTTTATTGGGGTGCATTCTTAGGTTGACTTTCCTACCTGGTATACCTTCCATCTCACTTTTCTTATAGCCACAGTTTCCTCATCAGTCTACTGAAAGTAATTATAGAATCTACTGTGACAGATTTTTAGCCACATAGGTTTAGTGGCAAACATTATCTTTGAAGAGCAGTGTATGAGCCCCTGAAGAATTTCAAGAACAGGGCTCTACTGTATGGCATAACCAGCCAAGTGGGCATAGGCAGAGAGAGGAAATGGATCAAGGTCCTATAGTCTTTAAGTCAGCGTTGAGACCCCAATACAAGGTCTGAGTTATTAACATTAACCACCGTTGGTCACCTTAAGTCAGGTGACTTATTATTCCATAATAAATTGTCACAGTGATGAGCAGTCATTATGAGCAGTTAGGGATGTCTACAGTTAGGAATGTCCCACTGTATGTAGCTGCCTCGGCCTTGAAACCCACTCATGGCATGAATGGTATGCATGGAAAGCCCCTCCTCTTCAGCTTTATGACATGTGGGACTTCTGTAGGTTCTGGCTCACCTACAGGCTGGAATTCTAAAAGGATCCAGACCTTCATATATTCATACTGAACTGGGATAAAGATCTTTACACATTTCTGCAAATGCAGAAGTCCTCCCATGCACCTGGCTTTTGTTCTGATCAGCTCCTTGCTTATGGGTTTTGATCTAGCACCATGAAAAGAAGAAAACTAATGATCCTAGGATTGTAGGGTTTTGTTTTTGTTTTTTTGACTTTTTCTATTTCTTTGTAAGACCTGAGAGGTGCTTCATTAGTTAGGAAGCATTTCACATTTTCTGTGTAGCTTTTTAAAAACCATCCTGACTTCTTATGTGTTATTTTTTGCATTGGCACCCATTGCCAATGCTATGTCTCAGAGGAACTGAGACGTGTGGCCAATAATCCTCAGAGACTGACAGGGCTGTAGAATTTATTCAGCTCCTACCTTTTTCTAGAGTCAAGAAAAGTTACAGTTTTTTTTTCACTTTCATGCACAATTTAGGATCTTTAAAATAAAACCTCCTTCCTTTCTCTCCAACCTCTCTCACCCCCTCGATAATCTGTAGTAAAATTGTACTGGTTTTCTATAAAAATGCCTTGTTTTTAAAATCAAATTGAAGATCAACTTGATTCTGCCTGCAGAGCAAAGCTATCTGCCTTTGTAGAAAATCTGGATGGTTAAATTGGAAGCTCGTTCTGCACATGGTTTAGCAGTTAGCAGGCTGGAAAATGACCCAATAGCCAAGACAGTTCCCCCCCCCCAAATCTTCATTGTAAGTGCTTGTTTAAAGTTTAAGCCAGTAATTGACTATTTTGTACATCGTTCATTGTTAACTCTTTTCAGGGTATTATAGTTTTGTAAATACATTGCCTGCTAACTTGTGTCAGTGGAGGAACATTAGTGCTGTAAGAAAATCGCACTAAATGTGGTGCTTAAGAGCATTACCAATTAGTGCATGGGCCTGGATCACTATGACTTCTTAGTGATCCTCAAAAAGTCACCTTCAGTTTGTGCAGAACTCAACTTATTTAAAATGCTCATGATAAGTGTTCTTTTGGTTAAAAGGGCAGCACGTCAATGTACTCAATTCTGTGGCCTTGTAAAAAGTTTGCAGTTATTACTCAGTATTGTTATCTGGCTCTTTTTAATCTGTTCCACATCACAGGTTCTAAGCTCTTCTATTTGTACTTGTACTTATTAGATGGGATCTGCTTGTTATCTCAAACCATTCTATTTTGTGCCAATTAATTGGAGAAACCATTTTTTCATGCACGTGCCTCATGCAGTTTACTGAATGTTGGTGAGTGTGGTAAGCACAGGTGGGAAAATAGAGGCACTTCCTCATATTTGACAAGTAACTTGATTTTCATTCATTATTGTAGTAGATAGGGACATCATTTGACATTGTAGGTACATGCAAAATACTGCCTAATAATAAAAGATTACCAAAACTGAAGTGGGAAGGGAGTTAAATTCTGCCCATTAGAGAGTGAGGGCCACTAAAATATGGACATAATCCAGGAAATAATGGGAGTAGATAAAATGTGATTTATCTGTAGATGGCAAAGAAAGAAAAAAATGATTGTGAATGTACTGAATGTAGCTTAAGCTATTTATCATTATGTACAAGTGGAAACTTACATAAACCCTTCTTGATTAAGTTTTATCTGAAACAATGGATGTGATTGGAAGCGTAGAATGGGCGAGTATTTTAAGAGCAGGATGATAATCCAGCCTAGAGGGTTTAGCAAGTGTGCGGTCAAACTAGACATTGTCGGAAGAGAAAGAGGTAGGAAGATTGATTTGCTTATGCTAATTTGGACACAAGCAAGAATTGGGACCTGTGGATTGTTACACTAGATTTGGTCATGAAACGATGCTTTTTCTAACAAATATTACTGGTGCCATTGATCGGAACACTGAAAAATGCAGTATGTGTAGGCAAAAACTGCAGCCTTTCTATCCTCTGAAACAAAATATAACAGCTAGCCTTGACAGTTTGAGACCACAACTCAGAACAAGGCGGGGGGGGGAGGAGGAGAGGTAGAGGGGGAGCAGGAAATCAAGGTAAATGTACCTGGAATGAGAAGGCACGTCCTTAACCAGAGAGAAATTCAGCAAGCAGATACTCAAAAATTAGGCTGTGTAAGAATAAACGTACCATAAGAAAATTCCAGTAGTCAGACTAGCAGGATTGGAAACCAAACAACAAAGAACAATTATTTATTAAGAAAGAGGCAAAGTTGACACCAAATGTTATAGAAGAGACCAGCATATTTAACTGGAAGATAGAATATTAATATAAAATAAGATCCCAGAATTCAGAGTTAAAGAAAGAAAGATCCTGTATGAGACCATGATAAATAAGCCTTCTCTGAAATCATCCAGTCAACAGGAGGCCCCAAAAAGTCATTTGCCAGGCTGAGAAGATACATGAGGGATAATTTATTGACAGGTGATGGAGACTCTGCTTTAAAAAATATGATTTTTTCACTTCAGTGTTTAAAAGGAGGATGGGGACAGATGCCAGAAACAGACATAAATTTCCCAGGGGAGAAAGAAGAAATACAAAAGGAATCAGGACCATGCTGAAATAGGTGATCAAGAATCAAGAAGAAAATCTAATTGTTAGTGCTTAGCACTGCTTACCAAAAAATCTACAAGAAGTTAAACCAAGGAAGGAGCGGTGAAGAAGGAGAGGAACAAGAATCTGTTCATTTTAAAATGGTTGGACATAATCTAGCTAATTCATTCTTCCATCTCTTTTGAAACTTGTCTTTAAAGGAAATAAGGTAGTATGTTTCAAAATCATCCTAATTTACCAGCCTATTGATTGAGTAGTATTTATTTTAGGTAGAGATCCCTAAGTGGTAGGCTATATGCTGGATCTTAGCATACTGGCCTGCAGAAGGTGGACCCAGGGGTCTTACAAGTTACCCCATCTCAATGCAGTGTAAGTAGGATGAAAAATAGGAGCAAGAGTTGAAATAGGAATGCTAGAAAGCTTTGCTAGATCTTGGTCTACATTCATGTTGAATATACGAATTCCTTCATATACCTGGTAACAAAATATCACATATGTCTCCTGACATTCTTACCCAGAATTCCATAGGGAACAGGAACATCTCTTGTACCTCTTCAGCCTTGCTGTCCATCTGAGATAAAAATGGGCTATACAGGTACAGATGCCCAGGGTCCACCCAGAGATTGTGTTTAGATTTATTGGCTGGGGTCTCTGCACCTGTAATTGCCTCTTGAATCTGTCACCTACATATTTCAAAGAATGGTCATCTTAGTTTTCAAAATGGTTATTTTTCCTTGGGTGAAATACTTTCAATTCCTTTTTTTTCCACTCATAAAAGTGAATCTTCACTTATGTAGCACCTAATTATTTACCCTCAAGGTATTTTTTATGCCATGACTTAATATTTAAGGTAAAAATACATTATACTTTAATATATTAAAATTGCACATATTTCCACTGAGAGAAAGAAGGGGCTGAAATGATCCCTGATTTTTATGTTAATTCTTCATCATATCAATAGGTTCTAACTAGTGACCTTACAGGCTTGATTCTGTAATAGTGGTGTGAATGACAGCTTCAGTTATTGTAGATTCTTTCACATTTGAATATTGTATGTATGTGGTAGGAATAGTTTCTTCTGTATTGAAGGAAAAATGTTAACAAAATTTTACTAAGAGGAAATGCAAGCCCAGTTAGAGTAAATAGCACCGTGTTTCAAAATGAACATCTATTTCTTGTTTTCTGTAATATACAGCTGAGCTTAAATGACACTACTGTGGGAAGCTGTGTCTTATATAGAATTGTTAAGGAAATAGTTAACCAAACATGCTATGAAATTGGTTTGTAGGCAAGCATGCTTAGATTTTGACTGTTTTGTAATATTATTCCTGATGTATGTTGATTTATTTTATGTAATAAAGGATTCTTAAAACCTACCTTTCTAGAAAAGGAATACAGACCCCAGATTGTTATAGTTTGGTCGTGTGATGTTTTTTTTGAGGGGGTATTGATATTAGTGGTTCAGTTTCTGAAAAGGCATGATAGATTGTTCTGTCACCTTTGGAAGGATAGAGATGGTTCTGTCTGTGGTGTTTCACACATACATGGTTTCAATCACATCCTGACACCGAGACACAGTTTCATAGCTGGCTTGTGTGTTGCTC
This sequence comes from Dipodomys ordii, assembly GCF_000151885.1. Classification (NCBI taxonomy): domain Eukaryota; kingdom Metazoa; phylum Chordata; class Mammalia; order Rodentia; family Heteromyidae; genus Dipodomys; species Dipodomys ordii. Next base: position 6,167,426 of record NW_012267259.1, on the reverse strand, counting down.
CCAGTTCACAGATTCGCCTTAGTTTAGATAGACTTTCACCTTTAAGCTTTCACATTGATGTTTTGCCTCTTTTTGTTCTTCTGTTAAATCCCTTGCATTTAATTAATTAATACAATTAAAACATGTAGAAAATAAGATGACTCGTGAACATTTTGAAAGAAGTGGAATAAAGAGAATGGAACTTAGTTATAGGACCTAGATGTCATAATGTACTTCTTATTCTCACATTTCATTGGATGTTCCAATTGACACTGAAATCATTAGAGCCTGCCTTTAGAATTTAGGGAAGGCTGGGCACTTGTGTAATTCTATCTACTGTAATTCTAGCTACTCAACTTGTGTAATTCTATCCACTGTAATTCTAGCTACTCAGGAAGCTGAGATCTGAGGATCAAGGTTCCAAGCCAGCCTGGGCAGGAAAGTATGTGAGATTCTTACCTCCAGTTAACTACTAGAAAACCGGGAGTAGGGATAAAAGCACTAACCTTGAATGAAAAGCATCAGGGACAGAGCCCAGGCTCTGAGTTCAAGCCCCATGACTACTACCACCAACATCCAAAAAAGAAATTTTGGGAAGTTGGGAGGCTGACCTTTAGAGAAAATTTGAAGCTCTTTTATTTTAATGAATGATTAGTTGAATCATTAGTCATGTAAAATTATTTCTCAAGACATTTAAAACGATTTCTTAACCAGTGAATTTATTTTCTAGTCACAGAGTCTTGATTGGCCAAGACTTTCATTGGTCTAATAATACATATAACTTATGGAAAGGTTCAACAATACACTGCTTGATTGGATTTTAAATTATTGTTTGTAAGCTTATTTGGCTTGGATCATTCACTGATTAGTGTCATTTCTCTAGGCATCGATAAATACTTTCTGTGGTTCTTTCACATAGTACTGTTCAATCTTTAAGTCATTCATTGAGTCAATTCCTCAAATGTTTTATTGAGCAATAGCTTTGTTTCAGGTACTGGCACAGCTTGGTGCTCAGAATGCAGCCTATATTCCCACACACTTGGAGTTATTCCATGTGGTAGAAGACACGGGGTAGAGGAGACATGCCAGGAAAAATACAGGGCCCTGTAGGAGCTGCTGGCAAGGAGGAACATAGCACAGAGGAAGTTGGGCAACTTGACATTGAAGTTCCTATCTGAATGATACCAGTAAAGCACTGTAGTAAAACAGCTGACACTAGGCAGGCTGGAGGCGTATACCAGGCATAGGGAGCCACATCTCCCTAAGAAGAGGAAGAACCACCCATCTCCTTCCATGCACTGCAGGAGGAAAGTTTATGGATGGGGCTCTGAGTATATAGGAGAGCCAGCCCCTGAGTGGCCACACAGGCCAACTTCATCATTTGCATTCGCTCGGCAGATAAATAACTCAGCACTGACTATGTGCCAGGCACTTGGGGGTACATCAGGAATCAAAGCAGAGAGTACTGCTTGCCCTTGTGGTGCTTTTATTTAAGTGGAGAAAGACAAATGGTAAACATGTTGCTAGTGGTTTTGAAACTGCGCCAGAACCATGTTCAGCACAAATGGTTATGGGCTCAATTATTTGCTAATGTCATTGGTCTATGCCAAAGAGTAGTTAATAAAAATAACTTGGTAATAATTTCTAGTCTTGAGCTGATGGCTACAGATGGACTTACTGATAATTTAATCTATTTCCTGGGAAAATTGGAAGTCACCTTGTAATTTATATTTGTTGATGACTCCTTCTCAACCAGGAGTTGGGATAAGCAGGAACCATTTCACATTTGAGGGTAATTTCAAGTTTGCCAGGTAACTGCCCTGAAGAGTAAAGGGCTTGTCTGTATACTTGAGAAGTGATTAGTAAAGAGGGGTTGTTCTATCTTCTTGGCTTTAGAACATGTGCCAGTAAAAGAATTCTCCCTTGGAACAGTTTAACACTTAACCACCAAATAGAGAAAAAAAATCACAGATATTTACTGTGTAAACAAACATACAACAAATACATATTGTACATGGTGCTTGAAACTTGCCACTCAGTCATCAATAAAGAAATCATTCAGTGACTATTTCCCCGAAAGAACAAACAGGATACAAGAAGTGAGTGTAGAGGAATAAAAGGAGAAGAAATATAGTTGAGCTTAGTGAAGGGAATAAGATTTGTTTGAATTTACCCTGAAATTATAAATGCAATGACTGAAACTATTGCCTGTCTGAGCAGTATTAGGACACCATCAGCCTTCGCCTGATTTGTTTTGTTTCTCTTAGAATAAAAGTCGCAAGTGGGTAGGAATTATGCCTTTAAATGTTATCTTGTAAAGGACTGGATAACACTCGAGGGTGACAGCTGAAGAGGAAATGAGTCTGTCAGCGTCCTGGCATGGATGATTGGGTACATAAGTGACACCAGCAGAGAGAGATGCAGAGGGCGAGGTCATTAATCCAGGGGGTCTGCTAGGAACTAAACAGACCAACGAGAGGGAAAAGCCTCAGGACTCCTGAGCTGATGTGTTTTTCCTTTGAACATGCTACATATGCCTACAGGTGAACTAGGTGCTGCTCTACACATACTTGTTGCAGCCACCGTTGGATATATTTGGAAAGACATTTCAGCTCATGGCTGTCCAGTGTCTTCTTAGTCTGTATCTCCAAATGCATGCATTTCAAAGCCATGCTGATGAAGGTCCAGTCTTTATATCAAATGCATAGAACTTATTCATAGGTGTATGAACAAAGTAAACTTAAGCTCTGTCAGCACCAAATACTATTACAGTGACCTTCCACTTGTGTTCATAATGTGTCTTGCTCATGTCCGTACCTGTTCATTGTTATTATCCTGATCTGGTAATATCCGGCAGTTTTCTTGTTCTTGCTATGTGCCAAACACTGTGCTGTTAATTGCATATTTTATCTTAATGAGAGTCCTTTGCTAGAAGCAGTTATTACACTCGTTTATCCATAAGGAAAATGATGGACAGAAAGGTTAAAGTAAGGCTGACAGACAGCTCTTGGTTAGTAATTTAGTGATGTGAGTGGAATTTGCATACAGAAATAAGGTGTTTTTTAAAGAATTATTTTTTAATCATTATTATTGTTATTATTTGAAATAGAGTCTTGATACATATAGTCTAGGCTGGCCTCAAATTCAGTCCTCCTGTCTCAGCTTCTCAAGTGCTAGGATTACACACATATATTACTAGTGAATTATTTGCAATAACTGGGTACTAATTATATGCTTTTTATTGTTTTGTTTTTTTGGGGCTGGAGATCGAACCTGGGGCCTTGTATAGACTAGACTATTGCTGTACCATAAGCCACATCTCCAGCCCTGATGGCCTCTTAACTATCAGACTACTGACCTGGGTGAATCTCACCAGGAAATAAAAGTCCTAGACACCAAATGTAAGTAATGAAGATTATGTGCAAGCAGTAAAGCAACCTTTAAGGAACTACACTAATGACTATGGCTTTTTTCTTCTACGTTTCTATACAACTCCCCTCTCCCCGCCCCTTGCATTTTTCCATGTTTCAGCACACTGTAGAACTCCTGTAATAATAATTTTTGAAGAGACCTCACAGGAAGGATGATTAAAGGTCTCACAAATGAGGGGCAAATATTGTCCTCATTAGTGTTTAATAAGGGTAAGTGAGGCTGAGGAGCAGTAAGACCTGTTGCTGTATTAAAAGAAATGGATGCATCTGCTAGGACTTGTATTTGCCAAGTGCACTGCTGGCTTGGAAGTCGCTGCCTCTGTGGAATTCAGGTCAGTGTTTGTATCTGAGTAATTTACAGTCTTTGACAAAATTAAGCACACTAGTTGTGGCGCGTATTCACAGTGGAGACAGGTGAGCGGCAGAATGGATCTCTCAAACAGATTGTGAATCTAGTGTGTTTTTCTTTCTGGGAGACCTTGCTTCCATACTCACTCAGACAGAAGTGTGGATCTTTGGTTCAGCTACTTACATTGCATGGTCCATGCATGGAAGGTGGAGAGAGGCCGAGCTCACAAGGTTGTGTGTAGTACATGGTGCCCCCTCCATGGTGGAACTCACAGTGGGTAATTACTGGTTGTTAGCTCTCCTCTTCCCTTCTTGCTATGAACCTATTTAATGAGCAGGTTGAATACAGATAGGTTTTTGCTTCAGCACTACAAAGAAAGATTATCATTTGGAAATGCTGAAAGCTTAAATTTCCAGAATTTTCCTGTTGACTTTCCCAGTATAGAATTTCAGGGATACCCTGATCCCGCTTTTCTATAACTATATCTCCCTGTTTCTCTAGTTGCTATTATCTTTCGATGGTTACCTGATTTGTATTGTCCCACTATCCATGAGTGATGTTTTCAGTCCTTGTTTGGGACCCTAAAACCAAAAATGCTGGATCTTGAAAGAACACCTTTCCACACCCACCTTCCCACTATAAACTTGAACCCAGTGTTAATTTACTTAGACTGTAGGTGGCAGAGGCTTAGCTGATCATCACTCACCACACTGTTTATTCAGCCTGGGTCCTCACTGTTCACTGAGAATTGTGCATCCTTTTTCTCAAAAAAAAAAGAAAGACAGTGGCAACGAAGTGAAGTATGGCTTCCAGAATTTTAGGAGTTGTCAGCCTTCCTAAATGTATTTGAATTGGCCTAGTTGATCTTACAGTAGTTGCAGTTAAATACCCACAAGTATCTCTGCCCATGTCTTAGAAGAAAATCTGTTCTTCTTAAGATAACCCTCTTCATTTGTATTCTACGAGCTGGTTTTAACTTGTATGTCCTGGGACATTTTCTCTTTTTCTTTCATCCTTTTTATTCCCCCTCCCCCCCGCAGACTTTGATTCTGTTTGTTTAAAAACCACTGGCTTTTCTCTCTGCCAGTGATTGTGAAAGCATAGTTTGTAGATCACTTCAAATCTCTTTGGACATCATGGAAGTTGGGACCTACCTCAGCACTGTGGAGCAAAAGCTCTGGATGGTACAGTCCAGTGGCTTTCCCCAAACTACTTGGATTGGAAAGGTAGCAAGCCTTCAAATTTGATGAAGATTTTTGTCTTTTTTTTTTTTTGTTTCTGAAGACCTGGCCTATGTCAGTATCCACAGTCAACAACAAACAAACCAACAAGCAACCCTACGCTTCATGAGCTGCCCTCCTCCTTTATGTTCATAAGTATGAACGCGGAAGACCTTGAACTTCACAATTACAAGTCTGTCATTGAACCAGGGTGACTGACTCCTGATCTTAAAGCAGTCCTCTGCTCTGAGGTTCACCTGCTTCATAAATGGCCTATGGCCTTTTGAATTGGGGGTCCATACATAGTTGTTTGGGCTCTACGAATCTGCCTCTCCTGATAAGAGAAAACTTGGACATTATAACCTTTGCCCATGATAGGCCCTGGGTGAGAGCCAAAGGTAAAAACTACCTTTTATTCTTTCTGCCTCGTACCAGATCATCATCTTGTACACCAAATCGAGGTGCTAGATAGAAGGTGAATGATAGAAGAAAGAGCTTTTGCGTTACGTGTCTTTCTGTTGGGGAGAACCAGGAAAGATCTAAAATGTAGATACAAGGAGGCAAAGTTCTAATATTATACAGCATCTTTTACTTCCCACTTGAGGTCTTGTCTGAGAATACCCAGCCAACCATGTGCAGCGAGTGGAATTCCAACCACACATCTTCACTCGAAGGAGACAGGCAGCCATTACTGTGTGGTAATAGCCAAGCAAATCGAGCTTTAATGAAGTCTTTGGTAGATCAGGTCAGGATCCAAACAGGAATCTTCGGGCTTCAGAGGTGGGTGGCAAATCACCTAGCTTCAGAGAGGTCTTACTGATGGAGCCTGGCAAATAATGGGAATTTTTTAAAGAAAGAGTCATTGTAGAAAATGTAGATGTAAACAAGGGCAATCTGAGAATCTCCGGTGTGCCATTCTATGCAAAGAAAGCACCAGTTTTGCCCCTCCCTGGAGTCAGGGCTCTGGTCAGAGAGATTCAGCATATATGTGAGGTCCCATCCATGTTGACCAGCTTTGCCAAGAATTCATCCACTTATGTGTCTTCTGTGGTTCCCTAGTTATACTGTAGAAATATTTAAAAAAGTTTCATTATCCTAGCATTTCAATGATAATATATATATATATATACATATAAATTAAGGGAACAAGATTTTTTCTTGACACCAAACATTATTCATCCCTAAATTTTGAGCCATGTATCCAGGAATTCATGGTCTGTGATAAAAAGGAAGCAATTTCTCTGAGCCTTTTTATTCTTCAAAATAAAGAATAGGGCTGGAGCTGAAGCTTGGTGGCAGATCACTCACCCCATAGGCATGAATCCCTGAGTTCCAATCCTAACAACTGTAAGAAGTTAACTCATTAATAAAACTTTTCCGAGCATTTAATAAGTGAAAACAGTGGTATTTCCTTCTGAGCATTGTAATGAAGATTGAACGAGCTGTGTGCATTTAGCACAGGAGCCAGAGATAGCAGATTCTTTATCAGTGTCACATCATTTCTTCAGTTTCTGTAAAACCACATTTGGCAAATGTCTAAATTTAAAGAAAATGATCATGAAATGGTTTGAAGTAGTTTGAAACCATTCAGGTGAAGATGAGAAATAGGCAGTTGGGTTTAAGGAGTGGAAGGCCGTAGTGGAAGGAATGGGATTGCTTGAGTAAACAGGTAGACGCAGATTCTAGTATTCAGATGATTCTCAATATTTAATAAGTGCAGTAAATTGAGAATAGCAGAGAATGCTTATGGAATCTGTGGGAAAGAAACCTTGTGTAACCTGTATACACACACACACACACACACACACACACAAATCTGCAGATGTATGTACACACACACCTGCATATGTATGTATGTATACACATGCATTAAGGTATTGAAGTATATATTTTTTATTATATTTACATCATTGATTGACTTTAGCCATGTCATGGTTACGGTAAAAATATCCAGAGATTTCAGGCACCGATGGCTCATGCCTGTAATCCTAGCTACTCAGGAGGCTGAGATCTGAGGATCTCAGTTCAAAGCCAGCCTGGGCAGGAAAATCCATGAGACTCTTATCTCCAAAATAAATCACTATAAAACCGGAAGTGGTGCTGTGGCTCAAGCAGTAGAGTGCTTGCCTTGAACTGAAGAGTTGTAGGGACAGCGCCCAGGCCCAGAGTTCAAGCCCTATAACCGACCAAATATATATATATATATATATATATATATATATATATATCCAGAGAGGGCCTTTTTTAAAAATGTAAAATCATGGAAGATGTTGTTACTTATCCCCCAGAACTGAGTTATCTTTCCTCTGACCTGGCCAAGAATTCACCTTTATGTGCTTCTAATGTGATTTCTCTTACTGTTTACAATTATAGTTGTTTGACTTCTCTATAATCAGTTTCCTGAAGACTTAGGTCATATGCAACACTATACATGTTGTATGTGTTAAGTATGTATATAATTCTAGTTCACTTATTGTATGCATATAATTCTAGTTCACTTATTGCCACAATTGTTCATTCACTTGCTCATTGGTTCACTAGAGAGAAGTTGATTTAGCATCTCCATACCATGTGCTGTTTTAGGCTATATGAATATAGTAGTGAACAGAATATATTTCTGTATGAAAGAGACATTGTGATGGAGATAGTTACTAATAATAAATAAGTCTATATTCTGAGTGCCTTTAAGATCTTATTTGACAGAACAACACATGTTGTAGGTATTGTTACTGGTCTTGTGTTACTGGCAAAAAAAGGGAGACACTAAAAATGTCAGTAACTTGTCAGGATTGGGTTATTAATTTAGTGTTCACACACAGGCAGTTGGACTCCCAAACTCATGCTTTTAGTCACCCCACTGAACTGCAAAGTAGTTGGCATGGGGTAAATCATTATCATCACTGCTAATATTATTAAATGTTAACTATTCCATAAAGAAAGGATCTCTTTAACTTAGGTGAGAAAACACATATTTACTTAATTTATTGGCAAAGCTAAGTTAAAAAGGCAAATATCCATGATTTTTCTGTCATACAAGACCTGTTCTTTATGGGAGGGAGCAAGGCGGAACAAAGGGAGCGAATGATGCAAAGATGAAGAAATAAATGAACCAAAGAAGGAAAGGTGTGTGGAAGTACATGGGATGGATCAACCCTGTGTAGCTTAGTTTTCAAGTCTTCCTACTTCTCTGATAAGGATATTTTCATGCAAAGCAATAATGGTCTCTTCTTTTTATCAGGAGAAAATA
>NW_012267259.1:6059200-6154200 GCF_000151885.1 Dipodomys ordii | reverse complement strand
TCCATGACTGTCATTATAGTCTAAAGTTAAAGACAAACTTCTGTCTCACTCTTCAGTTCCAGTCTGATTTCCTATTTGCTCCTTAGCTTTAAAACATGATTATTAATAAAGCAGATCTTCTTACTGAGGCAGATGTTGAAAAAAGAAAAAGCCTGTGTAAAGATTAAGAAAAAGAGAATGAAAACATATCTCTGTATAAACTAAAATTTGTCAGCATTTTCAATCTCAAATGATATACCACAACTTTTGGGAGTTGCTAAGATGCAGTTTCCTGTTTGTTTGAAGGGAGACTGTGACTTCCAAAGTTGCTTTCCCAGCAAAAATAAAGAAGATAAATATGCCTTGTTAGAAGATAGATAGAAACTTCTGTCTTATAACTGGGAAGGGATGGGGGGTGGGAAGAGGGAAAATGATTGACTGGTGACAGTGATCAAGATGCATTGTCCTCATAACCTGACTTAGGGAATTGAGACCTCTTTGTACAACTACTTAATAATAATATAAAAATAAGGTGGGGGGGTAAAAAAGAGGAAACTTTTATGGGCTGGATGTGAGCCTTCACAGTGCTCAGAAAAATAGAAAGTGTCATCTGCTATTCAACAAGGACTTGCCAGAGAATCTTTTGTCCTTGTTACACAATTAAGACCTACTAGGTTTTAATTCTCTATTAACCTTTCCGTTCCAAGGATGATAATTTCATTTCAGTGTCTTGCTTTGTATCAAGTTTGGTTTTTGTGATCCTTTATACATGAGCGTGTGTGTCAGGTGAGTGTGTCTCTATGTTGGAAGATTAGGTGGCTTCCTTCTCTTTTCCTTTAAAATCTGTCGTGCTAAAATAGGAGCTAGGAGGAGGTTTTGCTTATTTTACCCCCATTTTTCATTTCTTTATTTCTTTTTTTTCCTCTCCTATGGGCAAACTGCCCATCCAGATGGTAGAATTTCACCTGTAAGCAATCTGAGACGATAGGTTAATTCTGACATTTTATAGAGCTTTTTAAAATTTTTTTTCATACAGTACAACTAAGTGCAGAGTAACTGTTAGCTCAAGATAATGTTCCTTTTTTTCTGTTTAAACGCTTCCTGCTGTCATTGGTTCTCTTCCCCCCTCCAGCCCCAATACCTGAAAAAAAGTATATTTAGGGTGCAATTAAAATCTGTGGCTTGAAGCACTTTGCTGTTATTGTCAAAACCACATCTGATGAAATCTTTGACCACTTCTAATATGTGTAAAGGAGGAAGTGATGGCAGAAGGCAGAGAGCAAGTGGGAGCCAGTAGGTTAGAGGTGGAGAAGCATGCCTTGTCATTTTATAGGCAGAACCTTTCTATGGCTTTGATAAATTCACTGGTAGTTTTCTCCTCCCATCAAATTTGCAAATATATCCCAACTCAAGCCTTCCGAAGGAACCTGAATTAGCAACTGGCCTGAACCCTGACATTTGCTTTTGTTCTCAGTGTGGCTAGCCCATGGTCTGGTGGCTTGTGTAGTTAAAGAAGGTAGAGGCAGACTGGGAAATGCTTACCTCACCTGTGTTAAAGCAACCCTGTCATTATCAAAGTTAAGTTTTTGGAGTAGAGAGTAGAGAGGACAGAAGAGCTGGAGATGAGGTGTTTACTTGTAACAAGTATAAGAAGGCTGTATTTCTAAGTTGGTTTTGACTGTGCCATCTTCTTGTTCTTTCTAGAAACCTTTGTTGTCTTGAGTTATTGTCAGAGTAAAGAAGGCTGTAGAAATGTCTTCTCCCTTGACATATTCTTTTGGGGAAACAGTTTCGAAGGAAACACTGTTCTGTCATAATCCCCGTGAAGACATGGCATATTTCTTGTCTTTTCTGCTTCCTGTTTTGTACACGTTAATTCCTGTGGGCTTTTTCTTTTTCAAGTGATGAGATTTCCACTGTCCAGCAGCAGGCCACATTTACTGGAGTTATTGAACTCTGAAATAGGAAACCTGTGGGTGACCAGTTTTACCCTGTTTAGAAGCCATCTCCTCAGTCAATGAGAATTACAGCCCCATGACCGAGAATGTGAAAGCACTCGTTTCACAGAGACCTCTGAAGGTTTTGTTTCAGGTATTGCAACAAAATCAACATTTGTTTGTGGGCAGTGAAGCCAATGTGGCCGCCAGTACATCCATCCAGTTGCTTCTCCTATTTCCCTTGCAAACTCTCCCATTGGTTGGGGTCCGTGGAGACATTTCAGTGGCTGGCTGGTGGAAATGTTTGGGAGAACATTTGTGAATCAAAGCAGCCTAAATATTTGCAAAAATGTTTGCTTGAGCAAAAAGAATCCACTTAGCATTAGGAAGTCACTGCTTAAACATTTTAAAAGCATTTGTGATTTCCTGAAGTCTATTATTCATGAGTCACACTGCCAAGCTTTGAATTTCATGGATCAAACAGGAATCCATATTTTTAAAACTGTTATGTGGTAGTAAAGATATTTGCTATTTGATGAAGATCTAAAGCCTAAACCTATATACAATGTAACAATGATGAAAATCACTTAAAAGACACAGATGCATTTTTAAAAATGACTATTGTGAGTGACCTGTAAAACAAAACATACAGAGAAAGGGCTCTAGAAAATGATAGGAGTAGTTTTAATCTCCTTTTCCTCTGGTTTGTATCTTTACTCCAGAAAAGACAACCATGTTGCTTGTCTTTCTGTTGGAGTCCATAGGCTTTCTTTTAATGGTAATGATTTGAATATCAGAGCTTCTATCTTCTTTAGACATTTTTTGAGTGCCGACTATTAATGTTTTCACTGCTGTCCACTTATGGCTTATAAACAGTCTGCAAATGTCAGTGCAGGCCAGTCTTTTTCAGTTTCTTAGCAGTGTAGGAGTTGCACATAGATAGTCAGTATACTGAAAAGCCTGTCAGATCAGGTGTTGTTTTACCATCTGGACATTTTAATTAGTAATAAAAATGTGGGTCTATATATACAGGAATAGAATCTATAACACACAGTGGCTCTGTTGGTACTGAGGTGTGTGAGGCTACATTGTATAAATCTCTCTCTCTCTCTCTCTGTGTGTGTGTGTGTGTGTGTGTGTGTGTGTGTGTTAGACATGTATTCATTTCTCCTGGCCAACCCAAACATAGGAGGCTGGCTCTATTTTTCAATTGTGCACTAATATGTTACCAAAACATCTTGCAATTTTTCTTAAAACTATGACGTATACATGGACTTGTGTTCTTAAAGTAGTACTACTTGTGACTTAAAAAATGGCCAAATGATAGATGATGGAATGGCCTAGAAAATATAGTGCTGGCTTAGAAGTAGGCTTGGAGAGAAACTGTGGCTCCTCTGTTTCCTTACTGTGTGTGCTGAGGTAAATAATTTATCCGACCTAAGCCTTCTATGTTACTAATATGTTTAATGAAAGTAATGATTACTGCCTACCAAAGTTACATTGAACACCAAAAGAAATGCGTCTATGAAAGCATTTAATACTATATAAAGAGTTGTAGCCATTTTTTACAAAATGCAAATGATCAAAGTATAATCCATTTACCACCTTCCAAATTCAGGACTTTTATCTTAAATTAACAAGAAAGATCCAAATATATGATTACCTTAATTTATTAATACATGGTGACGTTAAGACCATCAGAAAGATGTGTTCATCATTTTCACCATGAAGCAAAATAACCCATTTTAGAGGTATGTATGCTCTTTAAGAGAATGTTCCTCTTTTGGGGGGAGGGGAAGTACTAGAGTTTGAGTGCAATGTCTCATGCTTAATAAGCAGGACCCCTTGAGCCATACCCGTAGCTTCTTTTATTTAGTTAGTTTTTAAATAGGGTCTTGTGTTTATGCATGCACTACCTTGAACTCTGATCCTCCTATTTGTTCTTCCCACATAGCTGGGCAGACAAGTGTCTATCATCATACTTGGCTAGTGGTTGAGATGGGGTCGTGTGAACTTATTTTGACAGGCTAGCTTAGTTATTCCCCTGATCTATCTCTGCTTTCCAAGTAGCTGAGATTGTAGGCATGAGCCACTCTGCCCCACAAATTAATGTTATTCTTAATTAAGGCAGAAGCTGGTGCATTTGAGGGAAATAGTGACCCTCTAGAGAAATGGAGAGTGGAAATAGTTTAGGGAAATGAGTCTTAGAGCCTTCTCTTTTGGAAAGATCTCTGCATGTTTTTCTTAGTCATTGTGAATTTCATGTTTGCAAACCAGTGTGAGTATCTAAATGGTAATCATTATTGTTTAGGACCTACCCATTATTGTGTGTTTGTACTCACACAGGCACATACACACTCTATAATTCTCTAGAGAGTATGTCATTTCCAAAATGTGATTTGGACCAGAGCTGTTTGGGCCCTTGGCAGAGACCACTTTTTTAAATTTCAATATAGTTCTTATTGTTCCTCAAGAATTCTTTGAGAGAAATAAGAACAGTTGTTTTCTTTATATGAAGAAATGGTAAAATAGTATACAACAGAATGGTAACTCTTTTGTTCATCTTATTTCATCTTCTTCTGCCAAAATATAATGTATACCTTGACCAGACTGTTAATGTTCTTTATAAAACATTACTCCTAACAACAACTCTTGATTCACATACAGCTCAGGTGGTGGCCATTTGGGGCACAGCTGTAAGCACTAAGTTCAGTGGAGGGAGTTTTAAGTTCATTTATTCATTTTTGTCGATACTAAGTAGTCCACAGAAGAAATGGGAATACACCTTTATGATTTTTTAGATGATGGTTTAAGATCTTTTTAGACTTCAGAATGGAAACTGAATTCATGTAGGGCCTTATCATGCGTTCCATTTACATGTTCTGAACTGATGACCAGTGTCATTTAGATACTTCAGGGAGCAGGTAGAATGTCTACACTATTGATTCTGAAAGTTCAAAAAAAATGAGGCTACAGGTCCTCTTTTTCGTAGCACCATTTGGTAAGAAGGGCTAAGACAACTTTTACCTTTCCATTCAGCCAGGAAAAAACAAAGATAATTGTGGGATATCTTTAGGAAGAAAATAAAAGAAAAAAGAAGAAGAAGAAGAAGAGGAGGAGGAAGAGGAAGAGGAGGGAGGAGGAAGAGGAAGAGGAGGAAGAGAAAGAAGAAGAGAGATTCTCATCAAAGGGACTGAATTGAAAATTTGGGGCACAGCATTTAAAATTTGTTAAAAAAAATAAAGTAATTCAAAGTAAAGTCTGTAGCCAAACTCCTTAATTGTGATGCATTTGCTGAGTTCTCCTCTCCATCGCTGGGCCTGCTCTGATACCATATGGCCTACCATGGAACATTTAACTTGTCAGATATAATGGATTGGCCTGGAAGCAGATTTTTGCTTTGAGCACTCGGCTCCTTTCTTGCATTTCACTCTCAGCTCCAGGCTGCAGGATGAAGGATTGTCGTGGAAATGCAAAGAAGAGACACACAGTTGATTCCCCTTAAGAGAGTGACCTATATGCCACAGAATTTTACCCACGTAAAGAGGCATTATCCTCGTCACTGGCCTTAGCAGGCTACATGTCAGAATCATTTAAATTCGCCTGGACCTAACAGATTGTGCAAACAGTTCAGAATTGAGTGCTTAGGAATAATAAAACATCATCATTTTAACTTATGCAGAGATGGTAGTAGCCACATCGGTCAAAGGATGTGTATTATTTGTTGTGACCTACACGTAATCTACGCCACCTGGTTTGCAGAGGTATCTGCAAATTAAGTTGATCTTGCAAAGTCTGCAGAGAAGGCCTTAACAAAAATTACCTGGCTCCCTTGTTTTTGTTTGGGGAAGTAGAGGTGAGGTTGAAAACGTCATTTCCATGGATAGGCAAGTGGTGGTTAATTAACCAAGCTTTCCAGCTTGAAATTGAAGTGCAGTTTCTCCTTTTCGTCTAACCAGTTGAAAGTTTAAAATTAAACTTCCCATGGATATTTAAATTTTATTCTTGGGAAAGTGAATAACGTAGTATTTGATGATGTTTGTTTTAATTGGGCACTTTTGTGAGATGGTCCTCCCTCCCCCCCCCAACACACACTCAATTTGTACCATTGTTTCTGAAATCATAAGCTTGGAAAGTACCAGGAGGGATTTGTGACTTTTGCATTTATGGGAAAACTTCCTTAAATAAGTAAGCAGTATCCTCTGTACAAGTGTGTGCACGCACATAGCTGGAGGTCCTTTTGTCACATAACCAACCTACTGTAAACCCAAGTACACAGCCTACCACTAACCCGTCAATCCTAGCCCAGTGGGAAAACAACTTGTGCATCTCAAGATAACCATAAAATTGTACATATTCAGAGGCAGCAGTGTTGCAAAAGTGAAATAATAGAATTGTATGTGGCATGTGGAGATACATACACAAAGAGATCTTACTTCAAAGAATAATGTACTTTACAAAATATGCATGGAGCTTTAGAAATTTAATATTTATCTTCTAAAAATTCATGTCTTATGGAGAACTTCTATTGTAGGCCATGTCAGTGTATCAACTATATTAGCCTTAAAAACCTCCCTTTTGTACACAGAGAATTAAAAACAAAACCAAACCAAACTGCTTTGCAAGAAGCAACCTGGGCATCTCTGTTAAAGTTGTTGTTTAGTAATGATGGACTTGTGTAAGCTTCTTAGAAATCCTAAATTGAGTATCAGTTTTATTATGGCTACCGTGGACAAAATGTGTTACCCCACCCCTCTTTCCAATTTGGTCAGATTTAAGATTGTATTTGTTTGCCCTAGGCAGCTCTGTTGGGGCATGTGCGCCCTCTGCTGGCCACTCATATTGGAACTGACTAGTATGCTGGTTCTTAATTTCTTTTACTTTTCAGGGTTGGGCTGTTTTTTTTTTGTTGCCAGTTTTACACATTCAAGCATACACAGTGATTATAAAGTTGTCACTTAATACTTTGAGTATGGAAGTTTATGTGAAAATGAATTTCAGGTTCCACTTTTGGTATGTTACTTTGCTAAATGATTGTCCTGATAGTTCAAATAACATGTAAAGTACATATGCTGTCGTGGTTCTGATATGGTTGATTTTGTACTGGTATTGATCATATTTTTCTAGTTTTCACAATTACTCTTGGCCTAATTATACTTGAAGAATTATTAGGTTGAGAGTGGAACTTTAAAGTTGACAAAACCATGGAAATACTGAAATGTGACTGGGTATATGTCGCGGAGAGGAAGGCAACCTGAGCAGAGACCTCCTGGCCAGAGTTGATCATTTTCGTTATCTTCTCTGAGAAAAAAGTGCATCTTTACATCATTGTGCCTTTGAAATGCATTCTTTGGGTTGTTTGTAGATTAAATTAAGCAGTGGCTCTCTTCAGACATTGAGAATGGAGGTTTGAGTGGAATCCTTTTGGTTTTGATTTGGCTTTCTTTCTTTTTTTTTTAAACAGAGTGTGAGATGTTAACAAAGCAGATCACTCATGGTCTCTTTGTTCCCAGGTCATAGGAGCCAATTATTAGGGGGCAGTTCTGGGGGAGAAGAGCCAGCTTTCCTGTTAGGGCTTGGTGAACAGCATCCTGGAATCCTTGTCATGTAGAACAGGACTTTGGAGAAGGAAGACATTCTAAAAAACAGATCTCTTTTGTCATACTTCCATTTAATTCACCATAATAATTAAATTTGCATAAGTGATTTCTGTGCATCTCTGAGATGACTTGAATGGATTCATTCAGACTTTGTAGGGATAAGACTGCTCAGAACTTTAAGATTCTCTCCTCTTAGAGTGCAGATTTCTCATATGCGTGAAAGCCAACTTCGTCAGAAGTTCAAAACCAGCTACTCAAAACATGAAATTATGAAAATGTTTAGAAGCAGAATAAGGAGTAAAATTTCATAGGAATTTTTTCCCCCAATTTTCCATCCTTCCAACTCTAGGTTTCGGTTACTTTAACATTGTTTTGGATCATGCAAGTAGCAGTTTTAATTTATTTTGATGGATGTATCTGTGTGAAATAACTATGAATCACATTCTTATAAATGATTAAACCCCCTTTGCAATCTGTTAAACATTGTCCCGCATGAAGTCTCAGGTATGTTCCTTCTCTGCGCCTTGTTTCTCAGCATTTTAGTTGTCTGAATTCTGAACTCCCTGAGTATAATGTTCACTTTTGACTCTCCATTCTCTAGAACAGAGCATCCAATGAATACTTATTTCCCTGTGCTGTGTGTGTGTGTGTGTTTGTCTTTTTTTTTTTTTTTCAGTTGTGGGGCTTGAATTCTGGGCTTGGGTGCTGTCCTTCAGCTCTTTAGCTCAAGGCGAGTGCTCTACCACTTGAACCACAGCACCACTGCTGGTTTTCTGGTAGTTAATTGGAGATAGGAGTCTCATGCACTTTCTTGCCTGGGCTGGCTTTGAACCCCGATCCTCAGATCTCAGCCTCCTGGGTAGCTAGGATTACAGGCATGAGCCACCGATGCCTAGTTTGGTCTTTTTTTGCTTTAGGATAGCATTATTCCACTGGAGCCAGCCACAGCTCTACTTTTGGCTTTTTACTGCTTCATTGGAGGTAAGAGTCTCACAAATTTTCCTGTCTGGGTTGGCTTTGAAGCACAATTCTCAGATCTTAGCCTCGTGAGCGGTGTGTGAGCCACTGGCCCTTACCATGTTTTTGTTTTTGTTTTTTTTTAGCCTTCTCCCCCCCCCCACACACATTTATTCAGATAATAATCTTTGCAAATTTCATGATTCGTGTTTAAATGTATATATTTTATATGGCACATTTTGTTTTCTTGCATACTTTGAATAAGATCGGGCCATTCTCTGGCTGTCTTCTTCCATCCCCTTCTTCTCCCTTTGCTCTGCATCTGTCTTCATCCTGTGCTTCTTACCATTCCCTCTTGACTCATTCAGCATATTACGCCACGGCACTCTGATTTGTGTCATGTGATCTGGAACCTCCACCTTCCTTTAACAGTAGCTAGAATCACCAGTCTTTGGACTCTAAGGACTTCAGTCCTGTTTACCTGGCAAGTTAGTTGTTAAAAGGTTCATTCTGAAAGTTGGAAGTGGTGCTATGGCACAAGTGGTAGAACACTAGCCTTGATCTGAAGAGCTGAGGGACAGCGCCCACACCCAGAGTTCAGGCCCCATGACCAGCCCCCTCCCCCCCAAAAAAAGGCTCATTCTGTTGAGGTTGATCTTGAAGATTATGCACTGTCACCCACATGTTACTTTTCTTGATGTCTCATGGTTAACCTAAGTCTTCCTGTTCTTTGCTCTGGTGAAGTTCTGAGGTGTGTGTTTTGAATTCTGGAGTATTTCCTCTCAATTTTAGGGCAGAACATGTTTTGGAAATATAAGCCAATCTTAAACCAGTATTAAATCTAGAGGAATGATGGCCTAATGTATTGCTAGTCAGTATGTAATTGACACTTAGGTTGTCTTCTGTCTGGTTTCAGAATGTTACTCAGAAGCCAGGTGTTGGTTGCTCATGAGGAGACCAAAATGTGCAGGATTGTGGTTCAAAGCCAGGTGGGGCAGAAAAGTGTGTGAGATTCCTATCCAGAATAATCAGAGAAAAAGCAAGGATGGAAGTGAGGCTCAAGTACTAGCTGAGCAAGCAAGCCTAGCAAATGGCCCTGAGTTTAAAATCCCAGCATGACACCCCTCCCTCCCAAATACCTTACATATGGGTGTGTGAGCATGCACATATAACATTTAACCTGCACTGTGCATATACACATAACACACTTGAAGTTCTCATTACCCACTCTCTTCATTTTTCTGTAGCCTTGAAGAGGATTAAATTGTAGGTCTCCTTGAAAAGATGGTAATCATGATATTCTCACCAGTTGTAATCCCAGTTAGAAAAATCCAGGCTCTTTCCCATGTTCATGGTGCTTGCACTTGTGCTTTGTGCAGAACACTAACATGGAATCTGTACAGTGCTAATAATGTGATACCTTTTCTTCTGTTTTCAGTTTCCCTTGGCCTTATGCTGAGTTCCAACATTTTTATTTTTTCCTATTACTAGGACTCCAATTGAACCTATTGTTCAAAGAACAGCAAATGGTTTATAGCTACAGGCAATAATTTATAGTGAAATATAATTGTTTAGTTTCTTACAACTTGCCAATAAATTCTGCAAATGTACCCTTCATTTCTCATAAGTTTCGTACTCATCGGATGATACTTCTCAACTGCATTTGTCCAGAAATATCATAGATGTTTCCTACCATGAGAGAAGACTAAACTTTCAGACTCACTGTGGACTTGACATGCCTCTGCAGAGTGTAGGCAGGGATGGATGGATAGATAGATGGATGGATGGATGGATGGATGGATGGATGGATGGATAATGGATGGATGGATGGATGGATGGATAATGGATGGATGGATGGATGGATAATGGATGGATGGATGGATACTGGATGGATGGATGGGTAATGGATGGATGGATACTGGATAGATATAGGCCCTTTAACTTCATAGCCAAGGAAGGTTCCTGGACTTTACCTTGATTCCTGAAAGTGACTCTACTTTTTAGGTACAGTGGAGAGTGAGTGTCCTCATGGGTATCATAACAGGGAATAAATGGTCACAACACTCTAGGGATGAGGACGTTGTTATTTATCAGAGGAATTCAAAACAAAGAGTTTTCCTTAATGGAGACAGGCAAATGTGAAGGCCTTCCTATGAGAGAGAGGTTTCTCTAGCACATGAAATGTAGGTGTCAGAAAGGGCCTTAGATGTCCAAACTTGCTTGTCTTTATTAGATCTACTTGTATAGCTTGGATCAAGTAGAGATTTCCTTTTGTTATCTAGCAGGTTGCTAGATCTCTTGGAACTTTATCTATAAAAACCTTACAGAACTGGGCCTATCACTTCAATTGAGGCATGTGAGAAGAAACATTGGGGTTTTAGTTATGAATACAAAATAGAAAGGTAATGTTGGACCCTGGTCCAC
This sequence comes from Dipodomys ordii, assembly GCF_000151885.1. Classification (NCBI taxonomy): domain Eukaryota; kingdom Metazoa; phylum Chordata; class Mammalia; order Rodentia; family Heteromyidae; genus Dipodomys; species Dipodomys ordii. Next base: position 6,143,303 of record NW_012267259.1, on the reverse strand, counting down.
TGGGTTTCAGTACCATGGAGCCAAAGTCCAGGGATCTGTTTCCAAGACAAGTCTTACTAATGACTTTCCTGAAATGTAAGATTTCTAAGCTAAAGATTGAATCTGTGGGTTTTCCTTTTACACACATTTGAGTCTTCCCTTCTGTTCAAGAGCATAACAAAAATATTTATTTTTGCTTGATCTTTAGACCTGTATTGCAAGATAACACATTTCTTACTTGTATATGAAACGTTACTGTATTTTAGTTTTAAAATCCTTTCAAATATGCACACTGCTTCTTCCAAGACCCCACATGTCCCCAATTCCTTAGTGCTTGCTGTCATCACCAACTGGGACGTATTAGAAACCTAAGTCAGAGGACGGGGCACAGTAGATGCATCGCTCACACAAAGCCAGTGGCAGGTTCCTCATTAGAAGTGAGTTGCTCAGTCCTAGGGTTGCCCTTAGTCCTTTGGGTCTCTAGGGGACTCTTGTATAAATTGCTGATTCAGAAAATCATTACGTTGGTGCTTCAAGTGGTACTTTAGTGGCCTTAAGGAGTTATGTGACACACCTCCCCAAACAGCTAAGTTATCCCTATGATTATGTTGATTAATTGCACACTCTGTGGAATTAATGTTATTTTCAATGAAAGATTTTTTTCCTGCATTTGGAAAATAAAGCATAAAAGTCATGAGCTTTAATTTGATAATGTGTGTGCTTCTTAAGCAAGACGCTGAATGAGAGGGTTCTTTGGGTTGTTATTGGTGTGGGCCAGGGGATTCCTGAGGCAAAATTTTCATTATGCACCGAGAAGGTAGTTTTTTGATGTAGCAGGGAGCAGTCATTGGAAATGTTTATCCATTTAGGCATTTCATTTGTCCAAGGACAGAAGAACTCTTTTGACTTTATAAATTGAGCAAAGATTTTTTTGCAGGGAGGGCAGCAGGGATATGAAGATGAGGGAGATCATGTTTTGCCATCACACATGTAGGGAGAATGTATGTCACACGTTTTCAGTCATACACGTAGAGCAAGCATACAATCACACATTTTCATTTATATGCGTAGAGTGATTGTATGATCATGCATACTTGTGATCATACACATAGAAGGATTGTACAATGACACATGTCTGCGATCATGCATGTAGAGTGATTGTATGATCACACATGTGGAGGGATCACACGTGGAATATACTGACAGTGATGATGCTTGTAGAGAATGGCTTATGGACTGTAATTGGACGTTTCTGTTGTGCCTTCCTTAGGAACCTCTTTGACCTTGCTTAAACCAGCCAGCACCCCTCTCTTCAGTCACGTGGCATCATCTAAGAGGGACCAAAACCCCAAAGAGTTTCCTGGAAGGCTGGTCTGCAGCAATTGAAGTCAAATTACTTTTCACACGGTAGAATGTTGTGCACATGTTCAGTGCTTTAGGAGAATTGAATGTAGATCCTGAGCTGGGGGTGGTCTCCTTAGGAAAGAATGGTGCTGCAAATTTTCAGTGCATGTAGAATTGTAATACAAACAATGCCAAGGTGCCTAGATATGGTGAGGTGAGTCAGTCAAAAGATGCTGCGGAAGCCCTCATTTCCAAGGAGGCCATACTTACAGATGGCTGTCAAGTGTCCTGTTTTGTGTCTGAGTGGGTTAATGCTAGTCTCTTCTGGGAAAATGGAGGCCCTCCAGTGCTCTGTTACCCCTGCTACATGCAAGCCACTTGCCTTGTCACCTCCCTTCCTCCCCTATTTTTTTCCTGTTCCTCAGTTTGGAAAGAAGAGGTAGAAGATGATGTCCCAAGAAGAAGAGGATTGTTGGATAGCTAGTTTATTGTAATTCCTCTAGCATAGAGTTTATTTTAAATTTGGAGTTCTAATTGCCTGTAGATGGAGACTGACTTGTTCAGGTGTAGAAAGATTGTGTAGGAGACAGCCAGCTCTCTTCTCTGAAATTTTGGACATGAGAAGAATTGCCTCAACTTCTGCTGAAACCGAGATTGTTATCTCTGTACTGGGATCCAGGGTATTCAGTTAGTGAGAACAGTAAAGATTACCAGGCTGCTCACGGATTTCTAAGAGAAAGATACACCAATGTCATCACATATTCAACATGTTTTTAGGCCATCTCAAATAAGATAAAACAAAAATTTTGAGTTAGTTCAAACACGCAGTTAGTTCATCTGTTAATTCTATGTATATAGTGAGAATTTTTTTTGTGATAGCTGTTACTATCATTTGTCAGTTTGAGTAGTAATAGACAAAAGGAAAGAAAGAAGTATGTGTATTCAAATAAGTTTAGGAAACTGCTAAATATAAAATTTGTTATAGGACTTAGAGCCTTTAACATGCTCAGATTTGAGGTACTTTTTGGGGTGAAGGTTAGAGATAACTTGTAATATTTCTGAGATCCTTTAATTAGTGTCCCATTTGATTTCAGAAATCTGCTGTGAGATTTCATTCCCGTGGAATACTCTTGTGAGCCACCACGCTGGCTTGCCTATATTATAACTACATTTTTACTTGCATTATTTTTTTTTGTGCATCTTAACGCACAGTTATAGCCTTCACATAGGGAATGTGCAGAATTGCTGTTATCTGCCATGTTTTTGTTAATTACTTGCTCTGCGTTAACGTGGGGAAGGTGGCAGTTAATTGTGAGACGTCACAGGTTCTGTGTACATCACTAGAGTACCTAGAGACCTTTTAAGAATAAAACACCATGTAAATGTAAATTATCACCGCCTATAAGACACTTTCATTAATTTCATATCAAATTCATGAGTGTTTTGAGCTCTGGGATTCGAGAAGTCTTCAGTATTAGCCTTTAGTGTACTTGTACAGTTTTCCTCCCAGAGTTTAAAGAGCAATAGTCAAACAGAGAGAACGGTCTTGATAAGCACCCGCCTATTACAGTTTGAGCTCTGGCCTGTCACTTAAACCTGTGCAGCCTAAGGGCAGTTTTCTACACCTCAGTTTCCTCATCTGGCAAATGGTGTCCATGGTACCTGCTTGTAGGTATGTGGTATGGAGTGAGAAAATCAGTGCTCAGCATCCCTGTTTGAAGTGAGTCCTACTTGATAAGGACCAGCTCTACCTATCTGGGCAGAGGATGAAGAGACAACCAAAGATGAAAGGACCTGAAGTAATCCCCTGGGGATATTCTCCACAGCCCTACAACTTGCAGTGACTGTTTAATGAAGGAGTCCTTTCAATGCAGGGTTCCCCCCCCCAAAAAAAGAAACTAATAAGGTTGCAGAGATGGGTTGGTTGGGGCTGGAGCTGGGGACAGAAATGTATTCTGAAACAAACGTGTTTATGAAGAGTTCCTAGTCTGATGCCAGGGAACAAAAGGCTCATTCTTCAATTCCCAGAATGAGGATTAGCAGTGAAGCAGCCTAGCTGGGTGTATTGTACTACAGCATCAGATAATTTTTCATCAAGGCTGTTCACAGGATGCTCTGCTTTACCATCCAGGTGTATCTGTTCCAATGGTGGGCAAAAGTGTACTATTGCTTTATCATCGTTAACATGGCCTTTTCCCAGTGGAAACCCTCACTGGACCCAGTTATTATTCTCCTGGCCCACCACCAGAGGGGTGGCCTGTATTCCATTACTCTCAGGAGTTGAGTCTTTAAACAAGTTGCTCTTGTCTGTCTTTGCTCTTAAATGTGGCTTTGAGCTGTCTCTAGGTGCAGGCACAGTAATATTCCCAGGCTGATTCTTTCTGGAAACATCTCACCAAATAGAATGGGTTTATGAAATCATTTTTTCCATTGTGTAATATTTTCATCGCCATCACAACCACAGGGGTAACCTGGAAGAAAAATGGGAAAATTGGCAAGAAAAATTGGAAGTCAAAGGGCAAATAACAAAAGAATATAAAAATAACGAATTTGGTTTCTCAAGACATTTGTTAAGCAGACTCCTCCATGAATAATAATAATTAAAAAACCCAAACCCAAATTTTCCTTCTACTTTTTGGGACAGAATGATGAAAGAATGTCAAATAGATCAGCAAAAATGATGAGCCTTAAAATATAAGCTTCTGGTATTTTTCTGCTTGGGGTTTTTGTTTTTTGTTTTTTTGTCTTAAAGAGGCAGAAGACTCAAGTGAATTTTTTATTGCTTGTCATTTGGTGCCGTTTGAAATAATCGGATTTAAATATAGACTCTAGCCATACGATGGGTTCAAATTGGACAAAACCTATGTTGACTTTCTGGGTTGTTTGCTCACTGTAGATGCCAACTTGTTCCTGTTGGTCTCCTTTGTCTCCTGAAGGATTGATTGACGGGTGCTGTGTCTGCTCATTTCCAGCGATTTTTCTTGTTTAATGAAAAAAAAATTGTGACATGGAATTACATGTTCCCTGTATGCATCATTTCTGCAGGAGAAAGTTGTTTAGCCAATATGTCGACTTCACTTTCTTTTGCCCCCTCTTTTGCTTTCATTCAGCCCTCTGTGTACGGGATTAGTTCACATCATGCGTCTCATGCCCGGAATTCGTCACCAAGCAGCAAAATTTAACATTTGGTCCTTTGAGGTATACGAATGAATCAAATGCCTGGCAGGATTTGTTTCTGGAGTGTGTATGTCAGCATCCCCTTCCCCTCCCCCCTGGCTCCTAGGCCATACAACAACCAAGGTGACAAAGGGGTACTTGGGAGTTTTTTTTTTAAATATAGACCACAGTACTCCATGCAGTAAAAGACTTGGGCGATTAATGCTACCCTTATGCCTCTTTTGAGTAGCTTTAGCCATGGGGCTTGGCACTGCCACCATTGTCTTTGTGCCAAAGAAATATCCGCAGCGGCTGTCGCGTTGTAGTACTGGAGGGGTGTCTCGAAGATTCCGCAGCGAGCTCTCCGGGTTTCTTCACCGCTGCGATCATGTCTTTGAAATATTGGGAAAATAGAATCTTTCCCTGTGTCAAAGCGTCTGTGGTGGTGGTAGTGGTGGTGGTGGTGGTGGTGGTGGTAGTGGTGGAGGTGGTGGAGGAGGGGGAGGAGGAGGAGGAGGTAAACTGCCAGGAATGGAGACTGGAGGAAAAGAGGCTGACTGAGCCAGCCAGTTGGTGTAAGTGACAAATCCATGCCCACCATAGAGGACAGGCAGGTATTAGCTTTTGTCCCTGCACACAAGATCGTTCCTGAAGGGTCCTGATCACACCAGAGTCTTAGCACTCTTGAAGGGGGCAGGGGAGGTGGTGGGGTGGGGGCGGGGGAATGTTCTCTGAAACAAAATGCACCAGTGAATTATAATCAGAAAAACTGAACGAGACCGTAATGTATTTTATAATAGTTATTTTTCTAAAACAAAACAAAAAGGTTTTAAAACATTTTATTTTCTGGATCTTGAGGTGTCATTTTAAAATGGCTGCTTTTTTTTTTAAGCATTTCAAATAAATGATGAGGCCTAAAAGGAAAAACGACAAAAAAAAAAAAATCTGACACGTAAGGAGACACTTGTGTGTTTTATCCACAATCCCCGATTATTTTGCTCCCAGAACAGGGGCTAGGGCTCTTGAGGGTAGATTTATAGTTGAATTTGGGAACAAAAAGCTGTAATAAAGTTAAAGGCTTACACTATCAGAATGAAATGTGTTCACTCACAATCTCTGGAGCGATCTATTTGATGGTAAAAGTGGATGTTCTCGATGAAATCTTCACAAGGAGCATAATCCTTGGCGGGGGGGCGGGGAGGGAGGGGGAAAAAAAAGTCCACCTCCCAGACTCCTGCTGGCTGTGTGCTGCCTCTTCGGTACCTCACAGACTTCGACAGAGTCCTGGACCAGTGCCCAGTGATGTCATGGAAACACTCAAATTACTGAGAATGATTCATGTCTATGCTGGTCTCTCATCCTCCCCCACACAAACACGAGGAGATTTTTAACCCTGACAACTTGTAATTTGCAGTGGGTTTATTTTTGTATCTGGATAAATATTTTTTAACAAGCAAAATTGAGATTAAGCAGTCTGTATCTGATATGATAGTAAAGAACGCTGGGCCCATGCCTGTAGCCAAGAGGACTCGGCGAACTCGGCGATGCGCATTCATATTCTTCTTCTCTCTCCCACTGCCTCTCCCTTTCCACCGTCTTGCTCTTTCTATTCCATTCTTCCTCTTGTCTTCCACTCCGCCCCCCCCTTTCCTATTTGCATTGACCTTCTTTTCTGGCTTTACAAAATAATAGAAGAAATCAGCCCCGTGTATGTGTACAAAGTAAGCCAAATCCCACTAGGAAAACTCATCTCTCCAATTCTCTGCATTGGGAAAGAGAATTGGGAAAGAGTTGGGAAAATGTCTTATAGCAACCATCTCTCCAGTAATTTCTTCTGTAGTAAAAGAAAACCGATCATGACCTTTCTTCCTCAAAACTATAGTTTACAATTCACTATTTAGAACTCACTCAAACACAACACAAGGCATTCAGTTTCCTATTGTAAAAAAAAAATGGAAGTAATTCTGCTTCATTCTTCTTTCTCACTGTCTGCTTGTCTGTGGTTGCACAGTGAATATTATGTCAATGGAGTATGCTGTGGTGCCACTGAGGAGATTTTAGAAGTCAGAGCTTAAAGGGATAGACATGCGTCGCTTGATAGGGCTCATAACGGTTGAGCCTTTTCTGTTAGCAGTATATATAAAGTACAGATAAAGGATAGGAGTAGCTTTATCTTGTCTTCCACAGACGAGTAAGAATGGGTCTATGGCCATTGCGGACAGGTAAACGCTCCTCATTTTCCATGTACAATCACATGCAGCGGGAGCTACCTCCGATCTCCCGTGATGGACAGTGTGTGTGATCAGGTCTTGTTTCACTGGAATTGAAAGTGATATAGGCATTGATTTTATACTTTACACAGAACAGGGTGTCAGAAATGAAGGTGGTATTCTCCAAGTTTGAGATCCAATCATATCAGTAGAAAAGTTAATAATGGGGAAGGAGAGAGGAGATATTAAGGCTCAGGTGTGTAGCTCTCTTTAAAACATCCCCTTCTGTTGGGTGTGTGTGTGTGTGTGTGTGTGTGTGTGTGTGTGTGTGTGTGTGTGTGTGTGTGTGTGTGTGTGTGTGTGTGTGTATATGTAGTGACTTAGATACAGAGTATGCTTTGGGCTAGATAGAAAGATCTCTGAAAGATACCTTATATTCTTTGTCTGCTATCAATGAAACATACTCTTAATAGCATTGCCATTGAACTGGAATATCAAGAGAATAATACTACATCTAGCATCTGTGTTATTGAGGGTTGGGAAGGGAAATTTAGGGGTTGTAAACTTGAAAAGGATATCAGCTCAGCCCTTTAAAATGTAAGTTTTGAATTTGTACACTGGGAGAAAGCAAGGTATGATCGTGTGTGGGAAGTTTGGCGCACCTCGACACTCTTAAACCCATCCTTCACCCGGGGGTTCATGTCCTGACCACTTTGCTGCCTCCATAAACCTCTGCCATTCCTGCTTTGGCAATTTTCTGTAGGCCAACACTCCATACACCACCAGCTGGCCTCGACTGCTTAGATCTCTTGTAATGTGGTTTCATTATCTGCTCTGCTGATTATTAAGGCAAAACAAACTCTAGAAACAAATGAGCTACCTTGGTTTTATCCATGAACGTGGTTAAAAAGCATTGCAGGTCCTATAGAGCTCCATCTACTAATAACCTATCTGTCAGAATTGGAATATGGTGTTCCCATTTCCCAATTCCCTGGGCTTGCTCGGTCTACTGGTGGAATCTGAACTCGGGTTCAGTGTGGGGCGATTTTTCAAAAAGCCCCTTCCTCCTAAACATAAACGTTATCGTCATCACAATCATGATGAGATATGTTCTCCCGGGAAAGGGAGTTTTTAAAGAAAGAGAGAAAGAGACTCAGAATTTTGAATAGTTTCTTTTCTAAATTCACCATCTGGAGAGCTTGTGATTGATTAGCTTTGGCCTCCGCATTAAGTGTCAATATAATCAATGGGAATTACTAGGCTAGGGTCATTACATAGATAATTTGCCGGCTGTGTAAATAAAATTGAAATTGTTTAAATTTTGGGAGAGAGAAAGAAAGTGAAAATAAGGAGTGACAATTTGTTTGTTAAGAGAGTAGAGACCATTGGAATGACAGTTTTTGGAAGTGTGGAGCAGTTTGGCTAAGAATAGGAATGAAGGATATTTTTTTTCCAGTTTATCATCGCCAGAGTGAGGAAGTGCTTTTCTCTCTCTTGCTTGCATACATTGTCAGCCGTGCCTACTTTACGTATGTAAACATCGGAAGAGAAGTAAAGATGCCTGTTACCTGCAGTAGAGGTTTTTGAACAGGAAAAGCCTGATTTATGTTGTTTTGTTGTTTATCTTGGCAGGTAAAACAGAAAGGGGTTCCTACTCATCTTATGGGAGAGAATCAAACTTACAAGGTTGCCACCAGGTAAGTGCTGCTCCAGTAAGGGGGAGGAGGTGAGAGAGTGGATTTGATGGACCAACAAATTTTGCTGATTTGATTAAGTTAGGCGTTTTCAACTGTTTTTCTGAAGTGCACAGAGAGTCTGCTGATAACTGTTTCAAAACCATGCAATAATCCTAAACTAAGAACTAATAAACACCTCCTCTGTAGTTCTCTGTTGAGTCAGAGCTATATCCCTGGCTTGTTTGTTTTTATTTTATATATATATTTTTAAAATTTATCAGCTTGTATCAGCGATACTGTTTGTAAGCCAGCAATGTTGGTTGAAGTGGAGCTATCAAAAAGAGTTTATTTGCAATTAAGAACTTAGGAATTTTGTACACAGAAAATGCTTTGTGAAGCTGTGTGTCAGACTCTGGGTTCGGGTGGCTGTGGCCCCAAATTATAGTTTTCATAGGGGTGTATGATGTTGTGTGAAAACAGGGTGGTAGTGAGGGATAAAAATGTCTGTGGAAATATGATTTGTTGTCCCTTTTTTGTTTCTGAATTGTTTTTGGCTGGAAGTCAAGGCCAGCAGGCTAACAGCAAAGCCGTCTCTGGGGAATCATGCGTGAGCTAGAAAAATAAGAGTACTTTAATTAAATAATAAAATGCCAGAGTAATACAGAGGTGTGGGATGTGCAAGTGTGTGTTTGTACCTTGGTACTCTCTGCATTTCTTCTATCTTTTTAATTCCCTGGAGAGAACGGATCTAAAAATGCTGCTATTTATAAGCAAAAGTGGAAACTTTATTCCAAGACAAGCGGAATTTTTATAGATGTTTTCCTTTTATTCCAATCTCAGTATTGATCATATGTTTAAAATGTCTCTTCTCTGTCTCTGTCTCTTAAAGAACCTGTGTTGGTTGCAAGAACGTGAATGTCTTACTTTGGAAAAATGGATACTATTGAATAGTACCCTTTAATATTCAAAGTTTTCTTGTTCTGCAGTAGTGTATGCATGTTCTTTTTTGGTGTGGGTATGCTGGAAAATGTATGCTCACTCTTTTTATCTCTCTGGCCTTCTAAGTTTCTTTAATGGTATAGGGAAAAAAATCAATTGGGGATTATTAAAATAGCCTATTTAATACATCCCTGGAAAATAGAAGCACACATGCGCTTTAGCAATGAAACTGAGCCTCTGAAGGAGGAGTTTTTTACGGATCTGTCATCTATCATGAAAGGTGGAATTCTGGTGGGTTGGCTTCTTAATTTTTTTTTCCCTCTGTATACATTTGCATTTTTAAAGTTGACTCCTTTGGCCCAGTTACCAATGCAGTCATATTCCACATCTGAAAGATGTTGTTGGGATGAGATGAGCCGTGCTTGGTGAGAACTCCTGCCGGAGTGCAGTTCATGGCGGTTTGTTTGGAAAGAATTGTGCAGGAAAGAAATTTACAGCCATTCCAGTGCAGCGGAAACATCTTTGGAATGTGAGTGCACATGTTCGGGGCAGATAGCCTGGCCGCCGAGCCTCTCAATGCTGGGTCTCTGGTGTAAAGCTCTGAATTCCTACAGAAGAGCCGGTTCCTGTGGCTCTGGTTTCTGAGGGTCAAGGCGGAGGTCACTGGAGTTTGGGGGGAGAAGAAAGTTGACAACATCCTTCCTTTTTTGCAGATGGTCATGGCAGAGGTCTCTGTTTGTGCTGGGCCCCTTTGGCTGGTCATTGAGAGAACAGGCTTCCTCTCCCCTGGATCCTTTCTTACTAATAGGAATTGGCGTGATTCCTCACAGACACAAAGATTTCCTCTGCTGAGTAAGCGTGAGGCCCCTTAACTTGTGAAAGCATCATCCAGACCGTGTGAGTCTTGTCTGTGTGAGCAGAACGCAGACCCTCCTCCCTCCGTCTGTGGGCAATCCTTCCCTCGGGTGAAACTCCAGTTAATTTCCCTCCCCCCCCAAACACAAGGTGAGAAGCGAAGAGGGCAGAGGGGGGATTGCAAGGTGGCTGATTGGCATGTGATGGTTGATTTTTCTGGGCCTTGGGAGGTTCGTTTTTGAGTCGTTCCTATACAGAAAAATGCTTTTGTAGATGGGGAGATGGCTACATCTGCTTTTCTTTTTTTTTTTTAAAGCTTTCAGACGGTAGTTGGGGAGTGTGGAGCCCCCTCATTATTATTTCTGCTTTTATGGTTGCAAGAACGGACTCTTTCTCTGCCTAGCATGGTCTCGGCAGAATCCGTAAACATTTAGGACGATTACTTAAGGATAATAATAGATAAATGTTTGAAATTCCCCGCTTAGGAAAGGGTAGGGCTTGAGAATGAGAGGTGGCCATAGTGTGAACTTGTGCTTTCTGTGAAATTTGAGAATAGAACAGACTAGAGTCTTTCAGAGAATCAGTTTCTCTGGAGCTGCATTGTTTCTTTGAATCCCTGTCTGCTAGAACAGCTATACAAACCGAAAAAAAAAAAAAAGGAAAAAGAAAGGCAAAATCCTGGTGTCTTGGGCTTCAAGTCTAAATAGCAGATCACAGCTGAAATGGTATCCTACTTTGTGACAAGGTGAGTAACACTTGGGGAGGCGGGTAATTTGTTTTCTCCTCTTTGCTACATTATTAAGATGCTGGACAAAAACCTTTAGATGTGAGCCCTCAGGAGCTCCAAATCTGCTTTTTTAAAATGATAATGATGTGTCCTATGGACTTCAATGGATGAGCAATGTTTTATAGGAATATACTTATTCTAGTCCCATTGGTTTTTTTGTCTGGTGTAGAAAATTAGTGATGATAAGCAACAGGTAGTAAAAACACTGTCCTAGAGTTTTTTTATATGAGATAGATACTCTTTCAAAAGCATATGAGGTTAAAATATATATTCCCACCATTGTGTTTTATGTAGGGATTTAGTATTACTGTAATAGTGATAGATACATGACATCTTAAAAAAATGGATATTTTATCAGGGGAAAAAGCTGACAGGTTCATTATTAACACATATATTTATCATTACATGGCCTTATAAAAATTACCATGTATGTGGTGAGAGTTAAGAAATTATTTATAAAATGAACCAATAGAGAGACAAAAGCAGTCAAATGGACTTAAAAAAATTTAGCTAGATGTGGGAAAATGAATTTATATCAAATTGGTATACGGAAATCACACCCAGGCTTAAGACTTTTCTTGCCAAATTGCAACCTCATACTACTTTTATTGGCAGAGAAAATAAAATGTATAATGGAAAGTGTGACAGACATGAAAATGAGTGGAAATAAACTTTTTTTTTTAACCATAGCCCAATTTTAATGGTGTGATAACCAGTACCTAATTCCTCATGTTAATCGCTATCAATGCTAAGGACAAAAGCAAAAAAAAAAGCAACAACTTTGCTTTCGGCCCCTTTTCCTGGTTTGAATAGGATTTGCAAACTTTTTTTTTGGTTGTTGTTGCTGAAATTTGTTGTTAAAAGTATGATAAAATTGACAAAAATGATTATTATTAGGGCAGAATTCCTACCTTGAGTATAAGTTTAGCATTATCAGGGGTTGTTGGTGTTTTCTTTCTGGGATCCAAAGTTTTAAAGCCGTGGAATCTCTGTGATGTTTCCCTGAGAAAATGGGGGGGGACCTGGAAGCGGCATAGACACCCAGAAAACTGAGGCCAATCATATTAGTAGCTTAGAAGCTTGGGCTGCGCCTTTCCAACAGCTCCCCAGGGAATTGTAATGTACAACTAGGTTTGATCATCTTTCTAGAATATTCTGCTGAAATATACTCTATTTTAATGATTTGTGTTCAAATTTTCACATTACTACTGACCTTGATAAGGCTTGTGGACTTCTTGCCTTAATTAGATTGTTCAAGCCTGTAAATATATTTCACATGACCTTTATTTAAAAGGCAGTGAAAATTAGTTGTATATTGAAAAATCAGCAAAACATCTTGAGATCTTGCTATGGGATTCCATAACTGAATGTTCCAACATTACCTTGTTTTCCCTAGTGAGGCCAGGCTTTCAAATTCTTTTTCCTTCTCAGAAGGTGATCAAATAGGACTATGCTGGTTAAGTTATTTAATGTTCATATCTTAAAAGTAACAGATGAGAGAGTTAAGAATGTGGCCTAATGCAAGATAACTGTTAAATTTCAGAACTTTAAAACTATCAAGGAACAGAGTCTTTTCCATATGTCACTTAGATATATCCATTATTCAGTTTTGATTTATTGAAATTAAGCATGGCTGATTCTTAAATCAATTATTAAATTTAAAATATTTTCTTTTAGTCATTTTAATAACACAGGTATTATTACTGACTTAACTCTAAAACCTTTCAGAGTTTATCCTATTTTAAGTTTTTCTTATGTAAGGTCAAAATAGAGAAGATATAAGCAAAAATGGTTGTCTCAGCATTGCGTAAGCAGAAATGCAGGTTATGTTCATGTACCACTCTTTCATTTGATATTGGGCCTAAATGTTTGTTGTTAGTGTTGAGTTAGTGTTCAGTCCAGGTCCCATGCATGCATCCTTACTGGGTACCTCCCCCAGGCAAGGTCCCTGTTAAATACCACCTTAGGAGGTACTCTCTTTCCCTTATAGCCCCGTTGTACATTTTGCCATTATTTATGTGTTTACTGAATGCTTATTTTTACCAGGATTCCGTAAAATCCTGGAGGGCAGGGGTCATGTCTGCTTTGTCTTGTGCCATGTACCATGTGTCTATCAGGATAAGAACTGTGATGATCTAATATTTATTTCCCCAGCATCTCTTGGGGAATGCATTGTTGGGAGTTTGAATAGAAAGGTTGTATCAACCATATAAAAGTGCACCTGCACGCGCGCGCACACACACACACACACACACACACACTTTTTATTTATTTATTTAATTTTTTTTGTCAGTCATGGGGCTTGAATTCTGGGCCTGGACACTGTCCCTTAGCTCTTCAGCTCAAGGAAAGCATTCTACTACTTGAGCCACAGCACCACTTTCGGTTTTCTGGTTGTATATTGGAGTTATGAGTCTCATGGACTTTCCTGCCCGGACTGGTTTTGACCCGAGATCCTCAGATCTCAGCCTTCTGAGTAACTAGGATTACAGGCGTGAGCTACCAGCGCCCGGCTCCCATGTATGTATTTAATACCTACAAAAATAATAAAAAAAATCTACTCAAAACCCTCTGAAAGCCTTTACTGAAAAGGCCCTGGAAGGAATGAGGTTGTATCCAGAGAGAGACATGTATTCCAATTTGGGACATCATGGTCCTAGTCCTGTGTGTGTATAAACGTGTGAATAAAAGAATGATAGGTGTTCTGTGCTGGTGGCCGTGTTACAGCAACCAAAGCTCAGAATCCTGGTCCAGTCTTTGAGTATACAGCTGTGAAGAGTGGAGCATGGTGTTTAGAACCATGATGGTTTTAGCCATCACAGGGTCTGAATTTGCTGTGTGTATGCTGTCCTGTACTGAGCGTTGTATTCTAGCAGCAGTTCATTCTTTTGGGTGCTTGCTGTGGGTATTCCCCTGCCACTCAACCTGCAGGGGAGAAAAGGCCTATTCTTTCATTGCATTAATTGATAAATATTTATTGGCCCACTTAGTGATGTCTTAGGTACTAAAGGGGAAAGCAAAAGGATGCTCTTCCATACGGGTCCTTCACTTCTCACCAACCGTTTCCTGTGTGTAAAGGTGCATGTGTGTGGAGAGGAGATCGGGCTCCATTTGCTGTTATGCAAGGGGCTTTCTTACTTACTTACTTATATATTTAGACAAGGTCTGCATATCTGGCCCAAGCCAGCCGCAAACTCCGGGACTTTATTGGGCCTCCTCTCTTTGTATACTGAATTGGTGGGACTACATGTACTTATTAAAACAAAATTCTTTTTACTCTTAGAGAAAATTTCCCAATGTCCAGAAATGCTGAAAAGCTAATAAACCTTAATACACAGTATTGATTCAACAGATGTTAATATTTGTTGTATTTATTTGGTGGGTAGATGTATTATATGTAATATATATATATATATATACTTATTTATTTAGCAAACTGTTTTTAATTGGAAGATCTAAGGTTTCAAACCTAAAATTTTCAGTAGGCATCTTTTAAGTACAAGGTGCTTACCTGTTTAACTAAAGCACTGTATTATTACACTTAACAAAAATTAGTGATGATTTCCTAGTCCTAGTTTATATTCACATTGCTTCAGTTGTCTGCCTAGAAATGTTCTCATTCACTTTCTAAAAAAAAAACAAACTCTGTATGTACTCATCACATTGGGTTTCTATATTTCCTTATAACTTCTTTTAAACTAGAACAGAGTTCCTCTTAAGTTCGTTTGTTTTGTTTTGGTTGTCATTTAAATGATGGCTACTTTAAAGGTATCAGGACTATTGCTGCATAAAGCAGTCAGCTTTGTAGAGCTACTGGATTTTTGTTCTTGTCATGATGCTCTTTAATTTCTTCCTCTTTTGTTTTTGTGTCGATTGACAATTAGGTCTAAAGGATTACTTCAGGTTCCAGTTGAACATTGTGGGCTGAAGGAGTTCATGGATGATGGCAATGTCTCTTACTGTATTCCTTCAGAGTGTAATGGCCTAGCAATGATGTTTACTGCATCCTTTGGCAACAGTGGCATCCCCAAACCACTCCGTCGTAAACAAGCCATTCCCGCTTTACCCAGGGCAAATGATCTTCACATTAACACTTTAGTACTGGTTGGGTGTTGTTCTTCCCCAACAGCATTTGGCTGGTCTTAGCCCAGGTTGATGACCCTTGTATCAGTTAGTAGATTTCAACCTGACAGTTTTTGGAGAAAAAAAAATGCTGTCATGTCTTCTATATGAATAGCTTTTGCAAAGAAGAACTTTCCTTCACTATTCATTTTAGAACGGCCAGTTTTAGTGCTCGACCACATACCAGCGTAACATCAGTTATCTGTACCTGGGAGCTTCTGGCAAATCTCATCAGGTGTATTGATAAAGAAATAGCCCAGGTGTAGGCTGATGGTCAGAAAAGCTTTTAACTGCAGGAGGCAGGAGGTTATCATAGGTATGGTTTTTTGTTTCTTGTTTTTCTTTCCCAAAGCAAACTTCAGCTTTCTTCGGACATTTGCAGTTTTGTTCCTAGCTGTTAGATTAATCTTGCAGTAAGCCTCATAGTTTTCCCAAATTCCAATGTTGCTATTCTGTGTTCTTGCCATTAAACACCTCACACGGTTGATGTAAGTGCCTGACCACTCACGCAGGTGCATTGCTGTGATGTTCCAGGAAGCTACCCTATCAGGATCACTAAGACCCTGGGAATAACTCCTACCCCAGACCAAACATACTTGATGAGTTAATGTCAAAATGAATGAATTTTCTCCATAAAGCTGGGGAACGAATATTAGGTGTCAGTATAAGCCTCTCATGTAGTTATTGACTATTTTCACTTAATAACTTGTAAAGAAAAGATATGCTCAAAAGGAAAATAAACAGACCTAAAACTATACCCTGAGTAAGTTTCAGAGCCAGCCTTTGAACTCTAAAACGTTTAGTTTCAAAGCAAGTACTCTTCCAAATTGGGTTCATGGCTGTTCCAGCCTGTGATGGGCTATTGTTTAAATTTTTTTTTGCCAGTCCTGGGGCTTGAACTCAGGGCCTGGGTATATAGCGCTTGAGCTTCTTTTGCTCAAAGCTAGCACTCTACCACTTGAGCCACGGCACCATTTTCGGCTTTTTCTGTTTATGGGGTACTGAGGAATTGAACCCAGGGCTTTGTGCATGCTGGGTAAGCACTCTACCACTAAGCCACATTCCCAGCACGTGATGGGCTTTCTTGATTCCAGCATCTACACTAGATCCCATCCAGAACACTGTTAGCAGTGTCCGTCAGGTTCTCAGGACAATCTGGATCAAGCACTATACTTACACTGAGGAGCAGCACTCAGATCTGTTTGTGACTGGTAGGATGCTGAACATAGCTCAGTCTTGTAGATGAAGGCAGGCCATTTCAGTCATGACTGCCCTGCCTAAAAAAGGAAACAGATTTTATGAATAATCTATTCAGTGACATCCTCAGACTTAGCATGTGCAATTTCCTCAAAACCAATGAGGATTTCCTGTGAAAAGGCTGGGGTGGAACACGCCAATTCACATTTTAGCAACAGCATGAAGACTTTCTATAAAATGTATAGGTTTTCTTTTGGCCTATATATATATATATATATATATATATATATATATATATAGACACAGAACCAGCAGCATATCGTTTATTTAGGAAAAAGCATTGATATTGAGGAGGTTTTCATAATCACTAGCAACTAGGCCTATAGTTCTTCATTGTTGTATTTCTGTGATGTGAAAAGAAGAGAATCAGCTGATGACTGCACAAATTATTGATTTAATTTTGAGGTGCACCTGGTAAAGTTTTACGCTGACATATTTCTGTGTATCAGGTAGAACTCGGGATTGTCCTGTTGCTTCATCCTGTGAGAAAGGCCAAGTATTCACAGTTCACCATCAGGATAACTGGCAGTGATACTTATTCCTTTGTCTGAAGTCAACCTTGCTATCATTCCATCACTGAGGAAATGTTTGTTGAAACTCCAAAACTGAAACCTCAAATGAATACTTCACCAACACTGTGAGAGATAACACTTGTGCCCATTCTTGGAAATGAGTAGGATTTTTTAAATGTGGGTTTTTCTTTAAGGCTATGGATAAGAAAGAAACTTGTATCATGAGTCTGCTCATGTTCCTGATATGGTTAGAATTGATGCATCCATTATTATATATTTGATTTGACTAGTCAGGTGAACTTTTTTGCATGGGCTTTTCTTCTCACTCACAGATGCACTGAATTGAACTTTTTTTTTTTTTTTTTTGGTTGTGGGGCTTGATCTCTGGGCCTGGGCACTGTCCCTCAGCTCTTCAGCGCAAGACTAATGCTCTACCATTCGAGCCACACCCTCACTTCTGGATTTCTGATGGTTTATTGGAGATTAGAATCTCATGGGCTTTCCTGCCTGGGCTGGCTTTGAACTGTGATCCTCAGATCTCAGCCTCCTGAGTAGCTAGGATTATAGGCATGAGCCACCAGCGCTCAGCAATACTGAACTTTTAAAAACATGTCCCTTTAGTGTTTGCTGTTAAGGATTATCTAAGAGAAATAGATCATGGAGGAATAAAAACAAAATAGGCAGGACTGTTTACTTACATTTGCTTTTGGATCTCTGACATGCAAATGTTGCCCCCCCCCCCGAGAATTGCCTTTATTTGCATCAGACTTTCCTTTTACTTATGTAAGGAAGTCACGTTTTCATGGGATTGCAGCTTTAGCCTAGCATATCATCAGATGTCATTGATTAGAATATATTATCACTGTCATATTCTTACAGTACTTAAGGAAACTTAGATACCCTCAACTTTATTTGCCTCTCGCCATTCAGAAGACTACTAAACGATTTATGTAACTATATATATATATATACATATATACACACATATGCATAAACGCATAATTAATATTAGTTTACCTTATTTTCAACTCACTTCTCAGGCAGGTTTATATGTATCGGGGACCACAGTGATTTAGGAATAGGAAACAGTTAAGGATAAGCAGCACCGTGGAGGCTCTCAATGGCCATCCTCCAGAACACTAGATGTGGGGGTCTGTCTTGTTGGGGTTTGACTGTGCATGCATGCAGAATAATCTGAGCTCATTTGTACCGCTGTAATGAACAGCAGGGTACTGAATTTCTTCAGTTATGGGTATTGTATACAGTGAGTTATTAAATTTCATCTTTGTAATACACCTGCAGTAAAATAACAAAACATTGCTGCACTTAAAGAACATGTGTGCGTGGTACAATGCCCTCCCCTATCATTTCAGACCTCTCCCCCCCACCAACAGCTGCTTATGGATTTCAAGATCCATTGTATATATTCCCTTGAGCCCACCTCTAATAATCGAGACACATCTGCCATCGCAGTATTATAGGCATATGTAGTTTTATTGAAAACTATACCTGTAAAAAATTAAATAACTCCTACCTCAATTAAATTGGCAAGCTACCTTTTGCAAAGATCATATTGCAGACCTCCTGAGACCCAGGGTATTCATTTTATTCTTATATTACAAATCATGGAATATGTTATTTTTATTTGGCTGAGTAGCTAGCTTTCCCATGTTTTGATGATAAGTTACTTTCAACCCCTCTCACTTCAGTTTCTGTGTCCTCTTATCACTATATATAAACCAATACTATGCAAACTGTATGAAGCAGACATTGGTAATTTAGCCTCAGTAAACACAGGATAAATAAAATCAAAAGGAAAGGCTAGCATTAGCGTGTGGCTTTAACTCTTGTGATTAAAAAACTAATAATAACCTCTTTACCTGACTTATGTAACTGTAACCCTTTTATAATAGCAACAAGAAAATAACCTTATAGGATTAAACATCAGGATTAAACCATGAACTTGTCCATTGGTTGAGATGTTTGTCCAAGTTGTTTTTTTTTTTTTAAATTTCTGTGATCACCATATTGGCAGAACAGTACATAGTCTGAAGAATTGATCATACAAAGCATATGCAGATAGATTTTTGTGGATTAAATACCTTTCCTTAATGCTCTTAGTTGAATAAAGATTGGATCAGTAATAGAAATATGCAAAGAATTTTAAGAATTCATAGTAGTAAAATATTTAGTGATATAAAAATCAATTTTAGCAGAACCTATTTTTTTTCATGTTTTCATCAGTTGCATGGTATGTCTTTGTAAGTCTTCATGTGAGTTAATCATTTTTGGTATTACAGTGAGTTGTCCAAAAAGAAAAGGTCATAAATTTGCTTTGTACTGTCACAGAAAAAAATCCAAGAACAAAATGCCTATTATATGAGAGGAATTACACACACACACACACACACACACACACACACACACACACACACACACCATAGCATCTGACAAACAAAGAATGTTTTATGTTACACAAAAGTAACACAAAAGTCAATAGACAGTATGTGAGTGGACTGTGGAGGTGAGAGGTGTGTGCTTTTCTGAACAAGAGGATAGGCCTAGGAAAAAAAAATTCTTTTATGATAGTCACACACTACATGATGTATCACAAACCATTTTCATAGGTCAGCATCCTGGATAAATGCTAGGTACTGACTGCCACAGTAGAGATCAAGTGTTAGCAATCAGTCAGAATTAAAAAGACCTACATGTGTAAATAACTTACAGCCAGAAATTATTTAGTTCCAGTTGGGGTTCCCTGAGCCCACAGATAATGTGCACGTAGTGTTTTCTTTAGGGTAGTTTATGCTCCATTCTCGGTTTCATGCTGTATATCAGGCTCAGACCTCGACAGGGTCATTGTAACTGCCATCCAGAACTTTAAAAGAAACAGAATTCAAGATCTTCAGAAGGATTTTAGTGTTGTTAGATACATTATTTTCCCATTAGAATATATATATGTATATGTGATACACACACACACACACACACACACACACACACACACACACACACACACACATTCTAAAGGAACTTCTTTTACAAGGCAGGGAACGCCCCTCAACTCTGGTTATTTCATTGGCTTTCCCGGATGTCCCATGCACTTGGATGTGATTCACTCCTATGGAAATGTCTGTTCTCAACACTTTGAACTGCAAAGTCTGTCACGCTGGGTTCTGCAGCTCAGAACTGTCATGTGCAGAGTGAGTGGTACAGCATGACATCACTGGTGGCAAAAGACTTGCTGTGGACAGTGACATGTGGCAAAGAGAAATGTCAACAGCTGCCACGGCTAGAACATCGTCCCTCAAGGAGTCTTTCAGCACCACCGCTATTTCACTCTCTCAGCTAAGGAGTTGCTAATACAGACCTGTTTGCTTCCATCCTGCCCTGTTAACGACTTACGACTTGCTTCAGTTTGTTTGCAGGATGAATGCTTTCCATTTTGTCAGTGAGAAGAGCATTTCCATTGCTTGTATATATTGAGGGAGGACTGTTTTCTGACTGACTTCTAGGGACCTTGATCTCTGTCTTTTGTAGATAACACCTACACCCTGTCAGTTTTTGAACCAGACTCTCTTCTTGCAGGTTTACACAGCAGTTTTCTAAGTCACGATGCCCCTAGTATTTGTACTGCCCTATTCAATCTTACAGTGTTTTACTTCCTTTGGAGTCCAAGCAGTATCCTTTCTTCCTCAGTTTCTTAACATGTCATTTTATTGTTGCTCCAGGTAATTATTTGTGTAGGTCCAAAAATAAAATGCATACTTCCTAAATCAGCTTGGTAGAGTCATAGCTAGAATTGAGAATCTTCTAGACCCTTCAGACCTCCCAGCATTTTTTAAAATTTTAGTGAGTATTATAAATAGCACCCTGTGGCTTCCTGGAGATCCTGTTGTTAGTGTATAAGTAGAAAATTTGAGTTAAATGTTTAGTCACCTAAGTTGAGTCTTGAGTACTAAACAACTTTTCAAATCCATAATGAGACATCTATTTAGAACCTATTTTCTAAAGGTTTGGGTAAAATTTGGGGATTTCTAGGCATTTGTGAGTGGAGGGAAAAAAATAAATAATTCACCATGAGTATTGGGCTTTTGAATTTGAATTCCATGGGATGAATTTCCCCTCAGGACTAATCCTTCCATCTGTCTATTCATTGACGTGGTTGCTGACTACTTGCACTCTCCCTCCCTCCCTCCTTCCCTTCTTTCTTTCCCCCCTCCCTCCCTCCTCCAGAGGCTCTCAGTTTTCTGATCCCAATAATTAATTCAACTTTAGGTTCACATGCCTCTGTATTTGCCATACCCTCGGTCTCTACCATTGCTTCCAGACATACCTTTCTCCACTGCCCTGGAGTTACTGTCTCCACAGAATCCCGTGGTTGTGGCACCGTGGCTCTCTGCCCTCTCCTTTGGGGGCTGCGGAGAGCCATGTGCTCTCACGCTCGTTTAGTCTGGCCTCTATCTCACCCTCCAGCTTTGCCTGTACTCACCACTCCAGCCACACAGAGCTGCTTGTCATTTCCCTTAAAAGCTCTTACTCAGCTTTCTGTCTTTATCAGGGACCATGGTTGGTCCTGCCCTGCCTGCCACTCTATGTATTCACCTTATGTCTCTTACCAGACCATTCGTACCCTGTGTTCAATGTCCTCATGCACTGTCTCCTCAGAGACCCTTAGTGCTGTAGCCAGGGCAGAATGAGGTTCTGCTCTTCTGTCATCATCATCCTCTGGCCCCTTCTCTTTCCTAACTCTTCCCGGGGGTCAGAGATGGGCCAGGCCTAAGCATGCCACCTCCATTGCCTAACAGGGGAACACATAGTATTTGCTCAAGAGTCTGGAGGGATGAGTAAATGAGTACCTGAATCATCAGGTGTGTCTACGTAAGCACTTGATTTATATTTAAATACTTTTGTATAAGCTTCTTGACAGAAGTTAATCAAACTAATAACAAGAACTATTTTTAATCCTATCATTGATAAGGGAGTTGAGACATGGCCATTAATAAATAATAAATAAACATTTGTAATAATTGGCAGAGATGGGACCAAGCGACAAAGTCTTTGGTTCTCGATTTCTCACTTCTTGTATTACTTCTTTGTCACTGGGCAAAGTTGGTGAAATGTCTTCTCATAGGTGGCTCCAGCTTTCTTCTCATTGCTAACTTCAGGTTGGATCCTTGGAAGCATTTACCATCCTGCCATTCTGGAACCTCTTTATCAGTAAGAAAGGTAGAACATTCTATGAAGGGTCTGAAACATCCAGTGAGCAACAACCTGGTCTCTACAGAGCCAAAGCTGTCTGGATTTTTTTCCATTAGCAAGTAGATTTTTAACAACCTGGAACATATTTTCCAGATGTTTACCCATGAAGGGTAGGACGTGTGCACTCGCTGCCACAGTAGTGAAAAGGCCCATCATTCTGTTGAAAGTGGAAAAGGCTGTGAAGCGCAGTGCAAAGCCAGCTCTGTCTTGTCCCCCAGGATTCATGTTCTTTTACTCTCCGTGGTATATTCTGCTGGGCAGAGAATGGGCAGCATAGGGGAGAAGTGAACAAATGGGGTAAGCTAGGATTTGCTTCTTCATTTTTTCCTCCCTGTGATTCTTTTCCTTATACCTTTGACACGGGACAGGAAAAAAAATTAATGATCATAATGGGCTCATTAGCTTTTTGTGGTAACACTGCAATCCTTAAAGACAGAATACCCAATCTAAATGTCATCTGGTGTGCAGTATTCCTTTGTAGTAACAAGATACCACAAAGCTCCAGAAATTAGGCTAGCAGTACAGTGTAGGCCTCACTCATGGATTACACACAAGATAAGGAAAATTCCAGCAACACCACACTGAAGGTTTTCCTTGATATCTACACTCTTAGATAGCAAAGGGCTATCTAGACTATGAAGTCATAGTCAGTAGCAGCTGGAAGCACCTCCTGAAGAAATTTCTAGATGAGTGTCCCTTTGTTCAGCTCCCACTGAATTGCACTGTCACAGAGCCAGAGGGTGTCGTTTGCTTGTAAATACTGAGTTTTTGAAATGTCACTGTAACACTGGAAAAATGTTGTCTCAGAAGGTTGCCAAAGTGACAGATCCTGACATTGTAAATACCAGCCAACACAAGTGCTCATAAATGACAGGAATCAAATATACTTGACTAAATCCATAATAATCACTGATAACACTGTTTACCCTCAGTGACCAGGAGCTGTGAACTTGGATGAAAAGCACATGTGTGCAGATATCATTAATGTGTCTGAGCCTCCAGACATTCTAGAATATTTTGATGGAAAAGCTCCCTAAATATGTAAAAGCTTTACAATAACTAAGAAGCAAATGTTCAAGAATAGAGTGTCAGCCAGCCCTAATGGAGCCGGGAGAGCCTTGGCTATCTTCGGTACTACCCTAGAGGACTGATAAGGCCTCCATTATTCTGGTTAGATCCACACTGTAAAGCAGGCTGAGCCAGCGGTCGCTGGACTGCTTTAACCCCCGGTTCCTAGAAAGTCCCCTTGCCACATACACATACACTCTTGTCAGGCAGAAAACATGGGGTGTGGACTGAGGTGCAGTACTTTGGAACCACAGCTGGCAGGATCCAGTGAGAACCTGAACTCAACGTTGACTTTCCAAAGAATAGATACATGGTCCAGTCTTCAGACTTTTTCTTAACGATGACTTACTTTTCTGTGAAAAATGGGTGTTTCCTTCCCTTTGGAAGCCTAGCATTTAAATGGTTCATGGGTATTAAGTTGATAAGCCTGTACCTCCTTAGTCTCTGTGATGTGGCTGTTCTTTCTGCTCATTTCCCCACCCTCCTCCCTAATACTCAGGGAACAGTAGAACCTGAATAAATGTGGCATGGCAGAGCTGTCCAGCCAATGAGAGCACTGGCAGAGCAGCCTAAAGCCCTAGCGATCTGCCCTCATCTCTGCCCTCATCTCTGAAGCTGCATGGAGTTACTTCCTTTGATTATTTTATTGTATTGTTTGATTTTCCTATTACAGGGAATTCTGCTTTCTTGACTAAAAATAAAAGCTATGTTCAATATTAGAAATTGTCCTGATGATAGTTGGGAAAATACAAAATTATGCACTATGCATTTGGCATTTGATCAAGAAATAATGGCAGTGGAACTTCTTGGGTATTTGTGTTCAGGAAGGAATTTATGGAAGGAGAAAAGCTATCCCATTGGAAGATGCTCATTTTAGTATTAGCCAGAATGGTGCGGGAGGTCTTTGTAATGGTCTAAATGGCCAAAGATATAAGACGTTGGTGGCTTTCAGTGTCTAAAGAATGGGATCTCTAAGTGAGTGATACTGTAACTTAGGAAAAGGAACTGTCACAAGCCCTGAGGAACTTTTGGGCTGACTGGCATTGTTATAATAAGTCATTCAGCCTGGCCATAGGGATTCCCTATAGGGACCCTGAAGGTTGGAGACAGAGCCTGCTGGACTGATAGGGTTTGTGTTGAGAGAAATGGTGGCCAGGCGCATGCTCTTCCCTGGCTTGACCCACGCTGCTGGGTCCTGAATGCAGACAGAGATTGAGTAATTCTTGGATTTTCCTCAAAGAAAAGCAGCCTTGTCTTCCAGTAGCACACTGGATGACGGTGGCCACATGCACTTTGCGATCCAACGATAGTTGGATCCAGGGCCTTGAAATTGGGCACTTTGTAGGGCCAGGAGTTTTGCCTTGAATTCTCACTTTTCAATGATACTCATGCCAATATCTGCTTTTTCCACGTGTCCTTTTTAGTCGTTATTGTCATTAAAATGCTATTAAAACCTTTGTGGGTCACGTTTCAGGCAGGGCAGGCAGATTGGACTCTGTGTCATTCTCTATGTGAGAGGTGGGCTGAATCAGGGTCATATTTAAACAAGGTTGTATTTTGTTCAAATTCATTTTCCCCCCTAAAACAGCTAAGTACTGTTTCACTTTCCATTCTGCAGATGGACAGCCACAATGACCCTGTATCTACTTAGCCTTACCTTGTGTCTCTTCTGGATTCCTCCACTTGCAGTCATCTGCTGTTTTAGAAACCAAATGGTCAGGGAAGGAGGAGGGAGGAAGAAATGAGAGGAAGGAAGGAGGAAGGGAAAGAAAGAGAAACCGGAAAAAAGAGTCAATATAAGGTTTCTCAATCTTCAATGAATTCACCATTTAGCAATTTGTTGAGAGGGCATATCTTTGAGTTTGCTCATAATGAAGCTAGATGAAAGACTTTTTGCAGATTTATTCTGCAAATCTGGAGTTCCTTCCTTTAGCTCTACTTTTGATTTACTTCATCCTCACCTAGTACACTTAAGAAATTTCGTAGTCTTCAGCCTCCTCAAGAAGGCTCCATCTCCCCGCAGCCCCCTGGTGGCAAGAAAGAGAAAAGACAAAATGGGAAGGGTGAAGCAGTAGCTACCTGTGTATCTCTTCTAATATATTGCTGTTGTCAATATCTTTCAGTCATCATCTTTCAGTATTAAAGTGAATCAACTCTGAATACGTTCATTTTGTCACCATGGTCTCTCTTTGGCCATGTCCTGCAGAGATAGCTTTCCCTATTACTTTTCACTTCCCCTTTGTTGTAATTTTTGTTTGCAGCCTAATGCATCGATTGACCTTAGCTTTCGAAAAGTACTGACTCTGTGGGTGTGAGGTGGGGCACATGCCTGGGAACACGAGTGGCTGCAGACTGCATATACTGTCATCTCTTGTGCTGGTGTGAGCCCCTCTGGGAAGGGCTCTGATTTTTGTAGGCACACTAATCAGCCAAGCACTTGTCACCTCCAGTGCTGCTCATTGGCCTGCTGAGTGTGAGTACGCCGTCGAACTGACAGCTGTCTGTTGTCAGAGGCCATCTTTTCTCCTTTTCAGTTTGACTGAACACATCAGAGACATCTGCAGAGCTCTCTGCAACTCTGACAGGGTTGCCCTGCCTGCCAACCCACAGACTCCAAAAGGCAGCATAATTGAAGAGCTCTGCAAAGATTATTAACCCGTTGACCACCTTGAATTAGGATATACTTGGGAAAATAAAAAAAGATCTCATTTTAATTAAGCCTATTTTGGTAGCAGAAGACTCTATCTTATGTCAGGATGATCAGTCCAGTAGAGTTCAAAAATTCCTCTGCCATCATTGGATAGGGGGTTTCCATTAAGCTGAAAATATGGCCTCGTACAGGAAATTCATTTGCAATATGCAACCAGTGTTGTGTTGTAGAGTCAGAGAGAAGCTGTCATAATCTGAATCCTGGGATCACATCATTAATGCATGTTGATTAAATAAAAAATGCCATCAGTATGCTTTTGAATCTGAGTTGCTCTCTTTCTTTCCCAGACCTGACACTGCCCTTTTAGGGAAAGATTCCAGAACTTCTCTACTGAGTTGGATCCTCTATCTTGCACTGGATACTGTAGAATAAGAGATATCATACTATGTTTTTTGGGGAGAAAGAATTAAAATTATTATTTATATCACCTTGGGAATATGAATATTCTTTGCCACTGCATAGTTTCTTTAAGTGCTGCTCATTTACTTTAGCATCTTTTGGGGTTAATCTGGGCCTGGATGGAGTCACTTGAACACACCTAGGTTGAAGAAGCCACCCATATGAGACATGATTTAGTGCTCTCTGAAGTTTCACAGGAGTAAAGCGTTTCATTGCATTCACTAAAAACATTACTTAGAAAGGAACAGTATGTGGAAATGATGGGCACATTGCTTTTATTCTTTCTTTAGTTCTTCTCATTTATTGTTTACTTCCCAACAAGTTGTTGTCAGTAAACCCAAGCAAGAGAAGAAGATCTGAGAAATCTTTCAGTAATTTGAACTCTCTCTGCCCCAGTGTTATTCAGATGTGTTCTGACTTAGAGTGAATCTTGGAGATTAAGATGCCATTATTAAACCAGTTGGAGAAAATTCAGGTGAAGAGACAGGAAGGATGAGATTCCCAAATCATTGCTTCCAGACTGAGATCGAGAGATTGAACAGAGTATTTGGAATCAACAGCCCTTAGAATGGAATCAGATAATTGGGTTCATGTAGTGCCTTCTACCCCAGTTAGCAGTTTTTTAAGGCTTATTTCTGCTCCTGCAAAATGAAGGTTTGGCCTGAATGGTATGTGAGGACTTTTCTAGCTCCATGTATCTGTGACTGTCAGAATAAGTAATAAAGAATGAGGAGAACCATACCAATAGCCTTTTGCCATATCACAAATATAGAATATAGCACCGTAATTACACATATAAGGTAGAAACCCTTTACTCTTAAAAGGAACCATAAATACAAACAGTATTTGAGTAATGATAGGTTCCATCTAACTATTTTTCTTAAATATGTTTTATAGGAAAATTGGATGAATTTTTGAGGGTTAAATGACAATGGTCAGGGTAGAGAAAGGGGGTGGGATCACATGGGGAAGATGACTTACGTGTGGGGTTATGATCCTTCTAGGAAAGTTTGTCCAACTGCTGGGAAATCTAGATTGTAAAGGCCTGCACTACCGCTTTCAAGTAATTCTAACATACTATTTTGTGTTTCAACACCTCAGACATTTATGATATGCCAATTTAATTGGCAGTCTTTCTTAGGAATAAATAGATCTTCCATCCAGTGGCACCTTAGATTTGACAAGAGTACAATCCTAAGGGGTGCAAACGGTTTATTTATTAATTGAAAAAAGGCTGATTACTTTGGTGTTAACTAAAGCTGTGACTGCCCTTTTCAATCACTTTTAAATTACATTAGGAAGGCAAAGCTCATTGTTCCCAGAAATCTGCGCAATGATGTCCACTTGAGAAAGGGAGATGTTCACGCGTGCATTCTATACCCTCGTTATCTCCGAGTACATAGCTTTGAAGACACTACTGTTGAGGAAAATCACGAACGCTCAAGAGGCATAGTGTTGGTACACTTCTAGGGATGTTTGATTCACCTTTTCCCAGAATACCCCCCAACTTCCACCAAAGATATGCCACCTGTCAATAAATCTAAATTTGCTTTACTTTATTACTTAACTTAAAGCACATTAACATTTACTTTGCTTTTGAGACATCATTTGCTTTAGAGAGACATATTTTCATAAAACCAAGAATAGAGAAACACCGAGCAGATCACATGTTAATTTAAATACAACTGCAGTAAATAAAATAGGACTGACGGAGCTTCAATACTTGAACTTTGCTGTGTAATGCATATACATACAGGAATATGGGTTTTTAAAATGTTCTGTTTTGCCATTTATTTCTTATTTACTTATTTACCTTTTTAAAACCACATTTGGTCAAAACCACATGCAAAAAGTCTGTGAGCAAAGTGAACTTGCTGTTCATCATTATGTAAGAGAAATTCTAAAACTAATTTAGCAATTTTTACTTCTGGATATTTTCACATTTTCTTTGTGGGATTATTTCTGTTGAACCAGAAATGCTAGTTGTTACTTTTAAAGGAAGAACAAGAGTCTCTACCAAAGTTTTTTTCCAACCTAGAACTCCACTTTATCCAATATTAGTCATTGTTGTCAGTAAGTCACGAATTTAAAAGTTTCCACTTACTTTTAGAGTTTGACTTTGGAGATCATCTAACTCAACTCTTTATTTCACACATGAAATACATTAAGTCACTTGCCCAGGGAACTGCTTGGTAACTAGTTGGAATCTGAAGTAGCCTGATGCTATATTTGTGTGTGTGTGTGTGTGTGTGCACATATACATACATACATATATATATATATATATTTGACATCCTTAACATTGAATTCTATATATAATATATTCATTTACTATTTAAAGCCAGGCACCAGTGGCTCACACCTATAATCCTAGCTATTTTGTCATCAAAACCCGTAAGTAGATTGTTAGCCTTGTACCCAGAAGCTAAGGGGCAGTGCCCAAGCCAGGCTCAAGCCCCAGGACAGGCCTGTCACACACAGGCATGTGTGTGCGTGCACGTGTGCACACACACACACACGCTATTTAGTAATGCTTTCCAAAGACATCTGCTCTACTCTTTGCTTTAAAATAAGAGAATTCAGTCTTAATTTTTTTAGTTAATATATAATTTTTAAAATTAGATGCATTTTGTTTCAGATTTCTCCTTAGAAAAGATGCCAAAGATAAGAAAATGCGAACTTTTTAGGTAGACCTAAAAGTCACTCCGAAGCTGTAGTGTGGGAAGGACAGAAGCTCGTTGTTTAAATATTCTAGATTTTGGGGAGCTGGCTGTTAAACCACTGGTAGCTTGAAGTCAGTTTTTGTATGTAATCGATGGCAGTGGAAGTGGAGAAATGTAATCTATAACAACTCAAAATAGAAATACTAGATAAAATAGCATCCTTTCAGTGCTACAGGCAAAGCCCCATAGACTCATTTTAAGTCTTCTTCCTAGTAGTTCACAGTTTTCGTGATTCACGTGTAAGGGCAGACGAGTTGCCATGCAGTAGGTAACCCACACTTCCATTGTCTTATTCCACTACTTTCAGGGTATTCATGTTAAATGGATGTATTGGGTAGGGGTGCAGATGGAACTCTTCAAGCAGCTGTCTTCATTCCACTAGTTAGGCATATAGCCCAAACACATTACTTATACTTAGTATAACTCCTTTTGTCTAAGGACTAGTACCGTTCTAGCACCTCTTGTTTAGAGTTCTGTGAAGGACAAATAATCTAATACATAGAAAGCACAAAATTGAGTGTCCTTTAGTCCCTTCTTCATAAGATTTTGTGAAGATTAAATCAAATGCCTATAAGATACTTAAAAGAATTTGCTCAATTATTGAGTGTGTTCAACAAATGTTGGCCCTTCTAATATTGACAATGATTAGGTAAGCTGTAACAAATCCTCAGCTTCACATCAAAGTATGTTCACATCTTTGAATAAGGTCATTGTTATTAAACCTCTAGGTCAAATACTGTTAGCGAAATATTTCATTTTGGTCCAGTGTATAACTTTGGTGACATTAATTAGTCTTTGCACTTTCTTGCTGAAAAGTTTAGGGTTTCAAAGACTGCTTTCATATTAAAAGAAAACATTAAAAGAATACAGCATATTAAAAGAAAACATATTAAAAGCACATATATCTTTTACTATATTAAAATAACACAGTAACTCTAATGAAAAGTTAGTTTCTTTTTACTTTTTTTTCCCTATAGAATAAAAGAAAGAAGTATGACTCTCTCTGGCACCTAGTCATGATGTGTCTTGCTGCAAAAATTATTTCTGTGTTTGACACAGTGTTGAATTACCCTCAGAAAGCAGCAGCATTCATGGAATTACATTGTCTATCTTCAGTGCCACATGTAAAAATGAAGCTTTCTTCTTTAAAATCAGTTGAGGTAGGGCCTGGGAAGGTGGCTTGGTGGTAGAGTGCTTGTCTTGCATGCATGAGACCCTGGGTTCGATTCCACTGCACCACATAAATAGAAAAAGCCGGAAGTGGGTGCTGTGGCTCAAGTGGTAGAGCACTAGGCTTGAGCTGAAGAGCTGAGGGACAGTGCCCAGGCCCAGAGTTCAAGCCCCACGACTGACCAAAAAAATAAAAATCAAGTTGAGGTAGAGGGCATGAGGGGGTTCCTGTTTAGAGTGTGGTAGGTAACAAGCCAGGATTGTTTTTGTTTTGTTTTAAGACCTTCATGAAGTGGCCAGGTGAGCACAGATAGACTCTTAGTGGATAGACTTTATAGGACACATCCAAGGAACTATTTGTGCTAGTTACAAATAGCTGTAGGTATAACTATTTCATATATCTTTTATTCTTTCTAATACTTAAGTTGGTTCATATTTTTTCTGAAAATAATAGGATAAATTGAGTTAGATAGTTTCATATTCCAAGGAAAACATTCACTATATAGAGGGGGAGAGTTTGGAACTAAATCCCTTTGTTTTTGTTTCGTTTTTGTTTTTTTTCATTTGTTAGTGTTTTGCCAATACTGGTCCTTGAACTCAGAGCCTTAAACTCTTCACTTGACTCTACCACTTTAGCCACACCTGTGGCTTTGTGCTGGTTTATTGCAGGTAAGAGTCCCAGGGACTTTGCTGCCAGGCTACCTTTGCATGCAGTCCTGAGTAGCCTCCTGAGTAGCTACCATGATAGATGTGAACCACCAGCACCCAGCGGAACACCTTTTATAGCTGTCCCATTGTGAGGCGACTTTAGAAAGAGTGCAGATAATAATACTGTTTTTAAATTGAGCAATTTACCATCCTACCCATTTTTTTTACCACATAACCCTAAAGAGAAAAGATGCTTACTGGTTTTGTCTCCCTCTGGGCACATCTTTCTATACTTTTACCTTGTCAGACTTATTACATGGGTCAGAGGTTTTGAATCAATCATGTGACTGTCGAGAATTACTGGACGGTGACCTAGGAGAACATGAGACCCAGGAAGAACTGGCAAGTAGATAATTGCCCTCAACGCATCAGACTTCCCATTTTACAGGCCCTGATGCTCACACACTACCACTCCAGCTACTAAGTTTTCTTACTGACCCACAGTCATGGGTTAGGAACAAACAAGTCTCCCCTCTGTATATCACCTTGACAATAAAACAAAAAAAACAAAAAAAAAAACAAGTCCCTGCCCCAAGCCTCACAGGAAAGCCAAACTGTGCTGTGACCATTTGCAGGAATGCTTTGACTAGTGCCTAGACAGAGGACTTTGATTACAAATTTTGATGGTGACATTCACCTGCCATGTTTTGGGTTAAGGAGAAGGAACCCATTAAAATTGGGGAGGGTGGTTTGTCCCAAGAATGTGAACAGATTAATGGGACTGGCTGCACAGTAAGCGTGGGTGACACAGACAATCTGCAGGGGAATATGACATGTGCACTGGAAAGCCACGGTCATCTGTGCATGGTGACAGAGGAATGATAAGCGTACCTGTGAATACATTCGGACTGGGAAATAAAGGAGTGTCTGGCCCTGAGTTTTTGTAGTTGGGTTTTGTAGTGATGCCTTTGTTCATTCCCAATAGTTATAGCCAACCTCTGCAGCCCATCAACCATACCAGAATACAGAGCATTTCCCCCCCTTTTTTTTTGTCTTTTTTTTTCATGTCTTTAAAAATAGTAGAACTGGACACCAGTAGCTTGTAATTATAATCCTAGGTACTCAGGAGGCTGAGATCTGAGGATCACTATTCAAAGCCAGTCTGAGCAGGAAAATCTATGACATTGTTTATCCGCAATCCACCAGCAAAAATAAGTAGAAGTGGAGCTATGACTTCAGTATCAGAGGGCCAGCCTTGAGTTCGAACGCTACACAAAATCAAGAGGTTCTCAGTTTAAGTCCCAGTAGCTATGCCAAAAAAAAGAAAAAAATAAATAAAGCTTGGAACTTCCTGAAAAATGGCTCGTTGTAATGATATATTGAATAAATGGGATATACATATTGCACATATTGCAGTGATAAATGGATTTCCTTTTTTTACAGAACTCCCTTTGTTATTAAGAAACCTATTTAGAAAATCTTCCCTTCTACTCTTTATATATGGTGTGTGTGTGTGTGTGTGTGTGTGTGTGTGTGTGTGTGTGTGTTATGTTGGGGGGTTCTTCAGCAAAGGTTCATACTTTGCAATGTTATTAATTTTATTCTTTTTAATTAGGATATTTTCCCCCTCTGTTGCCACTGTTATTTGGTTTAACTGATGCGCAGAAAATTGGCCTTTTTATCACAGGTTCTTCTTATCATCATAATTGTGTGCAACTTTCTTCCTAGACTCTCATATTCATGAAGATTTTCTAGGAAGCTGGCCTCCCATGGCTCATACCTATGATCTTAGTTGAGATTCAGAGGGTCACAATTTGAGCCCATCCCAGACAGAAATGTCCATGAGATTTTGTCTTCAAGATAACCAGGAATAAAGCAAGGCTGGAGGCATTGCTTCCATGGTAGAAAGTCAGCCAAGCCAGCCAGCCAACAAAACATGAGGCTTTAGGTTCAAAGCCCAGTACTGCCAAAAAAAAATAATAATAATAGATTTTCTAGGAACAAATTGCTGGCAGTATTGCTGGTGCTGATATTAGTGTCTTCCCATTATTGCACTTGAGCTACTAGGCTGACAGTATCTTCCAGTCAATAGTTTTAAAAAACTGGAACAGAGGCTGCTTTACGTTTTACTGACTCAAGAAAGACATCTTCCAGTGTTTCATCATTAAATCAGTTTTCTGTATGCTTCTAGTACATTTAAGAAAGTTTTCTTATTGCTATCACTTCTTAAAATGGTGTATGTGTATGTGTGTGTGTCCTTAAATATATATTGTCCTAGGAACCATCAGTTTTCCACTTCGATAGTTAGTGGCACAAAATTATTCATCTAGTAGTCTCTTAGTGATAGACTCATAATCTGTATCTTAGATTTTTATCCAAATATATTTGTAGCTACATTGCTTTCCTTTTCTCAGATTTTCCAGAGATTAATTTTCTTTGGTCTTCTAAAACAAAAATCTTTGTTTTAATTTTATTGGTAACTTACATTTTGAGGTTTTTTTTACATCATCAAATTCTTTTTAAAGTTTATGAATCTTTTATATGTATCCTTTCAAATTTTGTACCTTTCCCTTAGGTTTTTTATAATGCATAAACAGGTTAATTTAAGTTGTAGTTTTACATAGTCATATATTTATATATACACACACACACATATCTGTGTATGTATATACTCAGATATGTATGTGTGTGTATGTATATATAAGTTAGAGAGCATATTTTTTCATTTGGTTGCTGGCTTGGCTACATCTATGAAATTTTCTTATATTCAGTTATCTTTGTCACTGATTTCTGTATTTTTTAATATAACAAAAATTCCTCTTTAGTCTAGAAATGCTAAGCAATTTCTGTGTTAAAAATTATTTTCATGGTGATAATAATCGTTTTTGTTTCTTTTTTTTTTAATTGTGAAAATACTGTACAGAGGGGTTACAATTACATAGGCAAGATAATGAGTACATTTCTTATCAAGCATTATAGCCTCCTTCTTTGTTTCCCCTTCCCATCCCATCCTCCCCCCCCACTCCCATGCAACCCTCCCCCCCCCCACCAAAGTTGTAAAGTTCGTTTTTGACATAATGACTTGTATCCCTATTTAAACGATTTGTTTTTCCCCTTCCCCTCCACAAATTATACCAACTTCAAATACAGTGAAAGCAGGGGTTATTCCGTGGGGGAGGGACATACAAAGCAACAAAGAAATCATCTTATAAATATGTTAGAAACAATTGCATGAAAGAAAAAAAACATTTGAATACATATCTTAGGGTTCATTTCCCTAACATCAACTTATCTGACCTTTTCTGCTTGACTCAGACTTATACTAGTTCTTGCAAATAAGGGAAACCATGGGACCTATGTTTCTTTGGGCCTGGCTTACTTCACTTAATGTAATTTTTTCTAAGTCTTCCCATTTCCTAACAAATGGGGCAATGGCATTCTTTTTTGGTTTCTTTCTTTCTTTTTTTTTTTTTTGCATTTTTTAGTGGGGAAATAGCACAGCTATTCTTCATTGGAGGGAGATTTAGGTAACTTTTCCCTCAGTTTTATTTAGCTAGATTTTTTCACTTGTTTTTATTGTTTGTTTTGGCCTTTTGCTTGGTAGGCAGGCACTCTACCACTTGAGTCATGTCCTCACCCATTTTTGCTACAATTAGTTTTGTGTTATGGTCCCTATTTTTGCCTAAGCAAGACTCAACTGCAATGCTGCTGTTCATATTTTACACCGCAGCAAGGATGACAGGCATATTCCACCGTCTCTATTGATATGGGAGTCTTTGTGTCTAGGCAGTTCTCAAACTATGGTCTTCTAGTCTTCTGCCTTCCAAGTAGATAACCTACCAGTACCTGAATTAGTGGTGTTTTTCTTACATGATGTATTTTATTTGTGCCACTATTGAAGTTTGAACACAGGGTCCCATATTTAAATTTTTTTTTTTAACTCAAGGCTGGTGGTCTACCATTTGAGCCACAACTCCAATTCCATGACTTTTTTCCTTTTTAAAATGACACTCCA
The DNA here is from genome assembly GCF_000151885.1 of Dipodomys ordii. Taxonomy (NCBI): domain Eukaryota; kingdom Metazoa; phylum Chordata; class Mammalia; order Rodentia; family Heteromyidae; genus Dipodomys; species Dipodomys ordii. The sequence goes on along the minus strand of NW_012267259.1, from coordinate 6,108,468 downwards.
TATGCATATGAAGAGTGAATACTCTATATTCTCTATTTCAATCTGTTCAACAGTTTCTCACTGATTTTCAGTGTACTTGATTTAAATTTTGCTAAGATTTGTTCTAGTCCTGTACTTTGGTTTAGATTGATCCTTTTTTTCTTGTATTTATATTTTAAAAGTATTTTTTAAGATTCTCACGTTACAGATGGTTAAAAAGTTCATGAGCATTTTGTAGTTTTAATAGACTATAAGTATTATCAATATGAAATAATCTTTTTCTTGGCTTTTAATTTCAATTGTATATCTTCTCGCTTTTACATATTATGACTCACATGTATTTTCTATCATTTCATTCTCCATAATTGATGTCTTTAAGGTCTAGAATCAGTAGCTTCTATAACTTTACTGAACAAGATGACAAAGACTCTTAGCACATTTTTAATTAGTTTCTTCTCTTTATCCCTTTTACCTTCGATACTGAGATTACTGTGTTTCCTTCTAGATTGTATTTTAAAAAGTTATGTGTATAATTATCTGGATTCTGTTAGGTTTTCCAGGTCCCGGTGAGCTCTTTTGAAGAGAGACCATGAGGTTCTTTTGGGAGTTTGTCAGTATACAGTTATACATCTTTATGTGTTTCTTTCAGAAGTTTGAGCCTGTAAGTTAGACATTTCTAGCGTTCTAGTATTTTCTAAATTACCTTTGTTCATGTGGCTAAGCAGAACATATGGGTTTAAAGTCACATACTTTTTTCATCTCATTTTTCCTCTGTCTTGCCTCCTACTAGTTCTTCAGTTCACCCAATTAATTGCCTTGATTAATTTATCAGAATGCCTCCTCCATTCAGTTCCATGTGTCTGTTTGCCCTGGGATTGGAGCATCCTGGATTAGTCCCCTTTCCCTTTGGTCTTCTTTTGACTTGAATCCTGACTCAGTTTCCCCCTATATATGGCTAATCTACCCACTTTTATCTGTTCAGAGCAGTTCAAATTTTCTGGGCCATGAAAATCATCTTTCCTATTTTTTTAAAAGCAGTATTTGATTGGTATGCGTGGCTTTTCTAAACCCATGCATTTATGAAGTATGAGGTTAGAAGGAGGGTAGAATCATACATTTTATCTGCCACCCAACACCAGCATCTTGTACATAGCACTTTATATATTCTATATGTGTTTCAATAGCATACACCTTTTGGTGATGGTATATTATATTATTATTTTCATTTTATAACTGAAAAAAACAACTACTTTTACTGTTATAAATAGAAAAACACTGAATAAATACAGTTAAAAGGCATTTAGGGGCTGGGAATGTGGCTTAGTGGCAGAGTGCCTGCCTAGCATGTATGAAGCTCTGGGTTCGATTCCTCAATACCACATAAGCAGAAAAGGCCAGAAGTGGTGCTGTGGCTCAAATAGCTGAACACTAGCCTTGAGCACAGAGAGGCTCAGGGACAGTTCCCAGGCCCTGAATTCAAGCCCCAGGACTGGACAAAAAAAGAAAAAAAGCATTTAGTCCATTCTTTTATCCATTAATCCATTGGCTCCAATTATACTGATAGTCTAAGATGTATTAACAGCTCTCCCAGTCATGGCCTCAAAAATCTCTGAACCTCTAGATTGTCCAGGTTAAGAATGATGACAGTAATGTCACAATGCAGACTTGAACAAATGACTTCACTCTAGTGTGTGAACCTGGGTGTTTCCAGCATTTTACATGCGTGGTGTATGCTAGGTGGGTGCCTGGTCACAGGGAGAAATGTCTGTGACCAGGGAGACATGGACCACAGTTGAGGAAAGTGGCACAGTTCCTGCTGCTCATCACAATCTCTGCTGCTACAGTGGGTATCGGGCAGTGGCTGCACTCTTGACCTTTGGCCTGGCTCCTGCTCACCATTGAAAAATGGGGAAATGGATGAACAAAGACGTTTTCCCTAACTCCCACCAGGGCATTCCTTTTGCTGTAACTTGCTGTGCTTGGTATGATGTGTGGCATGACTCAGTAGACTCGGCATCTTTATTTCCCTGAGCACCTACAATTGCAGACACAGTCCCCCCTGTACCCCCCCCCCATGTACGCAGGTGGAAGCCAAGGCTAAGGAGAGTTTAGGGACTGGTCCAAGAAGGCCTGAGTCCCTGGCTCTTCTGATTCTCTTTAATAACACCATCTAAGAATCTTTTCATAGCCTCACCCAGATAATATAAAGCTCTTTTCTTGCCCTGAAAGCATCCTTTAGCTACTGAGACCAGGTGTCGAAAACTAAGGAAGATATGATTAACAGCCTCCGAAAAGAGGTATTAAGAAGCATAAAGTGGTCAGCATGGAGCAGTCTGGAGACCTCACTAATACCAAATCTGTTGTTCACCCACTGTACAATAAGCCTGGATACTGTCTTCCCACAGGGCTCATTTCATTTGGCATCATCAGGCATGAAGGTTTGAACCAGGACAGGTTATATTGCCTGTAGGGTTTCAATCAATGCAAAAGTTGTTGTTGTTTTTTTTAAAGAAATATGTTCCCCAAATTAGTGTATATAGCACATTGTAAAACATTCCCATATTATTTGTTATAACATGCATCATCTTCTCCCCCCTTCCGGGTGCATTATTTCCCTATCTGGTACCTAGCCCTCAATTACCATTGTCTGTCTGGTTCCCTCACTTCTGAGCCTGTCTCCGTGGACTGCAAGTTGGTGGATGTTATTCCTTTCTATGGGGACATTCTTGTCCCTTCTTTGCCTGCCTTATTAGATCCCTGGGCTCTCGTGGTCTGCAAGACAGTTGTCATCGGCATTGCCCTCATGGGAAATGGCCCTTGTGAATTCAGAGGACTTACCCACAGTGCTTCTCTATGTAGTCTTTTTCATATCTGTGCTCTTGATCGAGTATTCCTTCTTTAGAACCTAATACTGCGATTGGGGGGTTCAACATGTTCTTGCCATAGGTGGAGCTACTCCCTGAGTTCTGGTGGCCTCTCCTCTGAGGGCCTGTTCTCCATGCTGGGGTGGCCAGGTTGCCGCGTGGGCTCAGTGTAGTATCCATTGCAGGAGGCATTCAAGACCTGTGATGCTCACTTTCTGATTAAGCTAAAAACACACAGCTCCCTTTTCCTGCTCACTGACAAGCTGACGTTTGAGCAGTAGCCAAATAACCCAGCTTCGTGAGAGGGTGAATTTTGACTTTCATAAACATTTAATGAATACATTTTTATTTATGTCGATGTAAAAAGAAATCCAGCTGCTGCTTATTTGCTCCCCCACTCCCAACCCCACTCCCATCTCTCCCCCACACCTTAATGCCAAAATTAGAGTATTTAAATATTTCTACATTTCCTGGTGAACACCTGTGCAGGTGTGAAGGCAGTGCAGACTCACTGGGAGAGCTTGTGAGGGTGGTCGTCTTGGGGGTCGGGGGTGTGAATTGACCTAGATAGACTTGCAGTGCGCTCCTGTTGCTGTCCCTGGACCCTAGCAACTCCCACCTCTGACTTGGACAGGAAATGCATGTTGTGGTGCCGGAGTTAAAGTGCTGATTTGGGACATGGTCCTCAGTTCTGCTGGGACTCCCGGTTCTCTCATTCATCATCTGCTTCTGCTTGGCCTTTAGTGTGTTGTGTCTGAGCACTTTTCTCTTTCTGTTCCTCCGAGAAAGGGACAGATGTAAATCATAGAAACAGACTCTGAAGTCTGTAACAGCACTGTTGGTTGAGCAGGCGCTCTGAGCCTCAGTTTCCTTAACTTTAGTTAAAAGGAGGAGAATATTTTTTCTTAGCACATAAATCTCTTTGCACTTTATTTCTAAGTTTTTGTCTGTCATGGGGCTTTAGCTCAGGGCCTGAGCTGTCCCTGAGCTCTTTTACTCAAGGCTAGTGCTCTAACACTTTGAGCCACAGTTTCACTTTTAGTTTTTTGAGTGGTTAATTGGAGATAAGAGTTTCCTGGGGACTTTCCTGCCCTGGTTGGCTTTGAACCACAATCCTCAGATCTCAGCCTCCTGAGTACCTAGGAGTAGTACAGGCATAAACCACTGGTGCTCAGCCTTGAACTTTATTTATTTATTTTTTTATGTTAGGGAAAAATCCAAATACAGTAAAGCTTCAGCATGTTGAAACACGCTCTATCATCTCCTCCCAATAGATTGCAGCATTTTTGCCAGCGTGTATACTATCTTCTCTACTTACTTATTGTTTTGTTTTTTATCAGTGTCAGAGTTTGAACTGAGAGCCTCCTGCTTGCTAAGCTCAGGCCAGGTCTTTGGCCCTTTTGCTTCTATTTTTTAAAACAGATATCATAACTTTTTGCCCAAGCCATCCTAGACCACTGACCTTCTACTTACGTGTTCTATGTAGCTGGAATGACAGGTATGTTTCATCACTACCAGCTTTTCCTTGGTGTTGTTGAGAATAAGGCCTTCTTAACGTTTACCCCTTCTGGCCATCCTCCCATTCTCTGGGAATAGATAAAATTACAGGCATGAGCCACCATGCCTGGCTCTCCACTTTTAAGTTTTTCCAATACTTTAAGTAGAGCCTAGACAGCATATCATTTCACCTATAAATATCTCAAGAGCATCTTTAACAAATAAGCCTTCTTTCCCTTAACACAGCACAGTGCCATTACCACAGCTAGGGAGACTGTCAGTCATTCTTTGATAGCATGCTGGAACTTTATCCAGTTCTTACAAATGTCTTTTGACAGTTAACATGTTTACATCAGACATTGCATTTGATTATCATATCTTTTCAGCCTGTTTTAAAATCGAAAACTTTCTCCTCTCTCTATCTCTGTCTCTCTCTGTCTCCCTGTCTCTCTGTCTCTGTCTGTCTGTCTGTCTGTCTGTCTCTCTCTCTCTCTCTCTCTCTCTCTCACATCAAAACTGGGCTGATTTTCCTTGACAATCCTGCTTTATGGATTTATCTGGTGGTGGTTTTCCAATGTGTCTTTCAGGATGCTACTCTGTTCTCTACTGACCCCACACATAGATAGTTGGACCTTTCTAAGTTTTGTGGTTTATTTCCTCCTTTTTGGGGGGTGGTGGTGGTGGTGATGGTTAGTGGTAGTGGTGGTGGTGGTGGTAATTGTATATACTTAGAGGTGTATCCAGAGACAGAGAGTATTTAGTTCTTACCTTCTTACTTTACATTGATTGCACAGTGACTGTATTTGCTGCCCACTGGATCACACCATTCCTAAGATGTATTTCATCTGTCACTTAATTTGGGTTTCGAAACATTTGATTATTTCACAGAAGGTTGCAAAATAGTCACAGATGAGTTTAATGAAGTCTTTTCTCCTTATTAAATCTTACCTAAGCTTTGATCATCTGTAAACCATTCCTTTTGAATATATTTACAGCTTTTTTACGTATTTTACCGTTCTGTCTGAATATATGTCATCTTGTAAACCAAATCCATCTCAATAGAAGAGACAAGTGTTTAAACTCCAGAAACTGTATTTGTTCCTGTTTTCTTGCACATCCATAGATGAAATGTACATCAGTCAGGCTGTGATTGATCATCAGTACACTTCCTACAATGTGACCATATGTTTATTAAAGAAATTACTATTTGACTACTGTTGTATAAAGATATCTGTTGTTTCCTATGTGCATTGGCAAAGGTACCACCAAACAATAAGAGTCTGAAATCTGGTTGAACTGTGAACATGTTCATGAATCATTGTAGTTTCTCATCCCCTCTCTCCAGAATTGGCCATTCAGACAATGAGGGGAAAGTTTCAAGAATTGTTATGTATGTCGCAAAAGGAAGCTGTGTGTGGTGGTGGCACTGCACAAATAAACAGGTTACTACAAATATTGTATATAGCATACATACTTAGGCGTGAGTGTGCATGCACTTACACACACATATACACATGTACTTGATCTATATCAGGTTTCCTTGGCAGTTTTAAAGTTGCATCATAATAACTTTCAGAGAAATTTGGCTTCAAATATGAAATACCTATGTCAAAGCATAACTTAAGGTGGATCCTAATAAAAATAGACCACTGCATATACCAAGTCAGTGAATTGTGGATGCAAGTCAGTGAATTGTGGATGGGTGAATAGTTTTGTGTTTTGATTACATGAAGTTTTCTTCAAATAGCAAATAGTAAATGCCCCATTAAGTAGTTTACAAATCAGTGAAACTAAAATGTTAATAGATCTTAGTAATTCTGAGTATGTAGATACTCTCCAACAAATATTAAAAGGAAATTTTTGAAGCAAAAGATTATGTATGCTATGGCCCCCCTGTAGAAGATCTAGTCTTGGATAGACCTCTTCAAATAAACACACTTAACTTTAGTCGTCCAGGGATGAATAGTCTAAATTAATTTTGGTAGACTTAGGTGTTTACAGTATCTCTAAAAGTAGTCCATTTCTTTAAAAAATCTTGCCTCGAGTATATTGTAGGAATAGGATTTTCAGAGGATAGTCTCTTAGGTAGAATAGTTTGGTTGTAAGTACCTCAGAATTGAGGAATTAGTTGTATTTTCCAAAGTTAGCATGGTACATGTAACATACACTGTGTAGCTGCCTCCTCCCATCTCTTAGACTTTGAAACTACATGAAATTAGTAAATAGATAGGAACTGAAGACCTCAAGAGGTAGAGCGCTAGCCATGAGCAAAAAAACAAAAACAGAAACAAATGAGAACTCAAGGCTCCAAGTTCAAGCCATAGTACCATCACAAAAGTACATCAGTTTATGAATGGATCCAAAAATTGTGGTATCTATACACAATGGAATATTATGCAGCCATTAGAAATGACAAAATAATGGCATTTGCAGGGAAATGGATAGAGCTAGAAGGAATCATGTTGAGTGAGGTAAGCCAAGAGCGAAGAGACAAACAGTACATGATCTCCCTGATAAGTAGATGCTAAATCCAAAATGTTAGGTGATACGACAAAACTAACAGGAGTTAAGAAACAAAGAACTCCCACTCATCTGGTCGAACCACTACTAAATATCCCCATGCTGCTGATCACATGTATGGTGTATAACATGTGAACACCATTATATGTTACAGACTGTGATAGACAATTTGCTCCAGGAAAGTTAGAATGAACTTGTGACTTTAAATGAGCATCATTATTCCACAATACTGTGAAATTCTGGAAATTATGTAATCACTTAATCACAATAAAAAAAAAAAGAACCTTGGGGAAGGTAGGAAGGGAGGGGATGGTAGGGGGAAAACAATGGAGGCGGTAACAATGTTCAAGAGGAAGTGTACTCATTACCTCACTCATGTAACTGTAATCCTCTGTATAGTATCTTTACAATAAAAAAAATTAAAAAATAAAGTAAGCCAGAACCCCCCAAAAAAGTACATCAGTTTAATAAACTGTCAAATTGTGTCTATTGCTAGTGTTTAACTGGTTATATGCAATATAATATAAAGGAAAAATGCATGTTCTAGATATCCTTATATTGGTTCAAGCCAGGTTTTTCACAATTACAAAATGTTTTCAGAGCTTACAGAGTATCAGAATTGAGTGAAAAAAAATTGTTGATTTTCAAGTGAGCAAATAAATATTTACCTTTTTAAAATAACTGAGTTAACAGAAAATCAAATATCATTTCTGTTTTTAAGGCCATTATGTAGATGAGTTATGTCTTTGAGCAAAGACAGAGGAAAGGTAAAGAAGTCCTGTTTATATGGCAAAAAGTACCTTCTCTGAAATGATTTTAGAACTAGCAACCATGCTAGTAGGAAGTTCACCTGTGTGCCATTGAGTAGCTAGGATTATAGGTATGAGCCACCAGCACCTGGTTTTCTGCTTTAAAGTTGTTTTTTTTTAATCTGCTTATTGTTTTATTTTCTTGCTCTTTTACATTTTTCTCCTCCTCTTTTTCCTCCTCCTCATTCTTCTCTTCCTTTTCCTCCTCCTCTTCCTCCCTTTTCTCCTTTTCCCTCTTTTCCGTTTTTACCCCCAGTAGTGAGAATAAAACCCAGGGCCATCCTTGCATATTCTAGATGAGTGTTCTGTACTGAGCCACATTCCAGGTATTGATGCTTTCATATTTTAACATTTGCACATACACTGTTGAGCATTACGGGTAAAACATAAAACCTAATTTTTTTTATCTTCAATTCTTTATAATTTGTCATTTCTTTTTGTGTATCTATCGTAAATCTGTGATACTTCTTTTTCAGGAGTCAGTAACCACATTATTTTAACTTACTCCATGTGTGTGAGAGAGTGAGTGTATGTGTGTGTGTGTTATATGCATTTGTTCCCTACTTACTCTTTTGTAAAATTTTTCATAACTACTATCTCTAATTTTGCAGTTCATCTTTTGAACCATTTTCAAGCCCTTGTTTTTTTTTTTAATTTATTTTTTGTTTTACCCTCTTCCCACTCACTTTTATCAACTGAAAATTTGTTTGGCTTTTCATTGAGCCTAATGTTTAACTTCCTGCCATCACATTACTTTCAAATAATTATTGTGAAAAGATCAAAGTGTTTGGTTCTTTTAAAAATGTATACACAAGATTATTTTGGTTTTCCTCTGGAAGTATTTGTTCTGCTGAGTCCTCTATGGCTTTTGTGAGGCTGGCTTGTGAACTAGTTCAGCAAGTCAGTGCCACATGCTCAAGATCTAAATATATTTATAATGAGGTATTATGTGAACCCATAATAAAAATATACCTGTCCTACATCTTTACGGGGGGGGAAGGGGGTAGGGAGAGAAGACTATACACACACACACACACACACGCTCCATAATTATGCCAAAGAAAGTAAAAAATTGTAGTCCTAACTTCATAAAGTTATCTAGTTCAATTTTTTTTTTGCCTTTCATCTTTCTCAAAGATTAAAGCTGCTTCCAAAGTTGTAGGTGTAAATGTTGAATGTACAGACCCACTAGAGACCAGTTCCTTTACTGAGCAAAGATCTCATGGAATGAGTGATTTCTTCAGGAGTTTCCAGAGAGGAACTGTTAACTGTTTCTTCTGGAAGGGGCTGTGGAACTCAGAGGCCCATGGGTAGACTCATTGCTGTGAACACAGCTGAGGTTCTGAAGCAGGCAAGGGTTGAAAGTTAAGGAAGCAAAGATGACTCCAGGGAGGCTGGAGCACGTCATCCAAACACGGGCCTGACATAACTGCTGGGAATTGCAGATGTGTGGATTACTAGGCCCTGCATGGGAAATGTCAGCAGAAGTGCCTCATCTTCAAATAGTGTTCACAGAATCCTGGGTGAGGAGCTAACTTCCTCCTCTCAGGCCACCTCCTTTGTAGAGTGGGGTTTGCAAGCTTTCTTCCTCCAATGTTGTGAAGATGAAATGAGTTTTGAAGCCATCGTAGCCTGCACTGCACTGAGTTCTGTAAAGATTATTTGCTGCTCTTTTTATGAGTGTTGTCATTTACAGAGTGGCATCTCTCTGCCAGAGATTATAACAATGATAGGGAATTTGACTTCCTTGAGTATACTAGGGAAAGGATCCCAAACAGATGATATTTGATTGTAGTCTATAGGGTTGTTGATTTTGTTGTTGTTTTGTTTTTTTTTCTTTGCATGGCTTATCTAATGTAGGAGGGGAAGAAAGGACCTTTCAGGAGAAGGGTCAGCTGAGGAAGTCCCAGGCCCTCAAAGCCTGCAAAGTGATTGTAGTGTGTGCTTAATGCTTCTTACTGTTCTTTGTGGAAGAGGAAAGAGAGGCTTAAAAGGTGCATTGGAGTTATAGTGTCTTTGGAAATGACTCTGGTGTGTGTGTGTGTGTGTGTGTGTGTGTGTGTGTATACACACGTGCGTGCTTTATAAAGGGTTCTGCCCGAGAGAAGAGAAAGCCAACTCTGGTGACAGTATGGGAACATTCTGGATGGTCTTAGGTAATGGTTGGGGGAGGGAGAGGAGTACAGAGTAAAGTTAGCATATGTGAGGTCTTATGACCCTGGGGAAATAATTGAACATTGGAGGCGTGAGCCTATTAAAAACACTATAATTTCATTAAATTTATGATTTGGGGCCAGCGCTGCCCCACAGCCTGTTTATATAAATAAAATTTTGTTAGACAGCCTTGCCCGCTCATTTATGAACTGTGCCTGGCCGATGTTATGTGGTAGCAGCATGTAGCCACAGAGACGGACATGTTTTCTCTGACTTTTTAAGAAAAGTTTTGGTGATCTTGATCTTAAAACACTGTTTGTAGTACCATTCTGGAAAGGTTAGGAAGAGTTCAGATGAATTGGTGCATGCTTAAGCCTAACGATTGGGTCATGTCATTCATATTCAGAAATGTTTGTGAGTTTTGCATTATGTTTCAGCTCAGTTCTTGAGTTGGTGCCTCGATGATCTTGTTCTTGGCATTCATTCTACCATGGACATTTGTGTCACTTTGGTTCTAATGAATAGTTAGGAAAGTAGAATCCAAGGGTTACATGTGCATAGACTTCCTTCCTACTTACTGAAGAGATGATTTCCCAGCCTAGCATTTTAAGTTCACCTAATCTATTCTGTATGCTGAGTTCCTCAGCGTAAACTCCTTTTCCAAACTGTACAAGAATGTCTTTTTCCTGTTGTGCTTTTTGTTCTTTTCCCCTGCTGTGTTTTCTGCCTGGGTGTTCTTCCCTTGTATGTCTGTATTTCCCTGCCCTCCACATTTTATCTGAAATTTGGCCCTTTATCTATCTATCTATCTATCTATCTATCTATCTATCTATCTATCTATCTATCTATCTATCTATATGCACACACACATATATACACATATATATATATTTCAGCTAAACCAATCATAGATTAAAACAACAACAACAACAAAGCTAAACCATGCTATGTATGATTAGTACAACTCTGGTTTCTTCACAGACTTTACAAATTCTGACTCTTCAAAACACTTCAAAGGATTGAAGCATTGTACAGAAAAGTAAGATGCCTGGAGCCTTCGCATGCTAAGGATTAACTTTTAGGAAATGAGCTGAATAGAGAGAAAAGCAAGGACAGGACTATAAGTAGAAGGGAAATATTTGTGTGCTCACTTGGCTTGAGATGGAGAAGTTACCTTCATGACAATAATGATTGACATTGTGTAAGCAGACTCTGGAGTTAGTTGACTAACTACAGCAGTTGGCATTTACTGAGGGCATACCATGTCCTGGGGCCCATTGTGCCAGCTGCCAGGAATACATAGATGAGGGAAAAGGAGTTCCCTCTGCCCTTGAGAAACCTACACATCAGAGGGAGAACTCAGATTTGTAAACAGTTACTTGGCCATACAGTGTAATGATATAACAGATGAAGTGAAAGGAAAAGTCTAGAGGTGACAACCAGAGTAAGAGATGAAGGGGAGTAGGAGTGACACTTAGCCTCATTAGAGAGGTGAGAGGTTGTTAACTACAGGATTGGGTGACTGACAGGCAAAGAATCAGGGGCAGCTAGATGCTGGTGGCTGTAATACTGAAGCCAGCCTGGGAAGGAAAGTTGTGAGGTTCTTATCTCCAGTTAACCAGCAAAAAGCCAGAAGTGGAGCTAAGGCTCATGTGATGAGTGCTAGCCTTGAGCTAAGAAGCTTACAGATAGTGCCCAGGCTTGAGGCAAAGCTCCAGGACTGGCAAAAGGAAGGAAGAGAGAGGACCAAGGATCAGTGCAAATTCAGGCAGAGAAATGAGAGTTTATTTGTTCTAGGGAATGTGTGGTTCCCAAACCTAGCACTTCTTTAGCCTGAATACACACACACATACATGTACATATGTAATATATGTATATATTACATGCATAAAGTATATGCGGATTACTTACATATGTCATATTTTATTCAAACATAATCTATTTAATACGAACTGTGCTTATATGTAGTAAGACATTTTGTAGTATATGCAATTAATCGATGCATAAAGGTTCAGTAAATGCTGAGAACTTTGCTAAGCAAAGTATTACCTAATTTAATTCTCACCTTGGGTATCTAATCCTTATACCATACTTTCTAGACAAAGAACCCGAAGTCCGCTTGGAGGGACTGTGCAGTTTACCCAGGGACAAGTACCATGAGCACACAGGCCTACCTTTCTCTGAGTTCGATTTGCCCATGTTACCAGTGACCACAGACATTTCTAAGTAAATGGTTTAATGGTTAGAGGGTACTATGGAGGGAAAACAGCAACAACTACAAAGTGCACAGAAAGAAAGAGGGAGGGGTGAGAGGGCTGGGCAGGTACAGGCATCCAAGGCAGATTGATTGCTTCCACTGCTTTGCCAGCCACTCTGTCCGCATGTGTACTTTGATGCAGGACTTGTTATTACAAGTGAGGCCTCTGTAACTTGTACCTGGTTCTGGTTACTGTCAAACAGCAGCAGGAGGAATGACTAAAGGAATATGAAGGCACATGGTTAAAAGGAATGTATGATCACATTGTCTGAGTCCTTGAGTTGCTCAATACCAATAATTCTGCATTCATGTCAGTCTGTGGTGAGTGTCTGCCACAGCAGATATCTGTGCTAGGCACTGCTGGGAATTGGAACATGAAGGATTTAACAAGCGTATAAGCGTCATGCCTTCATGCCACACCTGGTCAGCCACACATTCAATAAAGAAGGGGAATGCTGGGCAGTAAAGAGTTAAGGCCCATAAAGCAGGAGGCTCTACTTAGCTCTGGAAAGATGCTAAGGACTTACATAATTTTAGGATGATTTGATGGTTCCATTATGCATTTACAACTACACCAGATAATCTTGATTTTCTCATGTCATGTGGTGGGCTTGTCACTTTATTTACAGGTGCAGATATTATTGGGACACTTTATTTTACTGATGTCTTACAGAGTTGGCCATTAGACTAGAGTTGAGCTTTCTTGTGAGGGGGGTGGATAAGCAGCATGAAGGATCTCATTCCTGTCTCCAGGGAGGTCTGTGTCATAAAAATGGATTTTATAGATCCTTGTTCAGGGACAGACATTAACAATAACCTTGAAGTGGAACTTTCCCTACCCATCATGGTAAAGATTGACAGGTGACAGCTTGATAATTCTTTTATTTTACTTAAATAGCAACATGGCCAAATAAACTTCTCAGCTCATTTATTATAACCACATGTTTGTATTTATAGAACAAGAGGTGCTAATTCCTTAGTACGTTAACAGGTCGCATTCAGATTGTTCTATTTCTATTTTGGCACAAAATTGCTAAAGAGAAACATCATTGAGGCAAGTTGTAGTTGTACAATATCAAATCATTACATAGTAAATTATATATTAAATGAGCATCTTGACCTGAGCAGGAGCTTCGAGTGACAAGACAGTTACCTTAAGTTCTTCATTGTTTACTTAACATTTCTTCAAGTCCAACTTTATTATAGATTATTACATTTTCTTTTTGATAAATTTCTACCTTTCCACCAGCAAATGTAGTCTTCCTTTTTAAAATGTCATAAATGACCTGGAATTCCAGAATGGATTTTCAGAGACCACAGAAAAACCTCTTTAGTGTATACAATAAATAATGTATTTTTTTTAAATTTCAGACGTAGTCATATAGGTGTATGCATGAATCTTGCCAACCCTTGGGCAGTTATAATTTCCATACCAAAATGTATGAGTTTTTACTTGACTATTACTGTGTTATACATTAAGTAATAGTTACCATAGCAACCTTTGCATCACACTATATCATTTAAATATAAAATGTTGTGTCTCTTTATAAGTAAAGACAATGTGTTTGAATGTTTGAAATGTTTGTTCAAGGTCAGTTAAATTCATTGGGAGTTATGCAAATTCTGAACCAAAATTATCAAGTACATTCACTTATATTTTTGTCATAAGGAAGAAGTAAAAGAATTTCTTTGAGTATAATATAAACATTCATTAAGTGGCTATAATTGGTCTTGCAAGTGGAGAAACACAAAATTGGACCATACTTGTCATTTATCAAGGGCTAATCTGGTAATAAGAATATGTATTTATCTAATATCATATGATGTAAAATTCTACTACCTGTAAGATGTTTCTTATTTTTGTAAACACCTGGTTAGCTAACTGTAACTAATTCTGATCCTGAATCTAGTTGAATTAGCAGTAGCAGTTTGTTCCTGCCTGCAAAAGCAAAATTAAATGAGCCACTGAAGAAATCCTTGTGGCAGTTCCAGGAAAATGGCTACTTAAGCTCAAATTATTGAGACTGTTGGCCAATTCTTTATTAAATATGGAAAAATCCTAGTCATTTCTTTTTGGCATTGCAACTGTAGGCCATGAGGCTATCATCATTGTTTATGTAGACTCCCATATTTAATTATTTTCCAGATTGTGTGTGTGTGTGAGAGTAAGACCTTGAAAAACTATTATGTCAGAGTGTACTTTGATCTGAAAGTGGAGAAGAGTAGAATGGCATTCTCAACTTTTGGTGATCCTTTTGGATTATAACATGGCACAGTGTGAGAGAGAGGAAGGGAGGGCGAACTATGTACTGAGCACCAGCTCTGCGAGACATTGTGCATATGTTGTTTCTTCTACTGATTGTCTGTGATAAAGCTTTTCTGAGTTCCTATCCACTGAGGCTGGGAATACGGTTTCCAGCATTTATATAACTAACCTCTCCTGTCATTGCCAGCATGCCTCTGAGCTAGACTGCAAACTCTCCCCCAACCCCTTAATACGCTTGAATTTTACTTCATATTGGCTACCAAACACAATATGTGCTACACATTCACCGTGGAAATAAAACACATTAACCAGAGCCCTTAAAAGAAACTATTTGCTAAATGATCATTTCAATCATTTGCAGTTCTGTGCAGCACAGCAACAATTCACCAAGTCCCTGATGGTTAACATTATCTCTGCTAGCTTATCTTTCTCTTTTCCCCCCAAGTTCCCCTTTTGCTGAAACCAACCATAGGGTAGACATCTCTATAAAGGTGCCTCCCTGGACCTTTGGGAATCAGGAATAAAGATAGTCCAAAGACTGACCTTCAGTTCAGAGCTTTGAAGTTCAAAAGTGGACAGGTGGAAATATTGTGCTCTTCATTGCCCTTTGGTGTGAGATATATTCTAGGTTGCAGAGTAAGTGCCAACAGCAGCAAAATTATCGCCCCCTCCTGCTACTGTAGTAAGTCAGCAATGGCCCTTCTGTGGTCAGAATGGCAAATTCAGCAGCAGCTATTCGACAGGGATTTGCAAAAACTTCCCCATGGCGGTGAGGAGTCTTATTCAGCAGTGTCTTTGAAAACCCAATTTGGTGAAAAATTAGCTATGTAGAAATGACCTCGGTTATAATAAAAAGGACCTTTAATCTGTAACTTTCCTCCATATATGTTTTGTACTTAACCCTACCAAGTCTATCATGTATTTTCACAAATATCCAACATTCATGTTTGGTCGTGGTTCCGAATTTTAATTCCATTTTAAGATTTAAATTAAAAGAGAAATCCTTGGCTGTATAGAGTCAGCTCGACATACAAAGCCACTATACATCACTTAGGTTTGTGATGAAAGAATAGAATTGCAGCTGTGTGCGTACGAGAATACCCAAACATGAATTAGACTCACGAGCATTTGGCAATAGTTCAGAAAAGGAGCTTAATCTGGTTTCATCTGAGGCTGCTTTTCTCTGTTCTGCAACATCCCCCAACATGTTGTGTCTGATATCAGATCACAACGTAAGACGAATGACTCAAAATCAGAGAAAGCCCTAAAATCCATGGGCACATTTTCCCCCCAGAGATTTTGGTTTTCTTTTTCACTTTTTTTTTTACCCCCCTCTCAGGGCCCAACTCTAAAATTCAAGGTCATTCACCTATTAGATGAATTAATTATAAGCCCCCCAAAGCAACAAGCACCATATTCTGATCTCACTCGTATCTATAATTAAGGGTAAATATAATCTTCCTTTTTAGCAATGAACCACCCACCCATTACATTTAAAGTGCTGACTGAAATGAAATAATAGTTCAGAGCAAGATGATTTTAGTTTAACAAGAAAAAAAAGTTGATAATTTAAGCTTCAAGCAGTTAGTTCTATTTTTGATTACCATTCAGTTATAAATCTAATTTGAGGTATATGCTGGCTTTCTGTTTCTCAAGTTTAATTCATGGTTTGCCTCCTTGGTTGCATAAGCAAAGTTTAGTGGTTGACCAAAGATGTTAAGAAGATACACCCCTGCCCCCCTAAACCCCACACATACTTCTGGAGCCACGAAATACAGACTGGGTTGAGACTCTTCGAAGGATAGGCTGAGGCCCAGATCTTAAGTAAAACAAACAAAAAATAGTTGAAACAACCCCCCTGAGGCTGCTTCTGGCATATGAATGGCTGTGCCACTACTACTGATGGTTTGCTAGAGAATAAAGTCTGGGGGTAAACTCCCAATCATTTTAACCTGGTGGACAGAGTCAGTGTATTTTATTCTTTGGGTAGGGTATCTTAAGTCTTGACACTGTTTGCTTTGGTTGTGAATAAAAGGAAAGAACTTGTCTCATCACACTGTAGACAGTTAAGCAAAACAGTCCACCATGAGTTAAGATTTACAGGTTAGCTCTATGAGATGCCGCATTTTGGCTTCCAGTGTTTCCTGGCAGACTCTGGCAGCTGAGGACTGGGTCCCAGCAAAAACCACAGAGCATGAGGTTGCACAGGGGAACAACCTAAAACCTTTGTAATCCTATTTAAGGCAAGGATGAATCTGCCAGTTTTGAAAGTAGACTTAGTTTTAAACTTAACTTTCATTAAGTATAAATTTACTTTCAGACCCATGAATACACCTAAGAAAATTCCTAAGTACATAAATGCCTTTTCCATTTTTTGTACTATTTACTTAATTTGCCTTAAATCAAATTCAAGTAACTTTTATTTTTTAAATTCATAAAGTCAGGGGTTTTTTTAGCCAGTGAAATTTTTAAAATCTTTCTCATGGCTACAGAGAATTCAGTGTGTGACGTAAATGCCAAACAATAGTAAGTAGTCATTGTTCACTTTACAAGTATACTCTACAATAAGAACACATATATTTTTATCTTCATTTTCCCTAAGGGGGTGATTAGAGCCCCCTTAAGTATGAGGAAGTGTTTATTTTTGTTGCTTTACAAGAATGATTCTATTGTCCCAAGTGAAAAAGAAAAGGAACAAACAAGTCTAAAAAGACAGAGACAGGAATATGCTTTGTATGAACGGAGGTGGTTGGGGGCAGTAGTAGAAACAAGTGCTAGGTGTTTGGAAGTTCTACTTGATCTTTGTATAACTACTGCTCAGAGTTCATGTGGCTCTTTTGCAGGAATTGGATGCGTGATCCATGAACTGATTTTTTTTTTATACGAACAACAGTAAGGTCATCTTTAGCCAGTCAGCTGTTTTCCTGTTACCATCTTATATTTTGCACAGCTCTCTATTTGAATACTGCTGAAACCTGCATGTATGTTTTTAGTTTGGCCTATTAAATACATCTGCTTTCCTGAGAATGAAAGTTTTGCCACCAGGGCCTGTAGAAATTTATCAGTGGTTAGGCTCACTCAGATGGGAAATATTTCTGCATATTTATTCAGCCTTTTTTTTGCAAATGTTTATATATTTTTTTCAGGTAAAAGAGAATTGGAGAAATAAGGCTAATGCCTCTGAGAACAATGCCTGTATTACTGGTAAACATAAGTTGCTGATAATGTTATTTCCATGGAGCTGTTGGTGTAGCTCAGTGGTAGAATGATGAGGCCCTGGGTTTGATTCCCAGCACTGTAAAATTACAACAATTATGGAGTAATAATAATAAAATGCTGTCATTAACAAACTCTTTCCCAGTGAAATGAAGACGTATTTGTAGATCTATCAGCCCATAGGAGAGTGTGACTTTAAATCATATGGTTGCTTTATCCATGAAGAACCCATTGGATTAAGACTTAAATAAATATAATAAAACTTTAGACAAACAAATAAAAATCATAATTTCCAAAAGTGTAATTTTATGTTGAGATTCTAAATTTTTAATGTGATTTTTTAATGATAAAAATTGATGTTGTATTAGTAAATTCTTAATTTAGGAAAAACTTTCTCATGATGAGTTTTTGTGTTTGTTTTTTAGTTTGTCACTGGATAGTATTGTAACATCTCTTCCAAGTTTGGGAGAGGCAATAGTTGAGCATGCAGCTGTCAGAATTTTAGCTGCAGCAATCTGCATCCTATCAGGTCTTTACATGACAAACATGAAGATGCTCACAGTGAATTTATTACTCAGTGTATGCTTTCAACCTTAAATCTGAGTGTTGAAATTTTATTCGAATGTAATGTTTATTGGGTATCTCTTTAAAAAAAAAAAGTCCCGGCTAGAGAGTAAGCTTGTCAGTCACTGATTAGTCCTTTATATAGTACCTATGCCAACACTGGCAACAGAGAGGTCTCTTTATGATATTTAGCTATATAATGGTGGTACGGGAGGCTTTGAATTTCTGATTTTCCAGCTTATGGGTCATATTTGACCAACTGCTTTCACAAGAAGACATGCCACTTTGTTGAGCTATTTAGGAATCAAAAAGACTGTCTTAATTTAAAACAAGGACCCTTTGTTTTAGTTGGTGACTGCCTTGTGAAATTTTTCAGTTCTCAGTGGGTTAACCAGGGAACAGGGGCAGAGTCATAATTGGCCTATTTAGAGTATTTTGCATGTGAATAGTGCGTTAGAGAAGCATCCCGAAGTCTGTTGTGAGTGACATGGTGATTAGAATTTAGATTAGGGAAAACACATTCTGTACTTTATCAAGGACAGTAATTAGTTCAGTCAGTAAAAGTTGATTACAAGTAACGATAAAGTTAGATTTTTTAGTACTTAATTTTAAAATTTCTTTATTAAACAGTAAATTTGTTCTTAATATAAATGGTACTATCTACACTTGTTTTATTGCATACCAGAATAATTAAAAGAACAATGTGTTCAATGCAGAGTATAATCAGGCGATTTATATATTATGGGTAAGTTTCTATGTGGCTTTTAGAAAATGTAATAGTATTATAGAAGCTGTCTTATGTCATCAAGTTTCGAAAGTTGAGTAATTTGTCATCCTGTGATAAGTTAACAATATTTGTAGAAGTTTTAAGTTTTCTAGTGTTCAGGTTACTGTTTAATCTGTGGGACTGTGTTTTGGCTTCTGCTGTTCCTCGAGAGACTGTTTATTCCAAAGCCCTCTGGTTTTTTTTTCCTGGTAGTTTAGAATGCCTACTTTTTCTATCATCTTGCAAGTGTGAGCATTTGAATTTACCCTCTGTTCAGCTGTCCTTGTCTCTTTGTTGGCGCTGTGTCTCTTTGTGGGCGCTGTGTTAAGTTATGAAGGATCATGAGGTTCTGGGCAGGGAGACTGCATTCTCAGCACAGGTTTGCGTCCACACTTACCCCCTCTGCGTCGCCGGGGAAGTCATGTGTGTTGGGAAAGTGAGCTTCTTGTGGATGCTTGAGAAGGCCAGGCACCGACAGTTCCCATATAGGAGCCTAATGCAAACATCCTTCTTCCAGAAATGCCATTTTCTTAGGAAACTGAAATGTTACCATCTGAAATGACTAAAACATACATCGTGTAACAGGAATCGTCTTCTACTCTCCTCTCAAGTAAAGGTTTAAGAATTCACAGACTTTGGGGCCAGCTCCCTGGACAGTTTTCCTTTTTGGTTTGTGTTCTTTGACTTGGCAGATACTGATCTATCAATTGCATTGGTTCGACAGTATTGACACACAGGCTGGAAGAGAGTTGGTGAATGTAAAGAATTAATATTATTTGTTTTGTTTTGTTTTTCTTTTTCACTTTTTAGCAGAGTCTCCTTGGAGGGGACATGGACATGGGCAATCCAGGAACCCTTTCGCCCACCAAACCCGGCTCCCAGTATTATCAGTATTCTAGCAATAACCCCCGACGAAGGCCTCTTCACAGTAGTGCCATGGGTAAGGTCTTCCTCTGTTTAAATACCTTGAACATTTATGAGCAGATTTGTTTCCTCACCTCTCCTTCCATTCTGTTTCCCCAGAAAACTCCATAAAATTTGGCCCCATTAAGTTCACCCCACCACCTGAGTAGTTCATTGGGTAGATCTGTTAAAAACTTACAGCAGCAAGGAAACTTTCCTTTCCTTTCCTTTCCTTCCCTTCCTTTCCTTTCCTTTCCTTTCCTTTCCTTTCCTTTCCTTTCCTTTCCTTTCCTTTCCTTTCCTTTCCTTTTCTTTTCTTTTCTTTTCCTTTCCTTTCCTTTCTTTTCTTTTCCTTTCCTTTCATTTCTTTTCTTTTCCTTTTTCATTTTCTGCTTATTTCTGAGGTTCCCTTTGCTGCACAGGCCAAGAAACTTAAAAAAAAAGTAAAAAAAGTACAACCAAAGTAGTGACAAATTACAATACTCTATCTTTGTTTGTATGAATAGAGCAGCATTTCTTTCTTTCTTTCTTTCTTTTTGCTAGAATAAAAGGTGATAGCAGTAACTGTAATGTGTTATGGTAATGATTTAAGGGAATCTGGTCTAATTTCAGTAGCTTCTTGGTTTGATGATATTTTAATTTGGAGAATGGGCACGTGGGAGCTCACAATATCTTCATTTTCTTTCAGAGGTACAGACAAAGAAAGTTCGAAAAGTTCCTCCAGGTTTGCCATCTTCAGTAAGTACTGCTTGTTTCTGCTTTGTTATTTTGTTCATCATGTGATATTCGCCATTGATTGGAAAAGAACAAATGAGGTACTGGACATATACTCAGAGTGTGCATCTAGAATGCAGCAGAGAGAGAGTGACCTGTACGTCCAGCCTTCTGACCCACACTGGAGTGATTAATAGCATATCCACTGAGGCTGGGTGGTTTTGTTGGTATTCTTGCCTGGTAGACTGCCTGGCAAAGGTGCCTGAAGTTCTAAGTTTTACCTGTCCTGGGCTTTGAGAGAGCATTAATATTAGTCTCCTGTGTTGGTTCACTTCTTTGTCAGCATTATGATGCTTTGTGGAGTTGCATGTGGAAAGAGATTTGTGGAATGGATTTAGGAAAAATTTCTTGAGTTTCAGCCCACGTGCAGAGATAATGTCTCTGTTTTCTGGAGAGATTGCAGAATGAAGGCTGCAAAAGTAGCTGCTTCAGTAGCTGTTTGAATCTGGGATACCAGATGACAGACAATTGACTTAGAAGAATCCAGCTGTAACCCAGGCATTCTGGATTTCTTTAAAAACTGTTTGTGGGGGGGGGCGGGGACTTCGAAACTCTTAACACAATAAAAATTGGTTGTGATTACACTAAATACATGTTAGTGTGAAGTTTTGTATGCATTTTCAAATTTTAAGTCCTAGATATTTTATTTGGTTTTGTCTATTACTGATACATCTGTAGTAATTCTCTCTTTAGGTAAACTGAAAGTTCTTTTTTTCTCCTTTCTTGTTTTCCTTCTTTTCCTCCTTTTACTTTATTCTTCCTTCCCGAGATAAATAGGTGAGTTTTGAGAAGTATGGGTAATAGGCCTTATAAGTTCTTATACTTTAAAATAAAATTATACTTAGATTTCTGAAAACGTCCTATCAACGTACTTGCATATTAATGTTATTTCATTTGTACTAAATTAGAAGATTACTGGACTTTGCAAAATGTGCTAAGATTAGATTAATACCTGTGATTTGACTTGCTTTCTTTCAGTTCAGCTCATCCAAAAAGTATTTTTAAATGAATATATCAAAATAAGTTTTACCAGAAAACTCTGAATTTTTATATGCTGATTGTCACAGACTTGATAATGTTGAAGACACATCACAAAATTACTTGTAAATACTGAAAGAATCTTGTATATATAAAAGACAAAGACAAGAAATAGTTACTCGTGACAACAAATATGTCATATTAAATTGTACCATGTTATTTTTCTCATGTTTATATTGCATCAAAATTGGTTAATATTCCCCAAGGATTGTAGAAGCTTATCTTAAGCTTGAAGTTCATGGCAGAGTTGATGTAGATGAAGTTCTAGGTTTTTTGCCAACTTTTTGCCAACTTTTGTAGTTCTCACAGCTGTTGACATTTTAAACATACCTAAACCTAATACTGACAGTATTAAGTACATTAAAGTCCATTTTGAGAGTTCTGAAATGACACTATTATTTTGGTTATAAGAGCTACAAAAACCAGCAATCATAATGCTGTTTATTCCTTGTATTAACATTTAACTTTTAATTTTTAACATTTTAACATTTAATTTTTTTCCAAAGTGAAAAGTTAGCAGAAACCTCACAGTTTCTAAGAATGCTTTTGGTGTGGTGTTAGATGTTGAACGTGGTCAACAATTTCTTAATTCATTGTAAATTTTTCAGGTTTCTTTTTTTCCAGGTAAGGGGTAGGTTTATTCAGTAGACCTGCTGGGACCAGGCAAGGTTGGCACTCCACGTGGCTGGGACAGGCCTGGGAAACAGCAAGAGCTGGGAAAGAAAGGAAAGAGAGAGAAAAGAGCTAGAAAAGAGCAGAGAGAGAGAGCGTGTCTGGGAAAGGTGGGAAAGAGAGAGAGCTAGGAAAGAGAAGGGAGCTAGAAAAAAAGAGGAAAGAGCTAGAAAAGAGCAGAGAGCATTTTTCAGGTTTCTTAAAGCTAACTGGCCTCTGTGGACAATGTTACCAGTAGTTCCTTTTCCATTACTACTAAGACAGCTTATATATTGGTGGTATATTGTTATATACTTGGGAAAACATAAAGGTTTTTTTTCTGCCAAAAAATTAACATTTAATAGTTAAAAATTTAGTTGGCATGATTTGCTTTTTGGCTTTTGAGAAGCAGATTAGAATGAATTCTTCTTGGAGAATTTACATGGCTAAATATTTTAATGCTTCTTAGGTAATATTTTGGTAAATAGCCTTTTTTGGAAATTAACAAGGAGAAGGAAATTATAATTAAAACTGAAGTCTTACCTTTTTTGAACCGGAAGAATGAAATACTTTGGGTAATTTTTCAACTATTTGTTTGACACCTTAGGAATATCTCAATTTTGTTTGAATAATGACTTAACTTAGTACATGTCAGCTTGTCGGTATATATCACATCTATGTCTATATCATTCAAAATGGGTATTTTCACTGGATTCCAAGAAGCTTTTGTTATGGACATGTAACACTTTAGCTTCATTGTATGAAGATTTGTGAGTTTTTATATCTCTGCCTTGTTTTTTTTTTAAGTTCAAATGAACTTAGTAAGCATTGATCTAAGAAAAAATACTTCTGAAATGTGTTTTATCATGTTATGAGTAGTTATTTAACAGTGAAAGATTGGAGTGATCATAACCAAACAAAGGCATTTCTATGTTTTCCTTGATCCATGTTTACCATGATAATAGTAATAAATCTGTCCCTGTCTGTTGTATCAGCTTCCTTTTAGTCCTTTTCTTCTTCAAAATGGGAGTCCTACTCTTCCATAAGAAAACACTGTTGACAGTCCATAGTCAGATGTTGTGACACTACTCACTATTAGTGAGAAGCTGAGCCTCATAGCCAGTACACTGGCTCTTCAAGACTATTAGGAAGAAGGAGGAGATTGTGTGGCTCAGTTTTGAAAACTGAGTCTACAGAGATAGACAGAGAGACAGAGAGAAAGATAGCCTTGCCACACCATACCCTTTTTGAGGAAGGATCCATGAATGTGTATTTGTGCTCTGAGTCCCATCCAGAGATCATGGTCATGGTCGTGGCATGACAGTAGTAGGTAGTAGCAAGGTGACACAGAAACCAATCACAGGGTTCCCAGGCAAAGGCTTGAGGACAGAGGGAAGCCTTTCCTTTGTAGAGCAGAGACCTGACTTAGGGTTTGGGGTTTTGAGTGTTTGCATGTTTAAGGAAAGGCTATGGGAAATGACATTACTCACATGCCCACAAAAGCCCTGCTTACTGCTGCAAACCTTTTCGTGTTCTCTGCTCGTATTTTAATCCTGTGCCCTTTTCTGTCACATCCCAACGTCTTATTGCCTTCACTTTCTGTTGAGACTTTAGTACTGTAGCTTTATCTTGGTTCATATTCGTGACAGTTTGTTTTGCATTTCTAATGTTTTGAATCTACATGTGTACTTCTTGTCTTGTTATGTCTCTACATTTGCTTTTCTATTGGAAGCTGCATTTTATTGTAAATTTCATATTTTTCAACTTCACTTCCCTTTTGGTAAATTCTTTTTGTGTAGTCTAATAATCATGCACATTGACTCATGTATTCATGCAGAGAAAAGTGTACAACATTAAATTTCAGCATTGGAAAAATGATCCATAGTTCTTACTAGAAATCAACAAATACTTTCTAAACCTAGAAAGTAACAAGTTTAAAATGTGCTCTTTTATCAGACCCACAGAACAAAATGAAAACCTTTCAGACCAACGTGTAAAGATAGAAAGCCTTGACCTAATCAAAATTATATACTTAAAAAAAAATCAGAATGTACCAACAACCACAACTTGGTAGTGTAGTCAGTAGTTCTAGTTTGAAACTTTGTACCAATGTTCTTCTAGAACATAACAGTGCCTTGGAAAGTGAAATTTTAATTTCTGAGCAATGATTTATAGCTGCTTCTCTCTGTACTCTGATCGGTTCTCTATTTTTCATTTTTCCATAGTCTGTTTTCTGTTACATTGCATATTGATTTGTTAGAAATTCAGGATGATCTAGGAGGCTTTATTTTTTTATTTTTTAGTTATGGTGAAAGATGTTTAGAGAACCTACATGCCAAGGATAGCAATCTCTACTAGCATAAAGAGTCTCAAGTTAGTTTTGAATGAGACAATTGGAGGGCTGTATCATTAGGTGAATTTGGGATGACAAAAACTCAGCATGCATTTAGTATTATATTTATCAGTTTTCTTCAGATTATATCTTAGGTAAAATATAATCATTAGATTTGGATTTGAATTGAAGATTTCAAATATGCGATAGAATTTATACCTTAAGCTTTTTTGGAGAAAGAAAAACACCTTTTGGGTTTTTTTTTGTGTTTGGTAATTTTGGCCTAAGATATTTGAAGAAATCATAAGACTATTTAAAAGAAGAATTGGTATATTGTTTCTTTATTAGGGATTCAGAAATTCTTGATGATTGAAAAACATGATACCACCAGACGCCTGTGGCCCACACCTGTAATCCTAGCTACTCAGAAGGCTGAGATCTGAGGATCACAGTTCAAAGCCAGCCCAGGCAGGAAAGTCTATGAGACTCTTATCTCCAGTTAACCAACCAGAAAAACGGGAAGTGATGCTGTGGCTCAAGTGGTAGAGCACTCACTTGAGCTGAAGAGCTCAGGGACTGTGCCTACATTCAGGGTTCAAGCCCCACGACTGACCAAAAAAAAGAAAAGAAAGAAAAACATGATACCTAAAATACATAAAATTTCCTCCATTACTTTTGACATTGATAGCATACTGCAGTTCAGTAGGTCATTTGTTTTTTCTTGTCAAAAGATTTCAACTCGAAATGACAAAATTTTCTATGAAAATATTCTATTACAAGTAAATCGAGAATCAGCTGCCTGGGCTCGGCCCTCTGTGGTAACTTTTAGTAGTATCTAAGTGTGAAGTAAGATGTTTAAAGGTAGGATCTTTTCAAGGTCCTTTCTTAAAGACAGATATGTTTTGGAAAGTATAACTAGGTGTTAACATCAAAATGTTAATTCTCAACATCTAACTTGAAATACAGTGGGCCCATTGTTTTTAAAGATATTACACTATGAGATTTGAATATTAAAATATTGCTAATTAATTATGAAAATGTATAGGTATGACAGAGATCAGGAAAAAGCAATTAAATCATCCGAAACAGCACTGCAGTATTCACGCAGTTGAAGCAGTATTTATACGTGACACTTGGGAACACTTTTAAATTGGAGAAAATAGTCAGTTAATGCTGAATTCAAAGACTTCAAGTTCACCCCATCTATTGTTTCTCTAGAAAGCAATCTTCTCTCCATTGCACTTGGAGGTAAAAAAGTAAAACAAATGCAGGAGGATTTTTTTTAGTGTTTATTTTCATTCGGGGTTCTTATTCCCTGAAAAATACTTCAAGAAGCACGTAGAAAACACATGTCACATGTCTAATAGATAGACCATTAGGTGTTCCAGATGTGCCAGAGCTTATGCAAAAGATTTCCGTATCTCTTCCTTCTTTAACCATCCTCCTCCCTACCTGAGGAGCCTCAACTTTTCATCCTTTAAAAAAAGATCATATATATATGTATATATACACATATATATACATACATACACATACATATGTGTATGTACATACATATATATGTATTCTTTCTGCTCTTCCTATTTTGAATCTAAAAAGAAATGCAAAGCTGTAGACAAAAACATTAACGACAGATGAAAGGTTTGTGTATTTGTGAGCTATTCCTGGGTTATCTTTACAAATGAAAAGGATGTGAGCCTCACAGCCACATCATCATGTCCTTGCTCTCAGCAGAGGTGTTTTCCAGTGGCTGATTTTTCCCCCCTACTATCTCTTAAGGTATGCAAGGTATCAGTTCCACCTCAAAACTTGCCCCACCCCCGAGTGTGCCTAGAGTGTGCTTTTATTTCTAATCAAGTTTTCAGAGTACTGTATCATCTGTTAAGATTTGTCAGGACTTTGGTTTAAACTCTTAGCAACTGGAACAATAGACGAGTGAAAATCTGCACTCATTTGTTCAGAAAATAAAAATACATTTTAGGAAACTGTGAATTTGAACTTTATTTTGTCACTGACACCAAAAAGTATATTTTGGTGTGAAATCTTTTAGTGTGAACCACTCTTTCTTGGTTGCTTAATTATAGAAATCTAAGAAATTGCAGCAAGACTGCTTTTACCTTAGAAAGAGATTGTCACAAGGCTTATATGTATCTTGGAATTTCAAAACCTGTTCTCTTAACATCTGAGTTAACTGAATTTACCATATGTTTATGGGATAATATCTAATTGTGGCTTGTTTGGTTTGATATTCATCTTTTTAAGTTTTAAAAGTTCATTCATTCAAATAGTCTTCAACATTCTAAAATTTTCTTTTTTCTTTCTTTTTTTTTTGCTTTCCCAATCACTGATGGTTTCTGTATTTTCAAGGTGTGATTTCCAGATTTCAAGCAATTCGAAAGTTTTTGTTTTAAAGTAGTAGGTAGAGTCCGGTAGAGAGTTACAGAAGAAGAGCGAAGTTATCTTATAAGAACTAACTAGGCTGTTTTTGTTTTGTTTTGTTTTGTTCTGTTCTGTTTTGTTTTTGTGCTGGTAGGGCTTGAACTCAGTCTGGCCAAGTGCTGTCCCTTGAACTGTTTTGCTTAAGGCTAATGCTCTACTACTTCAGCCATAGCTCTGCTTCTGGATTTTTTGGGGGGGTACTTAATTGAAGTTAAAAGACTCACAAATTTTTTTGCCAGGGCTGGCTTAGAACGGTGATTCTCAGATTTCATCCTCCTGAGTAGTTAGGATTGCAGGCATAATCCACTAGTGCCTGGGTTATTTTTTTCTCTTTGCTTTTTATTTTATTATTTTTGTGTCAGTTTTGAGGAAGGAAGTCAGGGCCTGGGCACACTGATCCTGAGCTTTTGTGTGAAAGCTAGTACACTACCACTTGAGCCACAAGTACATGTCCAACTTTTTGGTGGGTAATTGGAGATAAGAGTTTCCCAGACTTTCCTGCTTGGGCTGGCTTTGAACTATGAGCCTCAGATCTCAGCATGAGCTACTGGCTCCTGCCTTTGTTTCTTTTTAAAAGGAAATTGCACTACATTTTTAATCGGCTAGGTTGTCAGCTTTGACCTCCCTGTGTCTGGTCATGTTGGTGTAGCATAGTGCCATTATGAAGGAGTGAGCATTTACAAAATGCTGCGCAAAATGTGTGGCTTTATTTGGATTATTTGATCTGAGCAGGGCAGCATGTGAATGATTCTGATTTTCCCCCTTTGCAGCTGCTGCCTAGGTGTAGCGATCTGAGAAGTTCTGTCCTTCACTTAAGCATATACTCCCTCTTCAGAGAAGTTAGGGTAGTGCAGAGCTTTCTGCAGTTGGTAATAGTTCAGGGCTGCAAAGCAGAGATGATTTCAGTTCTGGTGAGATGCATACCTTTCCATTCCAAAAGCATGTGAGAGCTCTGCTTTGCAAAGGGCATTTTAAGAATGATATTTAAGTGGCTTAGTGGCACCATTGCTGTCTCTCTTGTGATTTTGCCATCAGAGGAATCAGTCATAAATTTGCTGCTAGAGTGGGAAGTTATCTGTAAGCATTTACTTCTGGAGTAATCAGAAGAGGTTTCTACGTGTGTTAAATTTCACTGAACGTGTTTTTGACTATTCAGTAGAACAGAGAATGGGAGCATTCCTTTGCAAAGCTCTTTCATAGCCGACTCTAAAGCAAATTCCTTGGTGAATTGACCTACCAGTAGCAATGAAAGGGAACTTCTTTTGTGCGACATGAGCTGATATTAGAAAGAGTTGTGTTTTGTGAGAAAAAAAGACCTTTGTAGTACATTTAGTCAGGAAAATCAGTGTCATTTATCACATGAACATAGAAAAACTGTCACTGTAACCACTTGCCATTAGCACTTAGGGATTTTAGGGAAATGCTGTTTTGGAACAATTATTTTGATACCATCTGAGAAAGAGTACCTAACTGCCTACAGCAACCGCCTCCCTCCCCAACTCGTATCATTCTAAATATGCCTCCTGGATTATACTTATAATAATATTGTAATGGCTTTCATTCTACCGATTGGCACAGTATATCATTATATCATTAGCTGCTGGGAGAAAGCAGTTTCAAGTAGGTGGCTGATTCTTAGTGTTAATGTTTTCAAGTAACCCTGTTTGGGGAATTGGGCTGTTTCACAGGTGCTCAGGTGTATTAGCACAGGGTACAATAATATTTTCTGGCTTGCTCATTAGGAAATGAATTTGAAGCACAAGATAATTCAATAATAGGCAGGGTATAAAAACTGGGGCTGGATCTTAACAAACTTTATTAACTTGAGATGTTAAGAGATGAGATCTAAATAAAATGTCTAAGTCTGTGCACATAGTACTTGGTTGTCATTACACTGCAGCAGAGGTTTTTTTTTTTAATTAAAGAATATTTGTGGTCCAGAAACTGAGACTTGTTGAGTCTGTGTGTGTGTGTGTGTGTGTGTGTGTGTGTGTGTGTATAACCTTTAATCTGAGTAGAAAGCAAGCCTGTTTCTGCAACTGTTGTACTAATGGAAAGATTTGCTATATAATAAAAAGCAACAAATTCTGCCATCAACTTCTAAGGCATACCCACTCCTTGAGTGAAATTTTATTTATGACACAGTGGGGGCTCCTCAGGCAGTGCATTGAGAGGAAGTTTATTTTTAGAAGTCTATGGGATGCAGACACATATAATCTGGAGCTTAATTGATATGGCTGGGGAAAAAAAAACCCAGAATGGAATTGTGCAAATTTAGTAGGGACAGATATAGTTGGGATTATAAAATTCAAACCCTGGTGGCAATTATTTTTCGAACAAATGCTGTTGTGTTTTCTCTTCAGTAAGTTGTACCAACAACTTCGCTGTTCCGAGAAACTCCTGACGACAGATGGGGAGTTACCCAGGTGGGAGGGGGAAAGGCATTTTCAGATGTGTACATGCATTCACTCATTCTGTTCTTCATTTCAGTTTATTCCAAACGTGTTTTAACTAAATTGAAGACCAGGCACTTGATAGAACCACTAAGACCCTTGGTGTAGCTGTGAAGCCTTAACACTGACAAGGTTCTTCATCCCTAATGAAATTCATGTGGTGGTGTCTCTGACATCCCAATTTGTGAGAATAGCTTGAACATTTTAAAGAGTGTAATGTCTGGCCGGTTAGCCAATTCATGCATTCACAAAGAAAGTAGTTTTTGTCCCCTGGCTTATTATGGAAATGCTTAGTCTGTTTCTTCAGTTATCACCCCCATGAAAACAGTGAGGGATGTATTTTAGGTACATTTTTTTAATCCCATTTAAGCCAACCTTATTGCCTTATGAATAGCATTATTATTTAGAAATACATGTCCAGTGAGTGGATGTAGGCAGAACGGTGATGTGATAGAGTAGAAATGACACTGTACTGTAAATAAACAGCCTTTCATTGCATGTCTTGATATCCTGTGCTCATCTGGAGGCCTTGTTAGGTCACAAACCTGGACAGTTTTCTATAAAATGTGGTATATATAGAAGCTGTGTAATAACATGATAGCAGTATACTGGTACTAAGCCTTTCCCCTGATGCTTATTCTGGGCTGAGCATGGTTCTAAGTACTTTGCAAGTGTTAAGTCATTTAAGCCTATAAAAATTCTGTGAAATAGATAGTATTGTGGTTTTTTTTTCCCCCTCTGGATAAAGAAACTGAGGCCCATGATGGGGAGGAAACCTGCTCAAGCTCACACCCCTTGTAAGTGGCAGAGCTAAGACTTGGGTAGTCTGTCTGGAAGGTTCCTGTGTTCTGAGCCGTGACGCAATCTGTGCTGCCTACAGCTGTTCATCCCCCTCTGCAGAGCAAAAGGCTCTCTACAACATGGTTATTGTTTGCGTAGAAAGCATTTGACTATCTGGAATAAATTAAAAATTAAAAAGTTTGCATTTCCCCAGAGACCCTCAATACCTTCATAGTATGGCTGTGCACAACCTCTTTCTGACAGCTCAGATCCGGAAGAGACAGGCAGAGCATTTCCGGAAGAGACTGTATATTCTGGATAAACATAGACTCTGACAAGCTTGCTTTTAGTTGCCTGTGCTGTGCACATACACATACACACATGTATGTTATATTTCATTATTATACATCATAGTGCTGAAGTGGTGAGCACTGGCAATGGTGGCATCCATTCTTCTGGCGCTTAAGGAAAAAGGGAGACATGGCAGCTGCCTTGAGACCATTAACAGCACAATGGAGTCTCAGACTGTCAATGTATGCAGAAGTTAGTTAACACAGGTCACTCGCTTCATCTGAAATTAGGAAATATGTCAAGCTCCTTTTGTGTCATTTTATCCTTATATGACCACCCTATGTCAGACAAAGCACCTGGTCAGCCTACTCAATACCGAAACTGACAATTTTACAAAGTTGTTAGTTCTTGACTGGGATATCAGGCCCAGAACTCCTAATGTGATTCCCTGAGCAGCCATTTGTTTCTACCTATATCAGCCCTGCTTTTAGGTGAGCAGGCTATACATGCTCTTTCTTGCATACTGTAGCAATAATGTGGTAAAATAAACAGGTCTGAGGGCGGCTCTTCCTGGTAGTGCATTGCAGGGAAGGGGATGGAAGGGCTTTTCTTTTGGTAGGGCTAGCTCCAACCAAGTGGAGACTTGAGCATGGGGTTTAATGTCTTCTGACAGCATGAAGTATGTGGACTGTGTGGGCCTGGGTGGCAGTCAATTTGCTTCTCTTTCAAAGCAGTGTTGAATTTCTTTAGTACATTTCTAACATTAAATCAGAATAATTGAAAGATTCTTTGCTTTTAGAGGAAAGCTAAGGAGTCACTGGATGCAAGCCTTTGCTCTATTATAATATGTCTTTTCTCAGTTACAGCTCTTGAATTTGTAAATATAATTTTGCTTGTCAGCTATGAGACAGTTAAAACTTTTTTTTTTAAATAAGAGCTGCTTAGATAACTCTTCTTACATTTAAAGAAACAAAACAACACATCTTCCCAAACAGTAGAGGAAGGCCAAACAGTGGAGGAAGGGTGGGCAGGAACATGATCTTAAAATTCTACAATGTCCTTTGCTCAGCCAGTTTTAATATGCGGACACACCAGACACCAAATCCGATTCTTCAGAAGGGTCCCTCTGGGGACCTTTGGGGAGCCCTGAGCCTCACCTCACGCACCCTGCTGACTCGAAGCAGGCTGTGGTTCTCAGAGATGCTGTCCTTTGCTGAGAGGCCCCATAGTTCAGAACCAGCCACCCCTCATTTGTAGTCATTGCCACCTTGTGGATTACAAAGGATATTGGTTTCCATCAAACTTCCATTTCAGTTTGGCTTCTCATGGCAAGAGCACACTGGCAGTGGAGGGCTGGGGTTCCTCACCAAAAGGATCCCGGTTTGTTCAGTAACACCTCATTTATGATTCTGATGAGAGTGTTTTTTCAGGAAACACACATTTCACTTTTTGACCTAGGAGCATCTGTTAGAATTTTTTTTTAATACTACTTTGGCATTCTGAAAGTGTTAATGTCTTTCATATCTGTTTAATGCTATTTAGGGATATTTATGATCACCTCTTGGTTACTCAGGGTAAAGTGTGTCGCAATTTTTTTTAAACAGACAGGAAAGCATTCACATGAGGAAACAGATTGCCTTAAACATGTGCTTCCTGTGACAGTAAAAAGAACAAATTAGATTTAACACTGTGTAATGAATGTATAAATGTGTACATTTAAGCTCTTAAAAGCTTTATGTTCAGTTTTGGTCACAACAAAAAGTGAGTCACCTGGAAAAATAAATGATGCTTGGGATACCGGCAGACTCTTCACCTGCTGGCTCCTCCTTGAGCTTGTGAAAAATGTCGGAGGAGAGTGCCAGCGCGAACGAGCCCGTCCACGGCACAGGCAGAGGTTACACGGGGTTAGGGTCTGATCTGTGTATCGAGTCCAGAGATGGGAGTGTGCTGGGAGGAGGGAGAATTTTTCTGTTTGTCTTTTTCCCCTCTCTAAGAATCAATGAGCATCTCCATTGTTCTGAATTCCAAGTATTCCTCTGCCTTTCGTGAAAGAAAAAAAAAAAAAGATGTTTCCTTACTAGACCTGAGTACAATTTCATTATAGGAGAAAAAAAAAAGGACTCCTTTTCTTATGTAATTCAGTTTGTGCTGGAGGATGCTGGCTGGCAGGGAGTGAATAGAATCTGAGTTCATCTTTCCAGTGAGACAGGAGCATTGAATTGGAGGGTGTGAATTCTGTCCCCAGCAGAAGAGGCCCTTGTGGCCATTTCTGTCTGAGCCTGGCCGATGGTGCCTTTCTGTCCCTTGTGCTTTCACAGCTAAGGGTTTGTGGCATGCTTACCAGCTCTCTAGCCAAGGAGAGCGGGGACGGAGTTCCTCAGGGGAGGGCATGTAGTTTGGGGACATCTGACTCTCTTACAGTGCATCCTGAGGTACTAATATCAAAACAGCCTGCTTGTCGTCGCACTGTGGGGCAGTGCTTTTTTTGGCTGCCGTGGTCGGAATGAAATGGGCAAGCTGGAGGCCGCTTGGCATCAGAATGGGCTAAGGGAGCTGGGAAATGAATGCAAGTCACAGCCAATGGTTAACTTCCTTTTTGTGTGTCACTTGGCAGTGATGAGACTGATGGCGATTTTTTTTTTTTTTTTTTGTAAACGCGGGTGAAAGTTCAGTGCCGAACCATGGACGCGGTGACTGTGCTTCCTCAGATAGTTGACTTGTGTTGATTTCTTGAAGCCACTGCAGCTGGTCAAGGTCCAGCCAGCTCTAGGAGCTGAGCCCATGGTTGTCAAACTGGAGAGGGAAAGGTAATCAGAGTGAGGGGGGGATAGAGGCTTCACACAAAACCTCACTGATCTCTCGTCAGACGTGGGGAAGCGAGAGCATGCCGAAGCATAATGCCCTGCTCTTGAACGGAGACCCCTAGGAACACACAGACACCCAAAGATATTTTTAAATTATCACCACTCCACTCCCCTCATCCCACATAAAGGATTCAAATCAATTTTGGACTGTCTGGAACATGCAGGGTGCAGATAGCCAGACTGAATTCAGCTAAAAATGACCGTCTGCTTTTTAGGGAGGTTGTGGCTCTTTGGTGAGCCACACTATTTGGTTTAAAGAATCGTTTGGACAAGAGTTTGGGAGAATGTGTAGCCTTTCCAAGATTTCCCTGGTATTTCTCTGTTTGCAGGGAGCTGTTCCCCAAAGGCGAAAAGAGCGAGTTGCCATCTTGAGGAGTGAATTGCATGTTTAGTGAACACCAAATGGTCTCAGAGATACTCTGGAATTTTCAATATATCTGATGGCTTTCAAGTAGTGTTTATTTCCCTAAAAACTTCTAAACATTTGTGCAAGATATCAGGAAGATGACCAACTTCTGACAACCCAAAAGCAAGAAAGGAGGCTTAGAAATTGAATACCATTTGTCTGGTAATTAGAGTGCATCTCTTAAGAGTTCGCGAGAATTCTGATTAACCTTTCTGTTCCCACATTCTCACATGAAATTAGCACACCTTTTAAATTATTATCTAGTATTTAAACACATATTTTTGAGTCTCCTTAATGCAACAGGTTCTAGAGACACTAAAAGTGTGCTATAGGTTTCTGAAAAACTTCATTTTTCTTACATTTTAAATGTTCTGTTTGTGCAAAATTTCCAGAATCACCATAAGGGCTTCTTTGCATTTTTAATTTAGTAACTAACATATGAATAAATTTGCATATTAATTAGTTGCAGATTAAATCATGCATACATAATTGCCTCCTTACTGTGTTTAATGTTTGTCAAAATCTCCAGCCTGGTTTGATGGATGTCGTATGAAAGATTACAATTTGATGTACCCTTGGAAGTATTTACACCAATAATGCAAGATTCTTAATAGCAGAATTCTCTAGTTATATACAGTTACTAATAAACATGTAAGAAAGGTACATGTCCCTTTGACTAAATTTTTTTTCTTTGCACCAAATCATTTACTATTCATAATCATTAATGCATCTCCTAATTATACAGCATATGTCTGTTAACCCTTTCCTTGCTGGTCTTCAAATGGGAGCTTCTTTCTTTTTTCTTGCCCCCTAAAGAAAGCAAATTTTTTGACAGGATTCTGGAAAGAACATTGCCCTTTATTTATATCACTACTACTGTAGAGACACACTTCTTTCTTTTGCCTTTTAGCATATACCCAAGAATTATCGGTCCACGTTTTATTTCTTAAAGATCAAGAATGACCCATGCGCACACCCTTTGTAACTGCTGGGCTTTACCTCTCTTTTACCAAAGCTGAAAAAAATTCAGATATGTCAGATCCCTTATATTAAGTGGTGAGAAATATGCATTGATATATGCATATATTCTTATGTAGGAAGGAAATTTTAGGATAAGAAAAATTATTTAAGTCATATTTTATTCTGTTTTGAGGCATTTAATGTATTACCAAATATAGAATAGGTATCTTTATATCAGATTCCTGCAATACAGAGCACTAGATGTTCTTAATTTGATATAATTAAAAAATACCATTAAATGTCCTTTGAAATTAATTCCTCAAGTATTTAGTTTTGTAAGTTTTATTTTAGTCATGTAAAAATTAGGCCAACTAGTTTTCCCCCTATTTTGATGACTAAACTGTTTATCACACTGTATTACCCTGCATTAATGAGTATTCCTACTGTGCAAATTTTTATCAAAAATGATGGTGTGAATGTCATTTTTAGTTGCAAATTTATACAGTCAGATTTCTAGTACACAACAAAAAACATGTATGTGGTTCTGCTCCAGGTCTTTTTTAGGCTATTGATCATTTTGGTGTAAGTATATACTTTTATTAACCTAATTTCAAATTTAATTTGAGTAGCTGTACAAATATTACTCAGTTCCTCTGATTAGCATTGTTGTAAGGAGAGGGAAACTAAAGCACTGACCATTTACGGTGCTTTAACCATAAGAGGAATAAATACAGGAATGACCAAAGAATAGTTTTTTTTCAAAGATCTCTTTTAAACATGAAGTCTTACTGGACGGTTCTGTAAGTTACACAAAAGTCCAGATATCTTACTTCTCCTTATCTTATTGTTGAATATCTTACATATATATGCCTACTTTTTAAATAAGTTAAAATTAATCAAAAGACTAAACAGTTGACTTCCTTTATTTGACTCTTACATAGTAATACCTCCTGGTTGCTTATCTCAGGAACATTTTTCCTCTCACCACAAGGCACAAACATATTTATCAATTTAGCAGCACATTCTTTTCAGCATCAAACATTGCATTAAATTATTTAGCAATGTGGAAAAAAATGAAACAAAACCTGAAAAACTTATTTTTTTAAAAAAAGCAAAGAATAGAACCGAAACATATTTATCCACAGCCATTGTGCCTAGGTAATTCAGGGCATATGGTATGTAAATGATGTTTGGAGATCCTTGCCAAATCTACACACGATGGGATAAATTAAGGACAGGTTTCCCTGGGTGTAAAATCTCATGATTGTGGCCGGCGTACTCTGCTCGATTGTGTGTGCTGTGTTTTTGTGTTACAGCAAGAGCATCACATAGCACTTAGTGGCCAAATTTGGTCCGCAGCCGGCTTCAAAGATATTATTTGTAATTCCTCAGAATTGTTTGTATGAGGAACTTTAAAATATAATAACAATTTTCCAGATCTTTTCTTGCTCTCAATTTGCAAGGTAGAGCTGAGTAATCTAGTAGTATATATTTGAATATTAAGCCATTTCTAAATAGATCTTGTTGACAATGGAAATTGAGTACTCCTTAACCTCTGAAGAAAGAAAAAGTGTTCCTAAGAGTGACTTTTTCTCTAGGTTAGGATTAAGGTATTGCATATAACAAAAACAAATTAGAACGGACAATTAAATCATTTTTACCTCCATGGTGCTTGGGTATCATTTATGAATTCCAAATTGATAACTCAAATGACTGCTGTCACTCACTTTATTTTCAGATTCTTTTTAAAGAGTATGTTTTCATTCCCAGAGAGGAAACAGCTCTGAACCCTTCTTTCATTTAAAATTCATTTTAAGGTGCAAGGGGGGAATGCTGTTTATTTCCTTCTTTTTTGTTTATTTGTTGTTTTCTGGAATAAATTTCTTTTCTTATCTGGGAATCTAATCCATAGATACTAATCCTTTAAATTATCCATTTTGATTCATCATTGAACGATAATTGGAGATTCTGATTAGAAACCATGACAGACCCTTTTTGCCAACTGATAATATATTGGACTATACATACATAAAGAGTACATTCACTCTATTACCTATAAACGTTATTCCTTACTATTTTAAGAAATGGAGAGTATGGTTTGGAGTATTTGGAGTAATAAGGAAAATGCTTTAACTAGATGATTTTCAAAAGAGTGATGTTCTTAGTGTTAAGCTTTTACTGGAATTAGCAGTTTGCCCTCTGTATCTACTGTTATTGTTTGATTTGTAGAAAAAGAGATAACATGCTAGTCCCCAAATGAAAAATGGAATTAGGCTCAGTCCTTGTCCATTGTTTTATGCACTGGGAAAAATCAGAGGGGAAAATTGAAACCTCTTTATTAACATAACACCAGTCTAGCTTAAAATTCATGGGAGTGGTCCTGGTACCAAGGTGTTCATACAAGTGGATGCAGCCTATAGTCGCTGAAGTCAGGGTGAAGTTATTCTGTGCCTATCTCTTGGTTCACTGAATCTACTTTGCCCAGCTGTGTTTCAATCTCAGCAACAGAGAGCAAAGTAATGTTCAGTGGAAAATAAAGCTCATCTGCCTTTCGACTTTACTGAGAACTTTCAGCCTTGCAAACAGCCAAAAGAGTAATCACAGTGGAGATTCCAGAGTCCATATTATATGTGTTCCACAAGAGTAAGCCAGGCATGAGTTTATATACATTGCAAAAGCACCAGGAATGCCAACATGTTAAAGAGGTTTGAAATGTCATTCATTGGACCATGTTTGGAACAAAACACTGGAATTGTATTCAGAGAAATTAAGATATACCCAGAGATGTTGTTTTTGTAGGTTTTATTTTGTTTATTGAGCAAGATTATAATAAAAGTAAATGCTTTCAAGTACTATTTTCATGCTCTATATTTCAGTTCAAAGTGGCTTAGCAATTTGAAAGAAAAGAATATAAAGAAAAGAAAATGAAATTTACAGCTTTACAGAAAACTGTACTTAGTAAATTTAAGATTCTGTCAATTTTCTTTAAAATATCTTAATATTGTAAAAAAATCCAGACATACCCTCAACTGGCATATTGTTAATTCCATGATGATGCCAGTAAGATAGAAAACTTTTTTTTAAAAAAAAAAAGATTGATAAGTTTAGTATTGGGTTTCAGACAAAACTATATTAAAATGTTGAAAGTATATTATTGGTTTTAGATCTTCAGTGAATTTTAGGTAGATTTAACCTATTATTAAGCTTGTTTAATAAAAGATGTGTCTTATGAATACTAAGAAGCATAACTTACACCTGATGTTATAATTCTTGTGAATCTTTCTTAGACTATTTCTTAGTAAGATATGTGCATCCAAGAGGTAACTGGAAATAGTATTTAATTTTTAATTATATTATCTCACTGGTCTAAATTTTCCCAAAGCTAAGAAACTGATAATCATCCAGACATGGATAACACTATTGCTACACCATCATCTAC
Source organism: Dipodomys ordii (assembly GCF_000151885.1). Lineage (NCBI taxonomy): Eukaryota > Metazoa > Chordata > Mammalia > Rodentia > Heteromyidae > Dipodomys > Dipodomys ordii. Next base: position 6,070,246 of record NW_012267259.1, on the reverse strand, counting down.
TCACTTAGCGTTGAATCAACTAAAAGATCGAGGAGTATGTAAAACAAACAAACAAACCAAAAAAACACAAAAGAAACTCAGTAAATATTCATTACACACTCACAAAATACAAGGCTTCCTCGTGGGTAGAGAACCATGATGTAAGATGGCCACAAGTAGTCATATAAGCTTTATAGGGGCCTAATATCACTGACCCTATTTGTAGCCTAATAAATACAGGAATTATGTGACTCTAAAAGTGTCTGGTGATTGTAATTACATTCTGAATAATATAATCACATATCCCATGATAACATAATGTGATATAGAGAGGTACATCAGGCATATCATTTTCTGCAATTGTTGGTGAATTTCTTTGTTACCAGGCATATTTATGCTAGTAATGAAGCAAAATGACATTCCATTTTCTTCTTTTTTTTTTTTTTCCTGTAGTGCTCAAAATGTAGTCAAATAGAATGTTTTGGAAAAGACAACATAAACATCAAGTATGTGAGAATGGCATGGAAATACCATTTCTTTGTTTTCCTTAATGTTCTCAGGAAATGTCTAGCCATGGGACAGTATGATGTCTGTCTAAGAAAAATGTTTATAAAATATAATGTTTAAAGTAGAATCATGGCTTAAATAAGTAGGGATGGCCTGCCAAGAAAAAAGTAAAGATTTCATGAAACAAACAGGAGTCTGTATCACACATGCTATGTGACTTAACAGTATCACTCTCCAAAGTGACAATGCCTGCATCCATTTTTATGCCTTTGGCATTTTGTCTGCATTATTAATTATCCCATTGAGAGAAAAGAAGGTGAGTTAGATCCCTTAAAGTATATGTGTGAATTGTTATGTTCTCTTCCAGTCCAGCAAATAAAGCTTAGCCCATCTCTAAATTTCAGCAGCTTATGAAGTTGATAATAATTAGAACATTTGAAAGTGAAGGGAATAATTCACCAAAAGTGCTTACGTGTATGTGCATAAATGTGCTAAACTACAGATATCACCCTTGATTTTCTTTTTTTTTTTTAGTTAGTGGTACTGAGTTTTGACTTCAGGTTTTGGCACTTGCTAGCAGATGTTCTACAACTTGAGCCATGCTTTCAGCCTTTTTTCCCCACTAATAATAGTATGTACACTTTTTCATTTCATGAAGATTTATTCTCAAACTGAAGTTATAACTGACCATAATATGTTTGTCTGACAAATCCTTCTTTCTTGAGACTTGGTGATTTCTATTATTTTCAAAAGGAAGGAAATAAACTCTTGTTCCTCCTTTACTCAAGCAAAACATTGGTGGTGTTCCTGTTACATAAATGACATTGTTGAGGGAGGGAAAATGTTATAATCTTAGCTTTTCATAAATTTATAATATGATGGGAAAGTAAGGTAGATGCATAATTTATTAATGATGATTCATGACACTGAACATGTGTGGAAAATCTTGCATGCTAGAATAGTCCTTTTCTGGACATATCTACTAAACATGATTCTAAATCACATAGAGAGTTGGAGATCTGGCATGATTTAGACAGTGGCCACAGAGACTCAATTGAGGTTTTGTCTAGCAGCTTCTGTATGTCTGTTCCTGGAAAATCACAGGGACTGTAGTTAAGCTTTTTGCGTGGTCGAATGCAGAAACAAGTTTTGATTTCAGAATTGTTTATGCAGAAGTATTTCATTATGTTAAAAGCAGAAGCCACAGAATTTTGAGGTGAAAAAAAATCAACTTTGAGATGCACATCTTAATGCTGCTCTATGTGAAAAATATTGGTTTGTCAGCAAATAAACATTCATACAAAGCTAGAGTTTGCTCACATTTAGAGAACTAGTTAGAAATTAAGCCAGAACTTAAAACCAACCTTTTACTGTTTTTATGGTGGGACTCCAGCACTAGTAATAAAGTGAAAACTGGATTCCCAGGTGTTAAGTTAAAGAACCAGAAACTTTAGCTTTTTTTTAAGTCTCTAAATAAGAAAAAAAGGCAATATAACATTTTTTACTGTCTCATGTTGAATAATTTTACTATGAATTGTATAAGCATTTTTGATTAGTTGTACTACTAATTAATTCTCTATTCAGAAATACCAAAGTCTTAATCTTTACAGATGAAATCTAAAATTTTCAATATTCTCGTTGGGGATAGGAGGGTATACAAGCAGGTGCACACATGTGCATGTATAGGAATGGAATTGGAGAGTTAATGATTGTTAGAAAATTTGAAGCACACAGCTCATATTAAAAATGGGCATGGTATACAAATCATTTTCTGTACCATCTTATTGTGTACAACACATTTTCTGTGTGGAGCAAGTGACCAAACTGCATAAAGAGCATGGCTTTTAACCATCTGAATAGATCTCAGAGAAGGAATCACAGTCTATGTGAAGAAAATCTCTGATTGGAGGTAGGAGGAGGTGGGGGGAGGGGGACCGGGGAGGAATGATGGAGAGAAAGAGAGTTGACCTGTTTTCAGGTGATATTAAGTAAATACGACTCATATTAGGCAAATTGTGAGCTTCTCTACAACATAGGCATTAGATACTTGTCATTGAAAAAGGTTTTTGGAAAACAAATGTCCCGTGAAATAGAGAGAATCTACTTTGATTCCTCTGGTTAGTAAACATATTTTGGCAGTTTGATACTATTGACAATAAAGCCAGTTGATGACTATGAAGATTGCTTTTTTTGGCTGGACTTGGGACTAGAACTCTGGATCTAGGTGCTATGTCTGAGCTCCTTTTGCTTAAGACTGGCACTCTACCACCTGAGCTACAGTACCAATTCTGGCTTTTTCTGTGGTTAGTTGGAGATAAAAGCCTCATGGACTTTCCTGTCCAGGCTGGCTTCAAATCGCTATCCTCAGATTTTAGCCTCCTGAGTAGGTAGGATTATAGGTGTGAGCCATGGCTCCCAGCTGAAGGTACCTTTTAGAATTACTTTTCCTGCCCAGCCATACATGAGGGTAAAGAAGACCATTATTGTTCTAAAACTTCGGGCCACTCACATCTTCCCTCAATCCTCTTTTCAGGTGGCCTGAAGCTTAAAGTGAAAATGATCCACTTGAAAATTTCTAACCCAACAACTTCCATTTGAATTCTCTTTATATTCAATAAAATCATATGCATGTATTTTAGTTCATTTACTAGAAGCCCAGAATTTTGTTGTTGTTGTTGTTGTTGTTGTGAATTACTACCTTTTTAAAAACATTTTTCTCTGAGTTACCCCTGGGATTTGCTTAAAGCTGTTTCTTATGGAGGATGATTGAAGGAAGACTTGTCTTACCTGTCCTTTTAGGATCATGTCTGTTACTAATATGTGGGGTGGATACTTCTTATAAGAGAACAAAAAAAAAGATAACATTCTTAAAATTGAATAGTTAATGTTCAAGCTCATTTTGAGCTGAAGAACCCAGTATTTTGATCAGCAATGGACAATGACCAGCCTACCCTATCTATCTCTCCTTCACTCTTAAAGAAACCATCAGGGCTGGGATGTAGCTCAGTGGCAAAGCGCTTGCCTAGCAAGTGCAACGTCCTGGGTTCGATCCCCAGTACCAAAAAAGAAAAGACAAAAAAATACAGTTAAAAAAAAACCCCAAACAAGAAACCATCAATGTCATGCAAAGAGGCTGATTTTCTTACACAAAAGAATATTTTGGCAGAGTCTATATATAAAAGGACGGGAAATAAGGCACTTGTATGATCTTCAGTTCATTTGAAAACTTGCTTTTGTTTCTGTGGGGGTTTTTTTATTAGTTGTTTTTTTACCTACTGTTTTTTATCCCCGTTGTTACCAGAGATCATCAGTAAAGTATTTGTAAGTTGTTTGTTCTCTGCTCTGCAATTTGTTGTTCTACTTGCTCAATGATGTCAAACTATTAAATGTAATCAACAGGAACCTCAGGAAATTGCTAAAATTCCCGCCCTAAAGGGGGTTAACAAGCCCTTGACAATTAGTCTTCTTAGATTTAAAACTATTTTTTATTATGATACTACCATTTCCCCAGTGATTGAGCAACACTTTGGGAAACTGTTATTCACAATTTTTTGAAAGCGTTTATATCCTGTGCTCAATTCCAATCAGGTTCATAACTCCATCTTTGTAAAATTAAAAAAAAGTTTTTTCAAATGTAATCCTTCATCCAGACAAACAAACATACCCAGGATTTCCTCCTTAATTTTTCTAGGATTCTTTTCACATGTAGGAACTTGAAAGAAGAAAACAATTGTCCTGTATTTTTACTTGGTTCAGGTGATTGTGGCAAGCTTGCTTGCTCTCTCCATTTAGGAAACAGCCATCTGTGCCAACTTCCCTTACCTCTGTTTTTATATTGTCTAAGGATGATGCTTCCTAATTGTACCAAATTAGAAATGGTTTGTTTATGTAGCAAAGTTGAAGATATCTATGGATTACACTGAGTTCAGATAAAAGATTTAAAACAACCACCACAACAAACAACCAGTTATTCCAGGGGAAAGACTGATACAGTCCAGGAGGAAAGACAAGGTGCAATGGAATCATTTCTCCTCAAATAAGATGTGTCTCTTTCAGTCTTCAGAAAACTTAGTTGTACTCTCTTTGCCTAATTTCATTTAGTACTTGGGAGATTAGGTAGCGATTAGGTGACTGTTTATATATACTTACATAAATTAGAGGAAAGGGGAATAAATTTCAGTTTGAGTCAAACCTACATTTTCCAGGGGAATGAAACAGAAAGCTTAGTGTGCTCTGGTCTTGCAATTTGGTAGTTCAGTTTCTTATAGCTTACAATGCCATTAGCTACATGGAGGCCTTGTCCACAGGAGAATGCCACCTATGTCTCTGGCTTGTTGAATTTCGTAGCTATCTATTTGTGGGGGGTGGGCACACCCGTGGTATTGTTTAGTGCAGAAAGGTGGACATAGATGGGGAAGTGGGAAAATGAGTCTGATCAGATCTGCTGCATACAAGATTTGTGAATCTGGTTTCCACATTTATCCTGCATGCTGTTGATGTCTCTAAATACAATTTGTCAGTAGAGTTTTTATAATTCAACATAATGAAAGGTGAAGACACCTTTTTTTATTCTTCTGAAAAGTCATATAAAATGGAGAAGTCAAAATATTATGGAACAAAATTCTAGTTTGTAAAATAAAGAAATCCTTGTTGCTTACTTTCATAGTCAATGTGAATTCTTTTATAATCAATATGGCCAAGTTATCTGACCAGTCATTAAGAAAATAATATTTAGTCATGTGAATGTCTACTAAAGAACATAGGCAATATAAGTGCAGATAATTCAGGATTACATAGAAAATCACTGATAGGCCCACAAATAGAACCGAGACTATGATGATATGAATCTGTGATGATAGTTTCGTAGTTTTGCATAATGAAAACATTTCATATGGCTTTTTATTTAAATATACATATCCTTAATACTCTTGTATCTCATATTAACTAAATAATGCCAGGAGAGCTTGTTCATGCTACTGAAAATGTTATGATGATTTGGGCTTCATGTGGACTCCTTTGAGGTAAATATATGCTCCAAAATCGGTGTGTGTATTCATTTAATAAAGTTTACTTAGAATTCCACAGGTGAAAAAATATCGATTTTAGTAGAGTAAAAATCTTTATTGATTTGTAAGGGAACATAGTTATTTTATATTCTAAAGATCCCAATGCAAAGACAAAATGAAAGATACACACTGTCAAATTGTGATGCTTACAAAGCCTTCTTAGAATTCCTGTCCTTTTTTTTTCATGTGCACGTGTGTATGTGTGTGTGTGTGTGTGTGTGTGTTTCCTTGCCATCCTCCTTTTAAGAATAGACTTTTTTGAAGTTGCACTCATACCTAAAAGGATTTTTTTCATTTGCAGTTTAAGCTGAGTGTTAAAACCTTAATTTCTTTGTTACTGTAAGTTATCACAATTTATGAAACACTTTTGTAATGCTACAGTCCTTGCATATACATTTACCAAGTAAAAATCAACATTAATTTTGCTTATGAACTAAAACTCTTGTTTATAGTGACTCCTACTGGAGAACAAAAAATATCAACTAGTTTAACTTCTGAATCAACTACATTCCACAATACCTCTTGTAAATTGGTTCAAGGTAGCTTAGACAACCTCCTTTCCTGTCTTGAAAAGCTTGCTGTCACTCTAAATTTCATGTAACATTAAATATGAGAACATATATTTAAATATGAGGATATAGATTTCGATCCTAAAGCATCAGAAGACATTGTATGCTTGTATAATAAATTGTGCATACCTACTTCCCCAGCCAGTACTGCCGAGAATCATAAAACAGATTTGTGATGGACTCCTGTCTGGTAGTGAAAAGTTCAGCGTGGGGTACAATTTCGTGTATTTTTTTTCCTTGTTAGTAGATTTCTGGTATCTGAGTCTATTTGAGGTGGTTCTTTTTCTGCTGTTCTCCAGGGCCCTCTTGAGCACAGAAAGAGGGGAGAAACAGGAAATGCACTGTCATTTATAATATGCCACTAATGTGCTGTATGAGGTGTCTTCTCTTCTTAGAGCCTCTAAAGACATACATGTGTAAGTAGACGAAGGAACTAACACTCAAACCTGGGTTATCTGTTTAGCCAGTCACAAGTAACAAGGTTGTTAGTCTGATACAGATAGTCTGACCCTCAAGTTGAAGCACAAGTAACAAGGTTGTTAGTCTGATACAGATAGTCTGACCCTCAAGTTGAAGCAATCTGGATTCCATTACTTGGCTCACAAATTGGTTGTACTGGCCTAGTCTCTTAGTTGTCTATGAAAGGTCATCTTAGGCTTTTGAGCCTTAATTCTGTGTCTTCAAAGTAAAAATGGTAACACATATCATAATACCTGTTATGCAAATGAAACAAGTGGAATTCTTTAATCTATATATATCTTTATCTATAGTTAAGTATTGCCTTGACAAAAAAAAAATGGAGGGGTTAGGTTTGTACCATAGGTTTTTATTTCTAGACTTGTGTATTTGCATTGTCATTAATTACTGGATAGTAATGCAAACCATTCTTCTCCTTACAGTATGAGAGTTGCTGAATTTAGCTATCCTGGACAAAAAGGATCAGCTGTAAAAAGCAATTATAACAAGCGGGAGTATAGGGGGGATGATGTGGGGGAACCACAAACATAAACCAGAATAATTCAGTGACTTAAACCGAGGCATGGAGTCCTTCACAGTGTTATATGATGCTGAGCATATAGTATGTTCCCATGTGACATTTGTTCATTCACCATTCAACTCATACACTGAAGCACCTGATGAGCTTTGTGCAGAGCTGTGAGGTGTGGTTGGCACATTCTGATTTTGAGGTCATAATGTGATGTTACAGTCATTATTCAGAGGGGAAAAAGTAGAATCTACTTTAAGCAGATCTGTGATTGAGAATTCACAGTTCTTTTCCCTGTATAAGTTTCTTAATTGTTTAAAATATGTGTGATTGCCCTACTTCACATTTAAAACTTTTTTAATTTGCTGGTACCAGAGCTTGATCTCAGGGCATTTGCTTGCTCAGCTGGTGCTCGACCACTTAAGCCATGTCTCCAGCCTATCTCTTCGCTTGTTAATTGGAGATGGGATGTCCTTCTTGGCTTCAAACTGGATCCTCCAGGCATAAAACCTCCAGAATAGCTAGAATCGTGCTCATGTGACCCATTGGCACGTAGTTTAATTTCTTGTCTACCTGGTCAGAGCCCTGAGTATAGGAAGAAGGTTAACATGTCTCTATGTCCTCTGCATGTCCCAGGATGGAACTTACCCCAAAGTTGTGAATGATTACAAAACTTATTTTAAAGTGACTGAGTGAATGCATAAGCCCAAGTCTCTTCACTGGTATGTTGTGGAATTTGAGTGTTTCTTCCTTTTGATTCTTTGTTACTTGGTGCAATCATCCATCCAGCCAGATCTTATTGACTCTTTCACTCTCTGGAGATACTGTAGCTATGCCTTGTGTTTTCTTGTCCGGTGATCTTCAAACTTCTTGTGACAGTTAGAGATGGGTGTTATATCTTGTCAAGGAGTTTTCTGGGGGGAAAAAATCACAAAAGAACTGGACAAAAATCAAAAGTCAGTAATATCTGTATCTATTCAAAATCAATTTACTTAGAAGACTTTTTCCCTTCAATGTGGCAGAGCACACAGCTGTTTCCACTACCTATTCTCAGAGTCCCTAGTGATTTTTGGTAGCTAAGCACCAAGGAAGAGTGGCAGCCCACTGTTGAATGTGCTTTCGCTTCATTGATGGGCAGAGGCTCTCTGCTTAGCTACTGCTAGTTAGATGACTTGCTTAATTGTACTTCAATATAGAATAGGCTACAGGGTTCCTTAAAAGTTGGCTGCCTAAAAGATTAAGATTTTGAAAATTAGTATAACACACATGGATTTATGTATCCAGCTTCAGTAGTTCTACTGTGCTAACTCCCCACGCATCACACTAAAAATTTATCACGGATGGTATTTCTGTCACAAATTACTTCAAAGTCTGAGGTTGCTGAAATATCGGTTTGACAAGCTACTGACTGGAGTTCTGTGATTGAAATATACTCCAAGGTCAACAAACCAAAACCCAAACATCCCTGGATGAACATGCATTCACAGTCTCACTGATTATTCATAGATCACCTTTCAGAGTAAGTAGATCTTTATTATCCATTGTAAATTTGTACTTTTACAATTTTAGATTCTTTTTCACCAGTTGATGAATCCCAGAGGCTTAATATTTTAGTCCTACTTCTAATTTGTTTTCCAGCCCCTTGTGCTGAATTATCAGGGCTTAAAAATCTATTTCCCATTATCAGATTAAAAGTATTTATTTCACGCAGGCTAATAAATTAAAAGGAATAAAAGCTTTGAATTAAAAAATAAGAATTGGAGCACAATGGAGTATGATGGTTTGTTTAAATGTAAATATACATTAATAGGCATATATATACATATATGCTTGCAAAATGTGTCAGGGAATGCATTTAATGTAATGAAGCAGGATGATTGTTTATCAAAATAGTTGAGAAATCTTCCTAGCCATCCTGTCCATGAAAAGTTAGGTAAGATTAAGAGATGTCTCTCTAAACAAGAGGGCAACAATAACCAGCCTCAACTCCTCTCTCTTTAAATTCTAGTGTCTTAAGTTGGGGTTTTTGCATCCTGTCCTCTAGAAGTAAGTACCCTGGCCTTGGGTATTAAACACTGAGGGTGGTTTAAAGGTTACAAATGGGATTCTGTCAGATTGACAACTAACTGTTCTAATGAGGAAAAAATCCTCAAAGCATGAAATTTGAATGAAATGTGTGATTATAATTCAAGTACTGTTTACACAAACCTCTGGGGACCTTCCGAATAAATGCAGAGCAAGTGAGTTAGACAAACCTCTGGGCCTTCGGTGTGTGTGTGTGTGTGTGTGTGTGTCTGTGTGCGCGCACGCGTGCGTGCATGCATGCATGCGTGTGTGTTTATTTTAGTGGGGAAACTTTCCAGCTTTAGCCAAGGCTTTGCTCTTCAGATCCAACACCACAATCCCTCGTTGTTTATTAATACTGTATGCGTTTTGTTACCACGTTGAGTTGTAAGGAAATAGGTGCTTTGAATTATTAAAGTTGATTCTTGAGAGTAGCTGTATGCTCGGGTGGCATTTGCTTGGGCATATGCAAATGATTTCGTTTCATTTGGGATCAATTCCCAGAGGCCCTCCTTTCCTGTGATGCTCTGAATTTGGCAAGCTCACTTCTGCCCATCTCCCCCCCCCCCTTTCCTTTTATTTTTTGTTCCTCCTCCCCTCTTCCTTTTTGTGGTTGATGTAGATTTTAAAGACAGTAAATAAATATGCCCTTTTGCTGGTCAGAGGCCTTTCGGTCTGGAGGAGGCTGCTGTTCGGTGGTGATCAATAAAGTTGAGGGGAGGCTTTTCATTTGCTGAAAGTTGAGTGCGAATGAAGTTTCCTGAACGAAGGTGGCTGGGAACAGGGTGTTTAGATAGAAACGGGTCTCAAGGTGGCCTCCTTTCATTTGTTATCTTAAGGACTCGGTGGGCCCAGAGGTACCCATCGCCTTGGCTTTGGAAATCGCGGTGCGTGGTTCATGGATGATCCAGAGCCCCAGCCCTCCAGACCGAAGGCTGTGTGAATTTGGGGGAGGAGTGGGGGGGGGGAGGCACCATCCCATCCCTCCCTCCCCGCCCTCAGCCCGGCTGGTTTTGAACGCGAGGTGGCCGCTGCGGGGGGGGGGGGCAGGTGAAGTTCAGGGGTTCCCTGGGGTCCGGGCAGGCCGGGGGCGCCCCGGGCCCGGGCGGGTGGGCGGCGCGGGGCCCGTGTTTCATCCCGCAACCCCGTTTTGTAGGTTGTTGACCAGGCAGCCAGAAAACACTGCCCCCTGGCTCCCTGGGCGCGAGGTCACGGACGTGGCGGGGCGCTCCCCCTCCCCCGCCCGCCCCTCCCCTCCCCCTCGGAGCGGAGTTCTCAGGCAGCTGCGTACAATGCTGGGAGCTAGCCAGCAGCAGAGACAGATGGCAGCGTTATTAGATGTGCATCATACGATTCCCTTCCTGCCACTCGCTTTTTAATCAAATTAAAACAAAAAAGAAAAAGAGAGAGAGGAGAGAGAGAGACAGAGACACTCCGAGAGAGAGAGAGAGAGAGAGGGAGAAGGGGAGTCAATTAACTGCATTTGTATTCTGCTCAATAATGGACCCCGTTCCACTTTTACCCTAAGGCAGTTGAGTGGAAATTTTAGAGAAGAAAAGGGTGTGTGGAACAAAAAGAGAGCGAGCGAGCCATCGGGAGAGAGCGAGAGCGGGGAGGGAGGGAGGGAGGGAAAGTGAAGACTGCAGACATCGATCAGGATCGGCATTAATCGGGGAAACGAATAATAATAATTAATAATCATAATCATAAACCCTCGGAAAAGTCGAGGCGCTCGGGCGTCCGCGCGCGCAGCCGCCGGGGTCTGGAGCTGCGTCGGGGGCCGGGCCGGGCCGGGTTGGGCAGGCCTCACCTTTCTTCCTACAGTGTCTCTGCCAAGCATGGCCACGTTCGACTGTTGTACTCGTTGGGGTGCCTG